>NC_060149.1:160609214-160920881 GCF_021461385.2 Schistocerca piceifrons
TTTACGCTTGTTACTGGCAGCTGTTGATCAGACTTCTACGTCGTCGGCGCATTTTTATCTCAGCGCTGCACTTGACTGCTCCACAGGCAGATACCAAAAGAAACTCGTAAGAAGGAACGTGAGCATTTACAGAAGGGTCCCTCGCAAAGAAAAAGAGCACAAAAAGACGAGACTTGCTAACTATCTTAGCCACGAAAGCCGTGGGGGAGAGACGGTGCGATATGAATAAGCAAGGAACGGCTTACAAGGGCTCACCAGATTAAGACGGGATGGGGGCAAATTGCGAAAATTAAGCAATTACTTTGCTAATGCGTTTCTCCCCGCCGCGATAAGGAGCTTCTTCGTTTCTCTGTGTGAACGCAATGAGCATCATTGTTACAGCGCACATTGTACGAAATTGCAATGCTGGGGTACGAGGACGTACAGGAATCTTTCCCGTACACTGAAACAACACAGGAAGAATGTGGAATACTTTGTTACACAGGATTTGTACTAACGACTGTGATTTAATTTTATCGGTATTTAACAAGGTCAAAAGAAATCAGCAGCCAGTCACTCCGCTAATATATTTGTAAGTACAAATTCTCATGTGTCATGCCACATTCTGGATGTAGGTGTAAAGCAACACTGTATTTTCAAGTGACTACTAAAATCCAAGTAAATGGTTATTTCGGTGGACTTATCTGTTTCAGTAACATGATACCCAGATATAACTAGTTGATTATTGTGAATGAAACTGCTTAGTGACGAAAGTGAGACTAAGATCTGAACAAAAGAAAACTGTCTCTTAATTAACACTTAGCTTACAGAAAATCTTCGAAGAAAGACGAATAAAGATAAGTATTTAACGAACTGTCGATGACAAAGTCATTACGGACCTCGTAAAAGGTATAATTGAGGCAGAATATTGGCTAAGTTTTTATCAAAGAAATCATTCCGGCATATTATTTAAACGACTAGCGGCAAACACGGAGAAACTGAATTTAAATGGTAGAACAGGAATTTGGAAGACAGCCTCCCTCCGCACAACATCACTTCCAGCGATGAGCGATGAGTACTCAAATGGCTCTCAGCACTATGGAACTACTTAAACCTAACTAACCTAAGGACATGACACATATCCAGGCCCGAGGCAGGATTCGAACATGCGACCGTAACGGTATCGCAGTTCCAGACTGAAGCGCCTAGAACAGCACGTCCACACTGGCCGACGATGAGTACTGAATTTATGGTGTGGAATTCTTAATTATATTTGTACTATACTCGCTGATCCAAAGAATCCGGACACCTGTTACTGGACATTATTATTGAGTGTGCCCACTCTTCTCCTTTTTACGGATTGAAGACTGCTGGGGACAGGTTCAATGAGGTTTCTGAATATCTGTGTCAGCCCATCATTCTCCCTCAAGAGCTGAAACGAGTGATGGAGGGGGGGGGGGGGGGGGGGGTGGTGCTCGACGCTGGGCTCTGAGACAAGTTGACATTCTAAAATGAGATTTTCACTCTGCAGTGGAGTGTGCGCTGTTAGGAAACTTTCCAACTTTCCTGGCTGATTAAAACAGTGTGCCGGACCGAGACTCGAACTCGGGACCTTTACCTTTCGCGGGCAAACTGCTCTAGATCACTTGCCCACGAAAAGCAAAGGTCCCGAGTTCGAGTCTCGGTTCGGCACACAGTTTTAATCTGCCAGGAATGTTTTAAGTTGACATTCTGTTTCATCCCAAAGACGTTCCATCGAGTTCAGGTCGGGACTCTGGCTGTGAGGGTCACTCCACTCAGGAAATGTTTGCTGACAGATCACTACTTCTCATATTCTACTTTATGACAGGCTGCATCATCATCTTCGAACAGTTCCTCTAAATTGCTGCGTACAATGGTGTGAAATTTGTTCATATCCTCGTGTATTAACGTTTCTTGATAGCAATAAGGGGACCAAACCCTTCTCACGAAATACACTCCCAGACTCACCTCCGTACTTCACTGTTGGCTCAACACATGATTACTAGTTTCGTTTTCGAGGAATTCGCCAAATCCAAAGTGTTTCATCCGATTGCCATAGGATATGACGTGATTCATCACTCCAAATCATTCGTATCCAGCCACATGCTGTGCAGTGGCGTTGCTCTTTATTCCACCTCAAGTGTCGCTTAGCATGGACTACAGAAATGTGAAGATTATGAGGATCTGTTCGACAATTGCACCCTATTCTTTTTACCTCTTTACACAAAGCCTTTGTGGTAGCTGAATTGCTGGTAGCAGCCTAAAACTCTCGAGTGATTCGTTCCGCTCATTTCAGGTGTATTTTTGTAACCACCCCCGCAAATTTCGACGCCCATGTCCGTCATCACACAAGATGTGCTGGCCTTAGTTTATCTCTAGGTATTTCCACTTCCAGTTTCATTCGCGGCAGGCAACTTGAGCTGCTTTAAAAGGGCTGAAATGTTCCTGATGGCCATGTTACTGAAGTGACATCCAATTGGTAAACCACGCTGAAAGTCACTGAGTTCTCCTAACGAACTCATTCAGCTGTTACTGCCTCCCTAGTTGCAATACAGTACCCCTCGCCTAATTTTGTACTGGCGGTTCTCGTGACATCTATGGTCAATGCCGCATTACAATCTTTTGATGATACAGTGTATAGTGCATTTGTAACGAGTAGGCCATTGATGACCTTTATTCACCTTGCTCTGAGTGACAATTTTGTTTTTGTTTCGCTATGCGTTGTAGCCTGTGTACTTTAGTCATTCTTCGATCACTGTTTCCACAGTTTTTGCGCTCATGAAAATGCTTTTCTTTTGTACTTACATTTCCGTGGTTCCTAATGTTCATTGCCAAAGGACTTAAAGATTGAAGGTTACCCCTAGATCGTGTCATTTTCGGAATGTTATAATGGGATGAGACTTGAATCGATCATAATCGTTCATACAAACTATTTAAAGAAATTAGTTCCTTATCTGTGTGAGTCATGTGTAGTTAGTTGAGCTCTGACAGTGATTGGTGATGGTGTTATACTTGCTAGTTTTCTTCCAGTTCTCCAGCAATTTCTTGTAAATAGGTTCATTTTATTGTCCGGATATTTCACCTGCTAGATTTTGTTTTGATAATTCTTCGATATATATCACTACTTACTCTACTCCTTGCAGGGTTATAAGCTACTCATATGTACTCCCAATAAATTAAAAAGCACAAGAGCTCCCTTTAAATAAGTGCGTTTGTCATATTCATATTGCGAAGATGGAACACATGCATTTAAAAATAGAATGAGTGTATTGATTTCATTTGAGATTTTATTGAAATCGTAATATTAGTTTTCGAGCCACTTTACTATGGGAAAAATGCTTTTCTTTACGTCAATGAATCTTTGTTACGGGTGTTTTAACATTTAACCACTTAAACTTGCGCAGTCTGAGACATATATTTTGCCTTTTGGCTTCCATTATTTGCATGAATTGTATTCGTTGTTGCGAATACGGATAACTGTCAGTTACATAACGGAATGAAGACCTTGAAAATTTCTGCCGGACCTTGACTCGAACCCAGATTTCCTGCTTTAAGCGAGCCTTAATCGCTTTGGCAATCCGTGCACGACTCACGGCCAGACCGAAAAATGCGTATGTAGTCGTTCATGGATTACAACCTGCACTCGTACACATTATGTAAGTCCCGTACAGTGGGTGGGCGGAGGTACATTTTAATTGAAAGTCACCGTCTGGTTTCGGCGAATAAATACGACTTTGCAGAGCCTGTGTTAAGAGCTCTGCAATGCCGTATTTATCCGCCTGTACCAGGTAGCGACATTCAATTAAAATGTATTCCCCTCCCCCTCCGTACGGAAATTACATAGAGTGGAAGAGTGCAGATTGTGATGGATGAAAATATGACATATGAAAGTTAGCGTCGGCTGTGAGTCCTGCACGGATAGCCGAAATTGTTAAGACAACCGTTCGCGTAATCTGGGAAATCCGGGTTTGAGTCCCGGTCTCGCACAAATTTTCACTGGCATCGTTCCATTATACAGCTGATGATTGTCAGTATTCGCAACTACGAATACATTTCTCGTTTTGCATTATGGCTATAATCGTCACAGTGTCTGTTTCTTCCGATATGCATGCATGTCCGAAGGATTATTGCATCGATCTTATTTACAACACAGACACGGCAATGTCGTAGTCACATCATTTGTTGTATCGCAAAATAGAGGATCCTGACAACACCAGTCACATATACTTTTGAAATGTTTGATTTCAGTGCCATTTCGGGTTACGGGTTATCATGCCCATCTTGAGACGGCTAAAGTTTCCGATCACATTAATATTTGCGTAGGTAGCATATTATTTATTTCCTCAGTTTTAGGTTTTACATTCGCCTCCTCAGTATTAAATTTGAGGAAGTACACATTCATCTAAAATTTACTATCAGTGACATCTATCAGTAATTAGTTGAGATATACTGTGCGAAATTTCCCTGCATTCGCTGCAGCATTTTAATTTTCTTCAGATATTTTGTGACGATAATCTTAAGTCGAACGAATATGTGCCGAGATGTGGAAAGGAAGGAACATAGTTCAGTACGCTTACAAGTTATGAATATTTCTGCATAGAAAAGTCTATTTAACCTCTTTCTTACTCAGAAATATGCGCTATGTTTGGCCGTGTTAGATCCATGAAAGGTTCAGCTGTACTCATTTCCATTCACTTCAAGACAGAGTAAACTACGTGATAATCATTAATCTCTCCAAGTGTTACGGCTATACGTCTGTCAGAAACTGCTCCTCCGTTTACACAGAGATGACTGACTTGGAAGAGACTGTCACAACGGGAGGACCAAGTTTCAAGAAATAGTAGTACATTAATACGACCCGATCAGTAGTTAAGGTGAACGGTCCTGAGTTTTTTGGTCAGACCAGGTAAAATAATAATATGTTTTGTGAGATGCAGTTTATTGCCGTCTCCTTAGTGATCAGCCACTTTTGATACTGAAGCAGAATTTATTGTTTTGCGGAGACGACAGTCTCGCTGAAGCAAAAAACTTAAACTTTGTGTCATGGGGGAAGCCACGTCAGAGAGGTCCACCGCATAAGCTTCTAGGGAAGTGATTCCAGTGGTGGTTTCCCGTTGCCTTCCACTGGTGATGATGAAATGATAACGTGGACAACACAACACCCAGTTCCTGAGCGGAGAAAATCTCCGACCCAGCCGGAAATCAAACCCGGGCCCCCTTGGCGTGACAGACCGCCGCGCTGACCACTCAGATATCGGTGTGGACTGCTGAAGCAAAGAGAATTCTAGATTATTTGTAATTCTCAGTTCCCTTTCAACGGATTCCAGTTGACAGTGGTTTATATACAACATTATGGAAACTCCCTCAGCACGGTGCTATAATTACCTCGCAACTGTAATATTTTTGGGTGTTACGCATATTGTTACATCCAGCTACAGTGGGGTATGTAAAGTGTGTACAGTATGTTGCCATGTAAGAATACAAACAGTTGCAATTTAGAAGTACACAAAGTTTTAAACACCTGTATTGAGAAGTGGAGATAGCAGCTCTTGGTCACGAGACTAAGAACAAAATGTTACTTTACTAATATGTTATCCTTACGTAAATGAGCACAGACTATGGTGACGATGTTGCAAAGGGATATGTGTGAGAGAAACTAGGTTGAAGGTAACATCAACAAACTTCCTTGACGGAACATAACGAAAGAAGTGTTTAATTCTGTCACCGTAGTGGGTGTCACTATCTGACATATTGCGTTAAATGAATCACTTAGTATTTGGCCCTGGCTACATAGCTTTTAACAGTATCGTCATGTATTCATATAATTAATGCGGTATTCACAGGCGTGTAAAATATGCATTCCATTTGCAATTCTATTAGAGTTGGAATAAAATTTTATGTTCAGCAACAACAATATTTTTAAAATGTGCGTTTGACGATTGTGGTGTGATATTCTCATAATGTATTACACGCTGTAGCAAACCCAGAAACATTTCGTTTGTGATTGTGATACTGTAAGGTAGCTTAGCAAGCATCTGGATAACCATGCAAGTACAGCTGAGCACGTCTTCGGGAAAGTATTTAAAGGAATTCATCCGTGCAACGGCAGTATCGCTGATGTTCCCTTCGCTGAATACAAATACATCCGTTCTTGATTTTTGTTCTGAATAAAAACAGACTCATAAAAAAGGCTAGCTGCATCTCTCTTTGGTCTCTGCCTGTACGCAACTTTCCCTAGGAATGCCTTCTGTCTCCATCTTGGTTCAATGAAATTATGCAAGAAGTCGAGCATGAATAATTTATGAGGGCGCCTCCCTCTTCGCACTGACAAGAAGTGTCTCTTATTCCAAACCTCTACTTCAGCCAACCCGGGCTCTTTGCGCTTTTCCTCTGCACTTTATTTTCTGTTTCATCTTGTTTTCCGCGTCCGCTGCTTCTTATATTTCCCAGGATGCTTTACCTCCAGACCCTACAAATATTACCAATTTTCGGCCTCTGAAGCACCGCTGTAGTCATCTCTGCTGCGCCAAATTGAGTTTTCCGCTCTTTTCACGGCAGCTACGAGAATCACTGCGCAACGCTCATGCGGCAATTCTGCGAAAGAACTTCACTCATGATCGCTCACCTGTGAATGAGTCAGACCTGCGTCGGAACTGCCGAAGTAATAAGCGTAATCTACAATACTCGCTGGAAATATGGTTGAAAAAGAAAATATGCCTGACACGGATACCGTAAAATCATAAGGAGTATGTAATGTAACAAGAACACCGCAGCTAGCGTCAGATCTAAATATTTGTCTTGTGTCTTACTAAATCGCGACCGTAGGCGGAAATCGTATATTTATGTGTGAGAGCACTGTCAATAATACGTTCATTACGTGGAAGACTATTGAATATTTCCTGCTAAGTTAAATTTTAATGAACTAATTGTGCTACTTTAATACTGAAACTTGATGTGTGAGTTGATGCTGAATTACAAGTAAAGGAAAGCCTTAGAAACTTGACTTATTTCATTCTTTCTCCAGTTCCACCCTTTCATTGTTAAGCAAAGCCAGTTCACCTGCATTAGCACTTTCAAAAACGACGCTGCTTGTGAGAAAAATACACATTTCATTTATAGTTTACTTCATAAGATACGAATTCAGGTGCAAATTGTTACATTATGGAGCAAAAACCACAGAAGATGTACACGCAACTGATAGTTACAGACAATCATGACTTCGATAGCACCTGACTCCTAAGTATTAAGGATTTACTGAAATGCAGCAGTCTTTGGTTAGCTTAATATGACGCCAAAAATGAAATTTGTACAGAGAGGAGTTGGGTTGGGGAATTTTAGAGAGTGAATTAAAAAAATTCATTTACAAAATCCAGAAGAGGTCGTTCTGACTTTTGTTGTTCTAACAGAGCTAACAGTGAAAGTTGCCTGTACATTTGCTCTTGCGGTTCTTCCCCCAAGTATTTTCGCTTTTCTTAAATCGCATATATGTATCTTTGTAAAGATTGGAATGTCTGTACAAAGATCGGCTTCGATTAGACGAAACAATCTATATTGAGTGGTCTCTGTGTATCTCCACTGATACATGTCGTAGCTTTGTAAGCGCGCTTCACCATTAGAAAACATTTGCGCGTGTGGAACCGTGAGGCCATTAAGTATGGAAGGAGTTTTAGAGCCAGGATTTTGTTTCTGGGGTTCGGTTTGGGAAGCAATCTGGTCAGTTCTGGTTCTTACCTATCCTGATGTCGACACAAGCTGGTTTGGAGTGTTTACAGTGATGAAGATGACAAGTGAGCAAATAAAAGTCAGATCCTTTGGGTGTGATGTTGAAGTTTCTATATCAGTTAAATTAAAATAAAATATAAGAGCTTAGGGGGATTATAATAAGTTAGAACAGTGGACTGCATTGAACAATAGCAAAGAATGCACTGCCAGTCTTAAATGTGAACACTTGTGGTGAGCAATGAAACTGTGGTGGATAACTTTTCTATTACTTCATGTTATTTGCTCTGGTGGCCTGTATGTGATTCTAAAGGAGAAAGATAAAGTTAATTTGAGTTGAGATTACTATCTTACATTTTCATTTATAATACATTATTGATACTGGACAGTTAGCATGTGATGATTTTGTGGACCATTGTGAGCAAAAATTATTTTTCATCTCTATTTGAGAGGGGACTACTGTCTTTAATGATTCTTCTTCTTTCTTGGCTCTACAGCTCATGATAAGCCTCGGCCTCCTCTACAATTTCCTTCCATTTCTCTCGGTCCTTTGCCCTCCAGTTTCTATAGCCCATCTTCCTAAGATCTTCGATTACTCGATCTTCCCATCTGGCTCTTGGTCTACCACGTCCTCTCTGCCCTCCTGGCTTTCCTTGTAATATTCTTTTTGGTACTTCTGTATCATTCATGCGAGCCACATGTCCCGCCCACCCCAGTCTGGATGATTTCACTATCCTTCTGATGGGTTGGTTTTTGTGTATGGTACACAAATAATGGTCGTATCTCCTCTTCCATCTTCCTCTTTCGCAGACTGGACCGATAATTCGTCTAAGTACCTTTCTTTCAAAGGCATGCAGTGTTTCAGTATCTTTAGTTGTTAATGTCCAGGCTTCAGAGGAATATGTAAGCATTGGTCGTATAAGTGACTTATACATAGTTAATTTCGTGGTACGAGTCAGGAGCCTTGAGGATAGAAGTTTTGTTAGGGCAAAATAGGCTCTTTTGCCTAGGAGTAATCTCTGTTTAATTTCATGGAAGGTATGTTTTAGATGTGTAACTGTCGAGCCCAGGTACTTGAAATGTTCAATTCTCTCAAATGTATAATTGCCCATTGTTATTGCATTTGGCATGTTTTCCCTATGTGCTTTTCCAGCTGGCATATATTTTGTTTTTTATTTATTAATAACTAACCC
The DNA here is from genome assembly GCF_021461385.2 of Schistocerca piceifrons. NCBI lineage: Eukaryota > Metazoa > Arthropoda > Insecta > Orthoptera > Acrididae > Schistocerca > Schistocerca piceifrons. Next base: position 160,618,127 of record NC_060149.1, read on the forward strand.
CATGTTCCTACTGGCCTGTTCAAGAGCTGTAAATGTCTCTTCCATTGCTTTTTGGGTTCTTGCTATTATATCTATGTCATCGGCGTAGGCCAGTATCTGCACTGATTTACAGAAGATCGTTCCCCTATTCAGAGGGTTTGCGTTTCTCATCACCTTCTCCAGGGCGGCATTAAAGAGAAGGACTGCCAGTGCATCCCCTTGTCGCACTACATTTTTAATACTCAATGTATTGGGCATCATTCCTCCTATTCTTACGCTACCTTGTGTTTCACTCATTGTCATTCTCACCAGCCTTACCAACTTTCTCGAGATTCCCAGTTCGTCTAGAGCTTGATATAACTGCTCTCTATTTATGCTATCATAAGCTGCTTTGAAATCTATAATGAGGCGATGCGTACCAACTCCGTATTCGTTTGTTTTTTCCAGTATTTGTATTAAGGTGAATATTTGATCTATAGTTGACTTCCCAGGAAGGAATCCGCATTGGTACGGCCCCGTCTCCCTCTGTATGATCGGGAGTATTCTGTCGAATAGTATATTAGAGAGTATTTTATATCCAAAATTAAGTAGTGTGATCCCTCTGTAACTGCCACACTCCATCTTATCTCCTTTCTTGTATATGGGACATATGATACCCTCTTTCCATTGTTGGGGCATTTTCTCCTCTTCCCATATTCTGCTGACCATTTTCAGAAGGCTTCGTTCCAGCTCTCTGACTCCTTGCTTAAATAGTTCTGCTGGAATACCATCTGTCCCTGCCGCCTTGTTGTTTTTCAATTTCTTCATGGCAGTTTTCACTTCTTCTCTATTTGGTGGGGTAGTGTTGTTGTCTGGGTCCTCTTCCCTATGCGTGTCTGTTAGATTCTCTGGTATAGTTATTCTAGGGTTGAGGAGACTATCAAAATACCTGCGATATCTTTCGCATATTCCCTTCCCTTCACTTATTATATTCCCTGTCTCATATTTTATTAAGCTTGTTTTGCTACCAAACGGCTTCGGTGCCACGTTTACCTCTTTATAGAATTTTCTTATTTCATTTCTGCTTCTCATGAGCTCCATTTCTTTGACACTTGCTTTCTCTCTTTTCTTCTTTGGTAAGTCCTTTTTTCAATCCTCCGTTTTTCTTTGTATTCTTCGACTATCCTCGTCGTACAGTTTGATCGCAGTGTCCTTCTATATGCTTTGCTCTTTTCTTCAGTCACTATTTCGGATTCAGTATCAAACCATGATGGTCTTACCTGTCTTGCCCCAATTCCAAGTATCTCTCTTGCCGATGTCTCCACCGTCGTTTTTATCGCTTACCACTGATCTTCAGTATTGTTATATTCTCCAGCGTGTTCCAGCATCCGAGTTATCTTCTCCTGATACTATTCTCTAACTTCCACTAATTCTAAAGTTGTTATATTTCTGTGCCCTGGGTCGGTCTCCTTTCGCTGCGTTAGGTATTCTTGCTCTCACCCGTGCGCATACCAGAAAATGATCTGTATCGATGTTTGGGCCTCTGAGATTCCTCACGTATAATAGGTCTGATTTGTGTCTCAGATCTATCAACACATGGTCGACCTGGTTTACTGTGTTTCCATCCGGTGAGTTCCATGTTCCCTTATGTATTTCTTTATGTGGAAACTATGTTGATCCTATTACCGTATTTCTAGATGCTGCGAACAGTATAGTGATTACTTACTGATATAATTTTGTGAACTGGAAGAATATAGTGTTGAGAACTGGTGAAATATTTTGGAACTTGTGGTGTAATCAGAATTACTGTTCTGAAATTTAAATGTACATGAAAAAATCCTTTCTTTGAAAATGCACTCAAAAAAAAAAAAATCTGTGTCTTTTAGAGGTCTCGAATTCACTCAAGTTTTATTGTTGTATCAGCGCATATGGAGTACATGAAATGGGTACATTTCAAGAGTACAAGCCTTTCTGAGGTACTAGACATTGACCCATGGTGACAAGCCCATGTTAGTATTTGGTTTATGCTCCATGCGGCAGGCACTGACTCTGGAATCCAGTCGATCGTACAGACGGCGAATACTTTCCTGGGATACGTTATGCCACGGCTACTAGACCTGTTCACGTAACTCTGTAAGAGTTGCTGGTTAACGAGTCGCCGAGTCACATCTCGTTCCATCATATCCCACACGTTCTCGACTGAAGATAATTCTGAAGATCATGTTGGCAAGGAGAGCTGCTGCACGTCTTGCAGAGTACGTTCAGTTTCACGGTCAGTGTGTGGGCGTGCATTATCCTGTAGGAACAACACATCAACGTCCTGAAATGGTGTAAGAAACATGATCTAAGGCTTCCAGAAACACAGGAGGTAAACAAGGATTATAACTTATCGCAACCCAGATCATAAGGAATGGGGTGGGGTCATTGCGTTTTGGATGAATGCACTCTACGAAGCAGCTCTCACCAGGTCTACGTCGTACGCGCAAAAGATCGTCACTCGCATACAGACAGAATCTGATTTCGTAGCTGAAGACCATGGTGCGCCATTCCATCCTCCAAGTGATCCTCTGGCACCACCAGTCGAGCCGTGCTCGTCTATGCTGTGGCGTGAGTGGAAGACGGGCTAGATGTGTGTGTGTCCGTATTCCCTCTGCTAATAACCGCCTCGCAACAGTTCGTGTTGCCACGTCTGAGCTCACAAGCCTTCTTATATGTGCTGTGGTACCTGTACGATTTGCCACTGCTGCCCTTACAATACGACGATCCTGGCGGGCGCCTGTGCCTCGTGGAAGTCCAGAATCTCCTCTACGGGTGTGAGAATGCTCACGCGACCACTAATACCAGCATCGTTGCACAACTAACACAGCACGTCTGAATTGTATTGCACTTCTCCGAAAGGACCGTCCCATCACTCGGAAGGCCACAGCTCGTTTCGTATTATCGCGCAATAGGGGTGAGAGTATCACTGATATGATACGCGAGTTGGGGTGGCAGTCACTGAAACAAAGGAGGTTTTCTTTGTGGCAAGATCTATTTACGAAATTTCAGTCACCAACTTTCTCTTCCGAATGAATAAATATTTTGTTGACACCTACCTACGTAGGGAGAAATGATCATCATAATAAAATAAGAGAAATCAGAGCTCGAACGGAAAGATTTAGGTGTTCCTTTTTCCCACGCGCCATTCGAGAGTGTAATGGCAGAGAAGTAGTATGAAAATGGCTTGATGAACCCTCTGCCAGGCACTTAAGTGTGAATTCCTGAGTAACTATGTAGATGTAGATGTAGATGTAGATTTTACCCCTTTCAGACTCGCTCAGTTGTCTGCAGCATGCTCGAGTGCGTATCCGTGGCGTGGTTGCCTGCTTGCGGTCCCACCTTTCCACCACAATGAGCCTTCTTGTTGTGAGCATTCCCTATTAAAGGGTAGACACAGATGGTGCTCTGGGGCACTACGGCTAAACCGTTATCAATACACCTACAACTCCTCAGGTGACATATAGTGTCATTGGATCAAAATCGACGTCGTATTTCCAGATCTGCTAAGTTTTTCTTCCGGCATTGTACGTGGTTGTAAGTTGCTGATAGAGTGAGAGTTTACTGTCGGACTAATACAGAGTAGAAGCCATATAATTTTATAATTTAACTTTTGAAGTTAATATCGTGAATATTCTTGCATTGTGCTCATGTACTTAATCTGTGTCTTGAGGTTTGCGTTTGTTTCAGCACTAGTCGTCATTTTAAATAATGCATATTGTTGCCTTGGTCCTGTATTTCAAAGTGTGGATGTTCGTTCACTACTAAGTGAAATGTGATCGTGGCTCTGCTATTTACTTTATCAGAACTCGTGATTTGCATTGTACTCCGGAAATGAATGGCTACAACGCCAATGGGATCCTCAAGTAACTGATAGTGTTATAGTGCAACCTATAATATAATCTGCTTAATGATTCAGTTTTTCAAACTTGTTGAGGTTCGTTGTTGAACCATACTCTTCCCACACTTCCCCACCCACCACTGCATGTAAATTTCTGTGAAGGATTAGTGCTACAAAGCTCAGTGAGGTGCCATTTCCAGGTGATGTAGAAGTTCTAAATACTTAAACTCATGCGGACCACTGACTATGAAAATTATTACCAAACAACCTTGCCCAGCAAGAGACAAACATCAAAAGACCCAAAACATGCTCTGCTCACCTTTCTCAAATCTCTGTCAGATGGCCAGCAACTACAGATAAGTGAGCATCTTGGAAGTAACCACTATTCTAGAGACTACATGTTTTAGCATATTCACATTTTTCCGACATACATTGTTTATACTTTTATACAATTTACGGACAGATATTTATTATTACACCCTTATCCTCGCTGAGCGATAAACTTTAATTTATACTGTACATGTAATAAAACGGAAAGGCGAACGTTAGTCAACCTCATGTCCATCTTCGTATTTCCACTGCTGTACTATACTCCTCAAGCAGCGGTATTACAAACATTAACTCATTACAGTTCATATTAAACAAATTGTAGCAATAGGACAAATCTTTCATGCTGATGATAATGTATTGTGCATGTGTGGATAATTCTTTGTTTTACCACTATCTGCATATATGTTAAACAAATTATTTATAACACAGAGAGTATTTGTTCAATAATAAGGTATATAAGGTTATTTCGTAGCTGATGTAAATATTTATCGAACTGTGTATCACACTCATGTGTAGTGAATCTGTGGCTATTGTTGCTGTTATTATAAATAATTTTACAAAGAAATGTTAATAAACGTGTTAATAGTTGCTGTAGATTTATGGTAATAATATCAGTGAATTCATCTCTTCGTTGTGATTTCAGCAATTGTCATTAGAATTCCTGTGGCATGTTTGGAAATGGTTTCCTTGTTTTCAGTGAATATTTGAAGCCTATAGCTGTAGCACAGTAAGACCATGTCCATGTTGCTGGGCATTCGTGCTATAGTCTACAGAAAAGTAGCATCACACGAAAGTAGTGAACAAATCAATGAGGATTTGCAGAAAATAAATGCGTGGTGTAATGACTGGGAGTTATCTCTCAATATTAGTAAGTGTAACCTACTGCGTATAACAAGGCGAAAATCCCCATTAACGTATGAGCACTAAATAAATGATCAGTCTTTGGAAGCGGTAACATCAGTCAAGTATCTGGGTGTGACTATTCGAAAAGATCTCAAATGGAATGATCAGATTCCACAAGTAACGGGTAAGGCGAACTCTAGATTGCGGTTTACTGGTAGAATCCTGAAGCGATGCAGTCCTTCAACAAAGGAAATAGCTTACAATACGTTAGTTCGTCCAGTCTTAGAGTATTGTTCGTCTGTATGGGACCCTTACCAGTTGGGCCTGATTCAAGAGATTGAGAAGGTCCAAAGAAGAGCGGCAAGATTCGTCACTGGTACATTTAGTCATCGCGAGAGCGTTACAAATCTCATAGAAAGTTTGAAGTGGGACATGCTTGCAGATAGACGACGCGCTAAACAGAAGGAGCTGCTCGCTAAATTCCGAAATCCAATCTTCACCGAGGATGTAGAGCATATATTATTACCACCAACTTTCAAATCGCGTAATGATCATCATTCAAAGATAAGGGAAATAAGAGCTCGTGCTGAGGCGCGAATTGTGCCCTCCGCCACACACCGCTTGGTGGCTAGCGGAGTATATATGTAGATGTAGATGTAAATACAGTTCACTGATGGTATCTTCCAAACAGTTAAGCACCGTTTTAATTATTGCTCGAGCCCCCTATGGCGATACTGAGCACGCTATAAATTTTAATTAAAGTTGTTGAATGTTGAAGAACATCGATTGATATTTAACATATCGATCGGTTCGCTAAACACGGCCTAATCCCAACGATCTTAAGTTCACTAAACAACAGCGCGAATTCCTAAGTGTCGGACGCCACATAATATTCAAAGTACCGACTGGTTTAAACACAGTTAAAGTCCAGTGGTACTGTTTCAGAAAAATGGTTTGGAATGCTCAAAAATAAACAGAATCCCACAGTAGAGCTTCAGCGGCTAAGTGTGGCAGCACTCGAATGGAAATAGGGTCCCATAGCTATGATTTTGTAGGAAAGTCTCATTTGCTTACAAAAGCAATGACCAAAATACACAACACGCTGAAAAAACAAGTCCCTACTTTGTTCCACACCGAAAATATCTTAAGTCCGCATACTTCTCGAAAAGATGTCCCTTCCATCTGCGCACACACACTAAGTCCTGAACTGCAAAACCAATCACCAAAGCGTCGCGTCGAGCAAGACAGGTGCGGCGTCGGCAAAGACGTGCAGAACTCTGTCCTCTGGAGCTTTGTGTCAGCTCCGCGTCAATACCCTCGATCCGAAATTCCCCAAGCTTCGTCAGGTAACTGCTTTTCATTGCTCACCACTTCTTTGCATAACTTTTTACATACAAGACCAACCTTCATTCTGTTATCACCATTATATACGTGCTCAGATTCTCGTCAAAAAACATATTACACAAATTTGTAGCTGCAATAGTTTGTCCATAATTCATTTTTCAATATTTTGCAATTATCTTTGCAGAATGCGCAAATAGTTTTTGTCCATTTGTGCTACTAAATAACATTACAGTTCTTTATAAGGCACCACTTTCCATACGAATCTGAAGCTCTCTTTCTGATCCAACGATCAGAATTTAGATATATACAAAGGTTAAACAAATATGGGCAAAACTGTGCAAAAATTATTAACAAGCAAAGACAACATAGCATAATAATCACAAATATCACAAATTTATCATGTTGAAATGTGTATAACGACAACCGCTACCATACACTGCATTTATGTTCGTCTATCTGTCTTGTATTATTTGTTTTAAGTAATTATTAGCAACAAATTAATAAAATTAGTGTTTTACCAGTGAAATAGCAACGCTGAAAATTGTACAAGTGTATCAGTCGCTGCGTTTCGAGGAGACTTTTAAATTGAGTACTCGTTTTACTCTGTACGTGCATTGGTTCAAAAGTTATAACTTACACAGTAAATTGCACATATTGCAGATTTGTCTATTTAATATCTTTTGATATAAAATGCGTATATACAGTATCAACGTCTCCGCTGATTATTGACAACTCCTCTTTCATGTGTCTTGTCGTACTTGGCTTTTGTGTGTAATTAACGCAAACGTGGATAAAGCATTGCCTTAAAGCAGTGTGCTGTAACTGGGTAAACCAACGTGACGTCACGTAACCGACAGCCGTCTGAAACTGACGGGTCCACACCGAGCTATCTGCCGCTGACCACTCGCTCGCCGCCGCCTTCCATCCCGCTCTCGCCCGCTGCTTGGCTGAGCTGGCCTCAATTGTCGCCTTGCGCACCATTTAAGCACAACCCGCGATAAAGCTTCTTTTTCCAAATGTCTGTCGTGTCATACTACTCATCACTGACCCTCTTACTACTCGGCAGTTTGCTATCCGCATGACATTCGACCAAACCCACCGTTATCTAGTATCTTCCACAGCAGACATACCACTTGTAATGTTAAACCCTCCTGCTCTACAATCCTCCTCTACACACAATATTTTCTTCACCTGTAGAATAACTTCAAATGTCAGGCAAACAATTCATCTTCACAAAGATAGATGATATATGATCCTAGTTATATATATTTCGCTTTCTAACTTCAAGGCAACAATCCCTTCCCTTGAAAACTCCTCATATATTCGGAAGCTGGGTTAGGACACCAATTGTATTCATTACTGTTGTAGTCCTGTGACACTCTTCTACTTCCGGAAATTAAAATCATTAACCAAATTATTATCCCCGTTACAAGAAACAGTACCTAACTACACACTATTCACTGACGGAACAATCTCATATTAATATTATAAAGTGGGCCAGACAAGTTCGTAATCTCAAAGGGGGACATCAAATGATACTACACGTGACCTCCAGCCATCGCCTTCTTGGGTGGGGCGGTGGCAACATTTAAATCTTAAATGGAAACACACATTTTTTATTGCAGATTCGGTATCTCCATAAAAAAGTAATCAATTTTTGTCTGAAACATTTTTTTTAAAATCATTGACAGAAGGCGCTGAAATCGAGAAAAAAGTAAAACTCGGGAAAAACTCCGATTTATTTAGAAATATCCGAGAAAAACGCATCAAACCGATAAAAAAATGTGCACCAATTCCTTCTTTACGGCAAATTAAGCTATTATTGTACAAAATATACTGTATCCTGCTTTTAGCGTTACCCATTTTTAATATAATGGGGAGCTGCTCCGTCGTGTTGGAACCAAATGGTTCAAATGGCTCTGAGCACTATGGGACTCAACATCTGAGGTCATCAGTCCCCTAGAACTTAGAACTAATTAAACCTAACTAACCTAAGGACATCACACACATCCATGCCCGAGGCAGGATTCGAACCTGCGACCGTAGCTGTCGCGCGGTTCCGGACTGAAGGGAGAAGTATTAAAGAAGATTCCCCAGTAACATTGCGGTCAAACAAATACGGTCCTGTCAGGTAACCGTTTAAAATTGCACACGAGACCATTAACGACCATTTGTGTTGATTGTCAACGCGTCTGTGCCAGTGTGGATTGACAGTGGACCAATAATGAAAGTCACGACGATTTAATTATCCATTGTTTATGAATGTGGCTTCACAGGTGAACATAACGTATCTAAAAAAGTCGTTGTCACCTCTTATCATTTACAAGGTCCATTGGCAGAAATGCACACGCCTTTGCATATCTTTTGGCATTAATGCCTGTGTCAGTGTGATATGATACTCATGATATTTATGTTCCTTCAAATTAATCAAAACAGTTGATTTCGGTATTCCAGTTTGTCTCTGAATCGCACGACTACTCATTTCGGGATCCAGTTGAACACAGGCGAGAAAGGTAAGGGTTTGATCGTCATTTTCATTGTATTCGCGATGACGACGTGGATGGTGCATGTATCCATTTAGAGCTCGGTGAGTGCAATTTTCAATAATGTTTTCGCTTGGATGTCGTCTGTTTGGGAAACGGTTTGCATACAATTGCGCAGCTGCAGCGTAATTGTTATGGCACTCACCTAAAATTAACTTCAGATCAACAATCTCTGTAAGAAAATAGTGAGCCATGTTTCGCTAAAGAATCATTTACTTACGTCAGTTACTGTTTACTGTTCACAATCTGAAAGTGAAGTGACGTCTGATCGCCTTGCACCGACCTTTATACTGAGCCACAGTTCGCAGTTTGGCCACGGTAGCGCCACAGTCTGGCGAGTAACGCAATTGTGAAGAGTTTTGTAACGATATTTTAAAACCATTCCGCCTCCTTCCATCAAAAACTGTGGCGTGTAGGATACATTTTGTAAAAAAAGAGCTTAATTTGGCGTAATGAAAGAATTGGTTCACATTTTCTATCGATTTGATGCGTCCATCTCGGATCATTCCAAATAAATCGTAGTTCTTCCCAAATATTAATTTTTCTCGATTTCAATGTTTCAGACAAAATTTGATTACTTTTCTTTAATGGAGAATCCGAATCTGCAATAAAAAATGGGGGTTTAAATTTATGATTTAAAAGTTGCCCCCGCCGATCACGTGTAGTATCATTTTATGTCCCCCTTTGAGGTTACGAACTTGTCATCTGAAACTTCAGATGGACCACCCTGTTAGTTCTGACAATGTTTCGGAACTAGAACTGGTGGTAACGATGTCGAATCATTTAGCAGTTCATTAATGCTTTCCTCAAAGAGAAGTATACATATTAGTCCCAAAACTTGTGGCACTAATGGCAATAAAGTCTACATATCTTAACAAGCTCTTTGATAACACACCCAGACGGCTTAGATGCTGGCTAGTATGATGAAACGTAAAATGTGTTTATTTTCTACTATGCAGAATACGCTTCCAAACTACTGATCTTAATTTTTGACCGTATTTCAAGATAACTTTATGAACATGACAAATTTTATGCAGGAAGTAACTCCTAAATCCTTGTGCAATTGTCTTACTAACATCTGTTACCAATGGCATGAGTAACAAAAAATCAACTGAGCTGCGACAAAAACAGAAGAGTTACCTTGACCCATTCTTGGAGAAGCGCCATAAAATCTATTGCAGTAACTTCTCTCAAATTCAATGGAATGATAGGAAATAAATATGCATGGCGGGACGCTACTGCCAGTTTGCATTAGCTTAGGTTTGCATGAAGTCAAATTTTACAAGTATGTTTCTCCATTTGTAGAAAAATGCATATCGCACTAAGTTTGGCATAGCATTTCTTTGGCACAAAATGTGCACAACTCAAATCCGTATGTCAGATTAACGTGTTGACTAATTCCTCAAGAATACATACAATTCGGTATGCAATATTTTCATCTCTCTCCCTAAACAAGTCTCAACTTATTCGCGTAAAACTATCTAAGTCTGATATATCCACTCCCCAGGGCACACGTTCATCATGCTCCTTTGTAATATTCTCAGGTGAACACTTAATAAAATGGTCAAATGTTAAATTTATTAGTTACACGACTGAAATTATTTTCATTATAATCATCCTCAGTACCATTAATCCAACCTAGAGGAGATCCTTATGAGGAATGGTACACATTTGGGAAACTGAATTCTTGTAAACACCTTGCCCACCTGGCTAAATGACAGTGAGTCAACCTCCAACTCATCAAAAATTGTAAAGCATAGTGATTCTTACAGCCCTTGGTCATCTGTCTAAACACCGAACATCTGAAAGTGACAAAATCCCACATAACAGCGACAACTTAAAGCTCTGTGACCAAATAGTTGCCTTCCTACTTGTTGAGCACCTGGTAAACAAAAACAGTAGTGTGACACTTATGAGACTTCATAATTCCATTCACATCTAATTCCTAGGAGAGTCCAGCACCAAGACCCATATTATAACTGTCTGAGTCAAGAAAAAAAATTCTGTTCTAATCAAGGTTTCACAGAAGAGAAGTCTCAAAAAGAACCTGTTTGAAACCTTCAAATTCCTTTTGTGCTTGGACCTCCCAGACCGAAGAAATGTTCTCCCGTTAATGTACACCATCATGGCACAGCTCCAATGTTCAAATTCGTAAATCTTCTATAAAAATTAATTAATCCCTAATATGGAACCATCTCTCTCCTCGTTGAGGGAGCAGGAAAATCACCGTTGGCCTCAGTCTTATCTAGATCAGGTAGAATCCATGATGCAGTTTCAATATGTATGAGAAATGTCTCCGACTCCTACAAAACTATTACATTTTTAGGTTCACAGTGACACTATACTGCCTGAATACACTAAAATATCTGTCCAAAACCACTTATGTTTTTCCCAAGTATTCTTATCAATTAATAAACCAACAAAATGGTAAAATATTATTAAATCCTCTAATAAATCTACCCAAACTGAAGTTCAACCCAATGGGAAATTTTTAGAATTGATAACAACAACTGTGAAAGAAAAATGCTTTGAATTTCGACATGAAAAACGCAGCTCACTTCACCAATAACTTTCTCTAAAAGTAGTGGAAGACAGGACTCTAACACTCGTTTAATGTGAGTGGTCTATCAGTTTCTAGTACGATAAATCTGTTTATGTACTCAGAATCATGCCTAATACCGTCTCCTTCCTTCAGTAGCATCATAATGGATCATTAAATGATAGATTTATCGATCTCTCCTTGCTGCATCATTTTCGCAGTCTCAGCCTCCACACTCTCTTGATAAATTAATATTGTAGGATAAGATTTGCAAAGAAAAACTATCCATGCACTTTAACCTTAAATTTATACGAAAATACGAAAAATTAATACGAAAATTGTCCTCTAGTGTTCGGATGTTTCTGTAGGCTTAAAGCAGGAGCACCTGACCAACCCTTAATTTTCAGAGGAAGCATACACAGATTTAAGGTCAATTACTCGTCCTTTGGTTGTTGGGTATCAACAAATTGATAACAAATGACGATCAGTTCCACCCATTGTGAAGTAGCTGACTGTATATACAGTATTTTAGATAGTTTGCAGTAGTGCAATATTGTTTTTCATGTGAAAATGATGTAGGAACTATTTTTAATTTAAGTTTTATGTGGTTGTAACCAACTATGTGTATGGATATGTGAATGGGTAGTTCACACACCTGTCTTTGCTGGTGTCGCCAGATGTAAGGAGTGTGTTGCGTAATAAAAATGATGAGCTATCATGAGTATTTAAGCAGATCTCTGAAATAAGAATGTTTCTTGCCCAGAAAACAAATTTGGAATGCAATCTGACCTAACATCTTCAACGAAATAGTCACTGAGACACATGCTTACTTAATGACAGTGGAACGGAAATGAATTTTCCATAGCTAGAAAACTGTACATCAGTCAGTATATAATCATTCTTCAAGAACCGGTCGAAAAATCGTATGGTGTGTATGCTTTCAGCTTTTAACCAAAAGCCATACTACGATTCCTTGTATTTGTAATCAATAAATTTTGTTTTGAAGAGAACGTCTATTCAGACATTTCATTCAACCTTGTAGATCAGAATATGATTTTAGAATCAAATCTCCTCATACTGTAGTAAATACAGCGTCTCCCACTCTAATGTATACAAAAGAATATCTTATTAATATACCAAAATTTTGAGTACTGCAATAAGAAATCATTAGTCTTCCTGGACAGCATCTGCCAACTTGACTTTCTCTACTTGTATTACCATCGTTCTAAACAACAAAATGTTTACTGCTAATGATTTGCAGTGGTAGCATATTATTAAGTCTGTTAACCGTTTGTGTCATATCTGAGCACACATATGATGTCGTCCGCAGTAACACTTGTGAACAAGAAGGTTCCATGGTAGCATGTAGTTATTTTATGTAAAATTATAAATGTGTGGAGTTGGTCACTTCTTGATATAATTTTGTGAACTGAAACAATATAGTGTGGAGAAATAGTGAAATATTTTGGAGCTTTCGGCGTAGTCAGAATTACTTTTGTGGTGGCGTAGATCGACGAGATCGACTTAGACCACCAGTCGCTAAGAGAAACAATGAACAACTGTTTATCTTTATAAGGAATTGTTGTCTTTGTCTTTCTGTTTCATGTGTGGTGTGTTAGCTTATACTTTGGTGAAACGTGCTCTGTGATTATTCTGTGTGTAATCGCACGAGTAAAGTGCATAATTCGCAGAAACAGTATCTGAATTTAATTCTGCGTACATGTGGGGCGGTGGGTGGAAATTTTAATTATTTTTATTGCATTGTTGCCGTTCTCAACACAGGCTCTCTAACTACAATGCTGGCAACCAGAAAGTGGTTAGCAAAAACGTGATGCCTGTAATTAAAGTTCACTGTGTCCACTCTGATGGAGAAATAAAGTTAATGATCATTGAAGTTCATTACGCTGAGGATGTAGGGTGATTTCTGGGATTCATAGAAAATGCAGTTTACTATAACAATTTTCACTATACTCTGAAATCGATAAAGCGTAAAGTTTCAAGTAAAAGTTTAACCAAGCAATGCTACTATCAACTATTGTACTATCAGAGGTGTTCAGAGTATATTCTGTGGATCCAATTATCCCTAGATAAAGAAACTGTTCAATAACCATTATCAATGTAAATGTTCTAAGTGAATGCTCACCAAAGTTTGATGTTAATACTCATCAAACGCCACACTAGTAGTGACCGAAGGTCTGTCCTGCGGCGACACGTGAAAATACGACATACGCAAGCTGAGAATAAATTACTGGAGTCGTTCTGCAATTCGCAGCACTCTTATTTATATAGCCGCGGTGCGGACCGCCGGAGCCGCAACTGACAAAATTGGCCTTCCTAACTATCCGCTCGGGCTAGTAAAGCACGACTTCAGTCACTAAATATTTAATTGCTTCATTCACTGAAGGCTAATGAAGCTCTCAATTTACTTGTGCTATCAGCACACAGGTAAGTATCTGTAATAAAATTCTGATGTGGTTACGTTAGATACTTTTGGCAAGAGAATTATTTTAGTTGCACTGCACGCAGTAGTTGAGCTCTGAACTTGCCCTTTGGACAGATGCTACAGCTATAGTTTTATAGCTACCTTTTGGAAACTTCTCACATGTTTGTTATTACAGCGTATCTCCAGTCTACCTAAATCTAAACATCCTAGCTTTATCTAATCACTTACAAAATCTATCTTGCTTTCACACTCTTAGGAGACAAAAACAGAAAATCAAGAATTTCAACCAAAATTTTACTTTGTGAGATCCAGCATGCTGTTTCCATTAAATTACAATGAAAAAGGAATCTGAATATAAATTTTGAAGTTTCTAGCTCCTTCCTTTTGCGCAGATTATTTCTGAGTAAAGTGTCCAAATTTCGAAAGCTGTTAAAGTTATTAAACTGAAACTTAACACATTATCACTTTAGCATCATTCCTGACATGCTATTCACTTTTCAGATTATTTACATTACTTTTAAGGTATCGCGCAACATTCGTGACGTCATAGCTAATCATAGCGAACTACACTGTCACACAATGGAAAGCATATGAATTCTATATGGCGTGAGTAGGCTGCTTCCCTACATAGCCGCTGCTAGCGAATTCCCACATTAATCACCAAAGACTGCTGTAAATGTCCCACTTACTTGTGAACACGCAGCGCTGCTGCTGAGAGAACGGATATTACAACTCATCAGACAATATTAAGGCCTTTGACTGGTTTTGACTGCTTTTCCCATGGTTTGCGTAGTGCAACGAACTACACAGAATAAATTTAGTGCGTAAATGCTAGTGAGAGTGATTACCTGCCTCCTACCACGTGTGCACATAAACTTCCAGCTTCCACATGACCACATTCATCGCATCTGTCCACAGATTTAGTTATCTACAACAGGGGAATCACAAAACCTGATTATAACAAGTGCTTCAGCCCCTGCATTAAATCCTACTTGTCGAGAGCAGCACCACTCCATCACTCCTCTCATTCTGACATGTGCTCCCACGATGGTTGTTCACGTGACGAGTTACCTGCCAAGCGGGGCAATGAATGATTCGTTTCCGTCAGCTGATACTCCTGGATCTATACGGTGAGTGCCTTATGGACACTTTTTCAGCACTGAATCTCCTGTACAGTGTATACCACCGAAGCTACCTCAGTTCGTCTCAGACCAACCACAAACTTAGTCTCCTCTAGCCAAACCTGTGTCCACTATTCACAACGAATTTGATGATACAGCAGAATATTTACTTTTACTCTACCACACAGGTGAACATGCTGCTACATTCAGTGATGTTATTCTATTTCCACCTCCTGCAAACAAATCTGCGGCAGCCAAAGCATCATTACTTCAAAGACTGTGAAAATCACCAGAGCAACAAATTTATCACTCTATTTTCTTGGAATGTTTAAATGGACAGACGCTTTCAATGTTGTGGCGCCACCTCAGAACTTTAGTGGACCCTATATTGATGCTTCAGATGTCACGGTTTGCCACGTGGACAAGGAAGTTGCCCCAAGGAATTCACATACATTTTTAATATGTAACGAAGGACTCTCACAAGAAATTATGTTACAGTTGGCTGGCCACATCTTAGCTTAGCTAAAAGGACTCCTACGCTACCCATCAGCCCCGATCAGTACTTGTACCTGACAGCCATGTTGTGCATCGATTTGGCAGGCGGCTACCGAACTGTGTCAAGTGTGCCCCAGGAATTCCAACGTGTCATACACAGAGTGGCGACAGCCATCTACTCCTTCACTCCATCAGACCACAATCGAATAGTTCAAAAATGTTCAAGTGTGTGTGAAATCTTATAAGACTTAACTGCTAAGATCATCCGTCCCGAAGCTTACACACTACTTAACCTAAATTATCCCAAGGACAAACACTCACACCCATGCCCGAGGGAGGACTCGAAGCTCCGCCAGGACCTGCTGCACAGTCCATGACTGCAGCGCCTTACACCGCTCGGCTAATCCCGCGCGGTGACCAAGTAGTAAAAAGCGTTCCAGGAGACGCACGACACTACAGAAGTGAGTCATCGCTCCCAGACGTCCTATGCACACCACACCCAGCTGACATCAACAGATCACCAAGCGCCACCCATGTCTCAGGAAATGGACAGCAGCCAACAGATAGTGCATATGTGCTTGTTCTATGCTTGCTTCAGCACCAAAGCATGCAAATGCCAACAGCTGCCACCTCGCTTGCAGCCATCATGCTAAAAAGGTTTTTTGGTGAACTCGGGGTCTGAGAGCGCATAAATCCGAATACAACTTCTCTTTGTCACGCTGCAGATATCACACCCCAACTCATGGGCTATTTCTCGCAACACTGATCGAGGCATCGGCCATAGGTTCAAGTGGACTTCCAAGCAAGCTGATGCGAATGAACCATTGCTAGGGGCGGATATCTCACGCCATTCCCATATGTGCCCGAATTTAAGTGAAGGCTTGCTCTGTTGTAGATCTTCTGGTGTGGTCATTCATAGTACAATGGAAGACCTTCACCATATGCTGCTACACAACACACGGCCGCCTCCATAGTCCCTGTGTATAGACTTCAGTAGTTACGCTACTGATTTGGGATCAACTGGAGGCAGCCAACAAACTATACAATAACACCAGAAAGGAATTCCTCACGTTGCAAAACGACAATTCCTCACAATAGAAGGTGCTGTGTGAGTGACACAGCCAGTTTGTGAAGACCAAATTTCGTCTAAAGTGGACGACCTATAAGTCAAATTATGCAACTTCATTAAAAAATGCTGTGGACGACAACAGGTATAAATACTATTTAATATGGTGTATTAAAGCAACTAGATTACTTCAGGAGGAGATTGAGAAGATACTATAACACATCCACAATTTATCAGTACTTTCTTAAAACTTGAACTCGGCAAATACTTTACACAGCAAATAATTATTCTCCACACAGGTGAAATTATTTAATGCTGTCGCTAACACTTAGAACATTAGCACTTTGTTCATTGCAGATTGATGTTTCCACATCCTGGTACAGTTGTCTTTAACTGGATATAAGTCCAAACTAACTGTTCTGTTAGCATGCAACCATATTTGTGCTAAGACGGTACTGTCGTCATTGGCGATAATGTGGCTCTCAGGGTCTTAGCTTTCGTTTTATGGCTATGGGCTTGGTAACCTCAGGGTTCCTGATCTGGGGACTGGTACGTGCCTCCAGGCCTTTGTCACCATAAGCTATAGGCATGCTTCAGCGACCACAATGTGGTGTGACGGTGGAACGTTGTGTTGTGTGTCACAGGGAATGAGGATCTTGGATTGACTGCCCAGACCACGAGGGTGGTAAAAACCTCTAAGTAGAACCTTTAAGTCTCAAGGTGTTCTGCTTGCTGATGAGATGCGTGGCTGTTGAGGTGGAACCTGCCATACCGCAGCTGTATAAGGCTTACCTAGACACATTGGACTCTGTCGAGGTGGATTTTTATTTCACTAGCTGCTTGTAGGACCTAGATGGATCCTTCGAAAATTACTCTGCCACCTCCCAGAGAAATGCGTGGGTCGCTGGAAGGTACCAACACTCATTTAAGCAAGAGGTCTCATGCAACCAGTCCTCCAGACTCAGGGATGCCTCAGAATTCTAGTGTCTATAGTAACATAATGCATGCTGCTAGTGAGAGTGCGTTGTTACGAGGTAAAAGGAAAGGGGGAAGCTTTCAGAAAGTCACGCCTCTCTAAGTTAAAAAAGGTTTACATGGGATTGCATGTACATTAAAATCAACACAAGTGACTCCCAATCACCTGACCACGTTCGAAGTCCGTGAATTCCGCATAGCGCCCCATTCTGCTCTCTCACGATGTCTAATGACTACTGAGGTCGCTGACATGGAGTACATGACAGTATGTTTGTGGTGTGTCCGGATACTTTTTGTCACATAGTGTATGACCTTGCTCCTCAATCTGGAAACACTTAGAATTACAACAAGAATAAGCTTGTCTAGCATGCCTAGAAAAACCCAAGGACAAAATTTCCTCACTTGTTTCTGAAGTGCAACACGTGGACTACGAGACTGAAAAGATTAACTATTAGACTGAAAAAAATTACCTTTAGTTTTACAGTTAACGTGAGCCCTGATTTTATTCACTTTTACGTTCATTGTAGATTGACTGCCTTGTGCTCTTTGAACAAGAGAGATAGTCGGAGCGCCAAAATCTGCTTCACTCATCTCTACAACTTTTTGAGATTCGACAATAGAAAAAATGTTCAAATGTGTGTGAAATCCTATGGGAGTCAACTGCTAAGGTCATCAGTCCCTAAGCTTACACACTACTTAACCTAAATTATCCTAAGAACAAATACACACACCCATGCCCGAGGGAGGACTCGAATCTCCGCCGGAACCAGCCGCACAGTCGACAACAGAGAAAAGTTTTCAGATCCGGATCTGGTAGTTTTAGAACAGCGTCTGACACATTTTTCTTGATTACATGACGTTAGGTAACACCAGTATAGCTCTGTCCACGACAGTATTTGAACCTGCAGTGTCTTTTTAACCATTAAGTTCAGATATCCTCCGTTGCAGAAATTGTTTAGGCTGCTTCAATAGACGAAAGAATCTAAGTCGCGCTGCAGCTACATGAATCTGTGCCTCAAAATGTTGGCCCAGCTCATGACCGAGGCCTTCGTAAGCAATTTCTTCAGGACGAGAATCCAAGCATAACTTAAGATACGGTCTGTACACGTCGGCTGCGCGACCGTTGACACAAAAGCAGCAATCTGCGCCATACCTTTTAAGTTGTAAACTGTGAAGGGGGCTTCCTGTTGCTCGTGATATTCGGGTAAGTAATCTTTACTGTCAAACTGTCAAAACTCGGGAGCAGCGACTAGTTCAAATGGTTCAAATGGCTCTGAGCACTATGGGACTTAACATCTGAGAACATCAGTCCCCTAAACTTAGAACTGCTTGAACCTAACTAACCTAAGGACATCACACACATCCATGCCCGAGGCAGGATCTATCCTGCGACCGTAGCGGTCGCGCGGTTCCAGACTGAAACACCTAGAACCGCTTGCCACTACGGCCGGCAGCAGCGACTGGTGACGGAGCTGCTTGGTACGACATCGGTTTAGTTAGTTGTAAGTCACTGAGCGCCTGTCGTTCAATCTACAGCGCCTGAAACTGAACAACTTCGCTTAGAGCCATTTCTCGCAGGGGCCCAGTTGTGGTTAAACAGTCAATATTAGACACAATGGGAAGTAGACAAATGTCAAAATTTGAGTGCTGTCGTTATTGCTGGTTCCCTCTGAGCCACGACGTAAACATGGGAATGCTATGCACGTGGTAAATACTTTACTTTGAAAATATTTAGTGCCCAGAAAAATGAATTGTATGTGGTGCTGTCGATAACACTTGTAACATTAGCACTTTGTTCATTGTAGAATTATAGTTTCACGTTAGAGTACAATTGTCTTTAACTTAATGTAAGCTCAGAATGAATGACCTATAAGCACGCAGCCATATTAGTGATAAGACGATACTGACATAGTTAGCTATGATTCCAAATGGTTGCTTATTGTACAGGGACTGCGCTATTAAATAGGGACTGAGCTGAGTAGCTCTGCGCTCGGACATACATAAGTTTCTGGTTGCGGTGGTGTAAGGCTGCACTTGGAAGCGTGTCTATACCGACGTCTCCGATTCCTTGCTGCGTCTGTCAGTGACTGTCTTTACTTGTGGTGCCGTCGTGAGGTACCAACTTTTGGATTAGGCCTCGTTCTGCAGACAACACCACAAATACCTCGACTAGTTACTGATCCAGATATTGCTGGCTTTGGACCCCGTGGGCACTAAAGGCGACGATCACACACGCCACTGATGAAACATACGCACGGACACCATTCAGCAAAAAAACAATCAGCTGGACTGTTTATAGTCGTCATTGTCTACTCACTACAATTACCTCGCTTCTGCATCTTCGATGCACGTACAGTTTAGTGGCAGAGCAAACAGTGACAGTAAATCCCATGTGCCTGAATTCAGTGTTCGCCAGCCCCTGACCCACCCTGACCTTAAGGGTGACACAATGCACGGAACTGAAATAGGAGAGGGATCGCCCGTTTCTCAAAAGGTACGACGACTTTCCCCTAACGAATTACATATCACGAAAGCCATGGTGGACTACTTGTTAACTAGAAGCACACTATACCCTCTGCAAAGTGACTGGATATCGCCGATTCATTTTGTTCCAAAAAGAGACAACATCTTTCGGATGTGTTGAGACTATAGGGCCCTAAACGCTTAGATGATTTTTGATCAATATCTGGCACCTAATATCATAGACTTTTCACATTGTTTGTCTGATGCATTGGTCTTGAGCGTTAGAGACTGCCATAAGGATTACCTGAAAATATCGATGACAACTGAAGATATATATGAAGACAGTAACTGTTCTCGAAAGAGCAGATACTGTAGATGACCGTGCAGCTTTTCCCTGGAATAAATGATGACTAACTGAAACCCTCAGCTGCCGACAGGTGTTGTTGATATACCTCGATGTGGACAGCCGAAAATGTGTGCCCCGACCGGGAGTCGAACCCGGGATCTCCTGCTTACGTGGCAGACGCTCTATCTATCTGAGTCACCGAGGTCCACCATTCTACCCATGTGATGTACCTTATAGACAGTCGGTAATGTGTGTCTCACGGGAAGCGTGCAAGGGATAAGTCCGTGTAGTCGCGATATTCATCTGTGTCCTCGGTGGCTCAGATGGATAGAGCGTCTGCCATGTAAGCAGGAGATCCGTGTTCGAGTCCCGGTTGGGGCACACACTTTCGGCTGTCAACATCGAGGTATATCAACAGCACCTGTCGGCAGCTGAGGGTTTCAGTTAGTCATCAACTGAAGATATTCCTAAAATTGCATTTATCTCCCTCTTCAGATCTTCTTTAATTTTCAGGGGTGGTGTCCGGATTGAAACACGCTGCCAACCGTGGCAGAGATTCATAGCTGCTCAGCACAAGCGGCCTTTTTGTTTTGCATATCTGCATGACGGGACCATTTTTCTTCTTTTTAGCAACAAGAGCACAAATAACAACTCCCCCAGGTTTTTTATACCCTGGAACAAATAGGTGTGGTAGATAATACCGAGAACTGTCAGCTATGGCAAAAGAACGTAACTTTGGGTCATTCTGTATCCTCAGTATGAATTAGGCCGGCCGCGCGGGGTAGCCGCGGGGTCTCAGGCGCTTTATCACGGTCCGCGCGGCTCCCCCCGTCTGAGGTTCGAGTACTCTGTCGGGCATGGGTGTGTGTGTCGTCCTTAGCATAAGTTAGTTTAAGTTAGATTAAGTAGTGTGTAAGCCTAGGGACCGATGACCTCAGCAGTTTAGTCCCATAGAACTTACCACTTATTTCCATTTTTTTTAATTACGCCGAAGTAATTCAGCAGACGTCTAGGGCCACACCTTGCACGGACTTAGAAGATTCTTAGGTATGATTGACTCCTATTGGCATCACATTCCACAGGCCACATAAAATCTAAGCTTCTCTGCCAAACATCCCATCACGGAAGAAAAAAAAGCGAATCGAGGCGTACTGTGGTCGGATGAAGTATTTCGAGCTTCAGAACTGATTAAACCATCATTCTAGAGGTCTGTGAGTTTGGCTCACCCCTCACCTACGGCTCATCTCTTTGTCACTGCTGGGGATAGCGATACCGCCATCGGCGCAGTTTTACAACAGACGGTAAATGGTTCCTAGCAACCAGTATGAATTTTTCTTCTGTAAATTTATAGGGGTCCAACGATTGTTGTCGGAATATGACCACGAGTTAATAGCTCCATAGGAGGCGGTAAAATACTTTAAGGAAGAGGGCCATCACCTCACACGTTTCATTGGTCACCGACCATTGGTACAAGTTGCCTGTAACCTGAGTCGGGCCGTGTCCCTCCTCTGCTTCGGAATTCTAGACTTTATTGTACAGGTTTCAACTAACATCCGTCATGTGAAGGAGGGGAAATGTAGTGATGGACTACGTGTCCCGAATTCATGCTCTCAGTACGCCAAATGATTTCAATGACTTGGTCGTAGCAGAAGAACAAAGCAAACAGTTACTGGACCTATTACAGGACCATAACATCAACTTGTAGGTGCAACACATTAGGATACGTGATTCTCGTGTCAACCTAGGGTGCGATATGACACAGAGGAAATTATATCCTTTGATAGCAACATCGTTCAGGAATATGATGGTTGACAGCATGTAAAATCTGTCTCACCAAGCGATTCGCCCCACCAGAAGACTAGTTATGGAGAAGTTTACGTGATTGGGGCTGAAGGGGGATTGCAAGAGGTGGTCATGTGTCTGTCCTTCCTGCCAGTGGAACAAAACCAGACACCACGCTTTTCCACAACATGTATCATCACAGTTGCTAAAGGTCGTTTCCAGCACATACATCTGAGCTTAGTCTGACCTTTGCAGAGTGCAATGGCTTCAGATGCATTCCGTCTGGCAACGACAGTACAAGTTGGATTGAGACTATTTCCTTTTTGGACGTAACAGCAGAATAGATCGCGTGCATGTTTATTAACATATGGATATCTCGCTTTCATTGCCCATTGACTACCACAACTGCTAAAGTACAGCAGTTAAAATCACTTCCTTTTGCCGTCTGATGCAAATTACGCAGAGTTCAATGTTTCCGTACAACGTCACCCTCAAAGCGATAGATTGGTAGAGAGATGGCACCAGACACTTAAGGCCGCTTCGATGTACTACGACGTATAATGGACTGACACGTTTCCATCTGACACGTTAACATCTGAGGTCATCAGTCCCCTAGAACTTAGAACTACTTAAACATAACTAACATAAGGACATCACACACATCCATGCCCGAGGCAGGATTCGAACCAGCGACCGCAGCGGTCGCGCGGTTCCAGACTGAAGCGCTTGGAACCGCTCAGCCACTCCAGCCGGCAGATAATAGCACCAATGAACTTGTGCTTATTGTTATACCGGAGCGAAGGTAGTCCCTGAGGGCCGGCCACCCATATAACACCACCAAGGCGTACCCAAAAGCACCATGGTAAACACCGGCTATTTACATACTAGATAATGGAAACACACATTCCGAGCACTACTTCCTGCTGGGGGAGCTCGAGCCACGGCCTGTAGGAAGTACCACTGCGCCGAAATCTGATTGGCTGGAGACAGCTATTTAGGGGCTAGAACCAGGCCCGAAATTCGTTTCACGCCTCGTGTACAGCAACCGTCGAAGATTACGTCTTCGTCTCGGAATAGGACTGTTACTAGTGTGTGAGTGTGTTACCACGAACCTTTGTGGGAAATAAGAAGTGAACTTTTGTTTGCCTCAATTAGGAGACTTTTTTCGTTATTGTTACCTTTCGTTCGTATGTTCAGTCATCAACTTTGGTAACTCACGTCAATAAAAGTTGTGTTGTGAAAAATTACGAATTGTCAGACACAATATTTATCTTTATAGAAACTGCTCCCTTCGTCTTTCTATTTCCTGTACAGTGTGTCGCATTCTTTGCTTTGACATACTCTTTCATTATTCAGTGTGTAATCAGTATTTCGTGACAAAAGCATCTGAATATCATTATATTTACTCTCCCCGAATTCCTACGCTTTGTTGAAATTTACGTATACATGAAATGTGGTTTCATCCGAAGAAAGAGGTCCCGTGGTAAAGTTGGTGCCTCGCGACGGAACCACAAGTATGCAAAGTCGCTACCAGATGCCACAACGCATGACAGACATCGGCGTAGACACGCATTCAAGACTCCAATATGCCACGACTGGAAAATGCTTACTTACGTCAGAGCAAACTGTCACTCACCCCGGTCTGTATGTTACTGTAATCCTTTTAATCATCGCTGTTCTTTCCCTTAAATTTATCTCTGTGTGTCATGATTTATATCGACAGGAGTGCTCTGGCTACAAACGCTATGTCCAGACTAAATACGTCAAGTTTTCTTTTGTAAGTACATGATGAAGGTTGTTGATGTGGGAAAATTTCTGTTCTTCTGTATTATTATTCACGAATTTGATAGTTAATACGATTTTATGGTTCAATATGACTGACATGTGACTTGTAGTAGCCAGTTTTTTGAAAGTTGGGTTATGTACTTTGTGTGTGTGTATGACTTTTGTACATTGAGGTTTTGATATCATCCCTGTTTTTTAACGTTCATTCGTCTGCCAGATGATGGTCGTTGACCAAAACTAGTAGCAATTTAATAAACTGTTCTAATCCATCCACGAGTCATAAGTTTCCTAAAACATATATTCGTTGTTGACAATTGCCTGAAGAAGAGTTTTAAGTTTAAAGCTGGCAGGAGCCGTAAGAATCTTTCTTGTCATTCTCAACTAAAGCGATCTTAGAACTTATGAGTATAAAGAAATGAGTACATGGCTTAATTTTGTGTGACAACAAGCATGGATAAAGGCTTTGCAATGACGTTACTAAAATAACACACAGAGTCATGAACTCTGTGATTTGAGAACTCATGGTATACTACAGTTTAGTATCAAGCCAACAGGCTATTATATGATGTTATCCTGACTCAACTTGCTTATAAAAGAATTATTTTAAATAATTCTTTCATTTTTAGATAGCTTTTTGTTTTGGAAATTTGGTGGCATGCTCTGTGCCTGTTTTTTATGTCCACTGACGGTCGTTTCCAGATCACATTAAAAATCTGTTCCAATGAACAAGGAGAAGATGATGAAAGTTGCCTGTTCATCTGCACTTTCATTTTTTTCACATGCCTATTTTTTGCGCTAATATCCGATTTGAATAGTCAAACCAAAGTCTTTGAGTGTCTCCACTGATGCTCGTATCTTTCTAAGCCCATTTGGGCCATCACCCAGTTGGAAGCTTTTGTGGGTGTTGAACCACGAGGCCATGTTATTTTGAATAGATTTTTGCCATTCGGTGTGTGGACTTTGTTCCTGGTTTCTGGTTTTGGGGTCATTCTGGGCTAATCTGCTTCTTGCTTTGTCTGGAACTGGTATGAGGTAGTCTGGAGTTTCTACAGTGTTGAATATTGTGAATGAGGTCTTTTCAGCTACCTCACGTAGTGTGTAACAGGCGATGTATCGTTTGTTCCACTCATGAATTCTGAGTATAGCTGCATGCAGAACTGGAAATGGTATGCTTATGTGTGGCGAAAATAAGGTTCACTCTTACCACACTTCTCCTGAAACGGAAGCTGATTGTAGGATTGAGTAACATCTTTTCAGGCTATCGTCTTGTATAGATTCAAATTTACTATCCTTTCCTGCATTATAAATGATTTATTGCCTTGCAAGAAGTTGAGTATTGAGAATATGAAATTGCGTTACTGTGTTCGAGATAATTTATTTTTTGTTAGCTACTTTGAGAACCCATTTGATCTTTGTAAATGACCTGCACTCTTTGGAAATAATGGAACTCAGCTACATGCTGCCATACCATATTATTGTTCACACTTGTTGCTGCAGGCCTGCTCACATCTATGCTCAGATATGACATAAACGGTTAACTGAATTAAACGTATGTTCACCGTTGCATCCATTAGGAACAAACATTTTGTTATTTTCATGGATTAAGGTTATCGGTAGAGAAAGATAAACTGTAAGATCCTGTTCTGAAAGACTGGTGATTTCTTAAAATAGTACACTGTATTCCGTAATATAAGTGAGATATTCTGTGGAACACATGGTATCTAGAGGCTCGCTATGCGCAATGGCTCGCTATGCGCAATGGTATCTGGAGATTTTGTTCTTATAATATATTCTGATGTACGTGATTTAATGAAGTGTTGGAGTAAATGTTATTTTCAGTACTAAAGTGGGTGATGACAGATACCAGAGGTCATATCATGGGTTTGGCTATAAGCTGAAAGCATACACACTAAATAATTTTTGAGCAGATTCTTGATAAATGATTAACTACTGTTTGATGTTTTAGTATCTAGCTATGCTTAATTCATTTCCATTACTTCCACCTTCAGTAAATGTGTATGCGTTGATAACTTCGTTAAACATTTTTAGCCAGACTGCTTTCACAGTATTTCAATATTCATGTATTACGTCATAGCTTAGTAGTTCAGGTAGAAGTTAATTTTAATACACAAGACACGCCTTGCAGCTGATACCTGCTCAAATTTACAATTATATTTGCGAACAGTTTACAAAGATTTTACTGTTTCGTAGCCCACCCTGATTAATCTGCTTCGATGTGACAAGACAATTATTACATTATCTTCTATTAAACTGTCATTCGTATGTTGGTTTGTAACTCATGTAACACGTAGGAAATGTATCAGGAGCGTGGTAAAGCCCGTCTAGGCTTAATGTCTGTAAGCATATCTTTACGATTCCTCAGGTTTTTATATTTCCATTGTTCACAACTTTATTTTTTTAATTTATAAATACACACGCTTAAGAAAATAAATATTTTAAATTTTTCTTTGCAGTTACAAGTCGAGGAGGAACAACCATGATAGAGTTACTATATTATTTTGGTGTATTCACTAGAATATTCGAAAACTTAGCTACAAAATTAGTTATTATTGGGCGAGTTACACTATAATGTATCAGAAATTTTAAGACTAGTACAGTGTGAGACCGATATTCAACATACGGGCCGGCCGAAGTGGCTATGCGGTTCTAGGCGCTGCAGTCTGGAACTGCGAGACCGCTACGGTCGCAGGTTCGAATCCTGCCTCGGGCATGGATGTGTGTGTTGTCCTTACGTTAGTTAGGTTTAACTAGTTCTAAGTTTTTGGACAAACTCTCCCATTAAATTGTACATAAATTTCAATTAATTCTTTTTTTCCTGCACGCTGTTTACGATTAAGCATGAACGGTAATCCTCAATCTTTTGTTAACAGCGTTACGGTAGTGTATTATAACCTGGGCACTGAACAGACTGTGAAAACTGCCCTGCTAAAATTCTCACACCTAAATAGTCGCTACAAACGAATAATTAAAAGCATTAATGTAAATCTTGGTTAATGGAAGATAATGAAGAAGGTGCTATCTTATTACATTGCAGAAGAGGTGTTTTTAGTATATCCCATCTCCTGCCGTTCAAGTACAGATGAGATCACTTTTATACAATATTTAAGAACAATATATATGTTAGACGCAGTCATAGAAGTGATATCCATGTAATCTGTTGCGAACTCACCCCCAACCCCCACCTCTCACCCAGAAAATAGTATATACCTTACGACGAAGAATATATGCTACTCTAGTGCCTTTTTATGAACAATGTGAAAAATCATTCCTACTACTGACTGATCAAGCGATGAGACTGGCAGTCATTGTTGTGATATTTCACGTTTTAGATATATTAATGGACACAGTGTTAAAAATGTCTGGTAACTTTCCTTTACAGAGAAGCACATAATAAAAATTTTAACAGATTACCATATATTGTGTCTAAGCATGGAACGAAGTTATCACAGAAATGTCTGCGGCCCTGATAAACGTTCCCGTCACAAAATATGAAATTTCACAGCAGCCGCATAATTTTTATTGACACTCCCTATTGGTAGATATATCTCCCTTCAAATTATCTTGCACTTGTTACTGAGCGGACTTCAGTTCCCCTCTTTCTGCTGGGCCATTGCCTCGGGATGAAGGGAAAGAAATTGCTATTGATTATTCCCGAGAGCGTAGGGAAGAACCTGGAACAAATTGGCTACAGACTTAATTAATGACGTTGCTTAAGGAACAACGTCACCCAAAATCCTGCTCAGAATTGCAGATTATCGGGAAAAGATTGAGAGCGGTCGCTACCTTTTATAATAGTGTCGATTAAGCGCGCTATCCGAGAATGTCGATTGAGTTCGTAAAAAGTAATTTAACTCGCAGCGCCTGACGCTACCCTCACGGTTTTGATTTCCTTGAAATGCTGTATTCCATTAAATCAATGCTCTCGTTTAACTGCGGTTCACTGTAGTAATATACCGCAATTGCACTACAATAAAATTGAATAAAACGTGATTTTGCACTAAATTGGCCACTACAAACAGCGTAAATGTAAGCAAGATATCTCACTTTTTTATTGCAGCGAGAATCTACCTTATAAACAACTGACAACTCCCAGAATTTTTAGTATAAGCTCCCAGTTTCAATGACAGTGACGTTCTCAGCTACCAGTTCCTGCTTAATATCCAGACTGTGTTACTCTAGAGAAATAAAGATATTTCGTCTCTGTGAGAATTTTGTGTGATGAACTGGATATATAGTGTTTTGTTGCAGTTGAGAGAAAAGTTGTTCTATGAAGACAATGAGTTCATGTTTCGGAAACGACACACACACGAATCCCCGCCGTGATCAGGCCTAGGGACATATCTGACTTTATTGTCCTGCATGCATTTTTCCATGCCCAGGGTACGAGCACGTATGAATTTCCAAAAAGGGAGGGTAAAACACTGAAAGGTGACATCTGTCTTAATTTTTGGTAAACTGTAGTTCACACAATACGGAGAAAACGGAATATAGTAGAAACTTCATAAAAACAGCAAGAAGTTAGATGCTTCGAGCAGAGACGAAATGAACAACATCGCGAACCACTGTGTCCATTGTGTAAGCAGAAGTTCATAATCCAATAAGAGTAGTGTATTTCGTTCTAAGAAATGTTGTATCACTGCATGGAGAAAAAAAGAGCTTGCTACAGCGCCATGAACAAATTTAAAAAAGGAAAAGTTGATCAAACGACCATGCTAGGGGTCATATTGAATGATGAACTGTGGTTGGTTCGAATTAGAAAAATAGAAAAAATAGCACTTATTTGGTAAACTGTAAATGAACTTAGATCAAATGTGAGTTCATAAATACTATACTAGTGCTGTTAAGAACTGACAGATAAGATCAATACTGTAGGAATCTCTTTGGATCTTCTCTACACGGCTGATAACTGTATCTTCTAGATATGGTCGTCGGTGCTGTAGATGTGGGAGAGTATAGTGAAAGAAACAAATTCCTCACCACTCCCCTATTTTGATTACCAAGATCAAAAAATATAATTAACAGAGTACTCTAGGTGGTACTATCATAGCAACTGTAGTAACGAGTTTTCTAAGGAGTTATGTATGCAGCTATGGGGAAAAGTAAGGGAAGGTTTTCAGGAAAGTCAGTTAGGTGATATGACATAGAATTATTATTTAGTTAAACGAATGAAACGTTGAACCATAACCAGCCTGGAGGCAGATAAAATTGAAACAATAGGTGTGAAATAGTTCAGCCTTCGGTTTGTTGGTCATAAACTGCTGCAACAATTACCAGCTACAGGTTCACATGCTGAAGATTTTCTCACGACGGCTTGGGCGTCCACCGATGATGGATATTTGTTGGAAAACACTCGAAAGTATGAGATCACCATCAAAAACTGATTACGATCTGTCCTACCTGCAGCCGCGAGAAGGGGTATACTTCAAATAGCTCTATGATGAGACTTTCACTTAAGTGATACGTATATCAGGTGAAGTGTGGGATGAGTACGCGCGCATATCGTCATATGAGGTAGTGGGCAGACTGAGTTGTGCAACGATTGCTACTGCATCGAAGACCTGGAAGAGAACATAAAAGAGAGGTTCTGTACTATCTGTAACTGCAGGAAACTGAAGTCCTAAATTAGGTAATACTACTGAATGACAGCACTTTAAAAATGTGAAAAGTATTCGAGAGTCCTTGCTCATGAAATAATAGATTTTACTTAAAGTGCCATATATTTTCTGTCAACAATTTGTTACGATAATCGGGGAGAGATAGATCAGTGAAGGAAGCTGATCATGTAGGCATTGCTCCAGAACAAATCTCTAACATTCTTACAATTGATAGACCGTTCACATATTCAAAACAAGAACAATGTATTTAAGAGATTCTTTATTTTTTCGACATTTTTGGGAAACTAGAAAAACTGTATATTATCAGTATACGGTTTATCATTGAATACTTTAATCACTTCCTTTATACCACCAATTTGTGGACATTTGTGGTCATTGCTGTTCACATGCTTTTCATTACACAATATGAAGTGGTGATTTTTCTTGACTGTGTGTATCCGAAAACAGCAAATGTAGTGATATTTCTCTGCATATTTTCATTCAACCACATATTCTATATTTTTATTTAACTGTCAAGTGATGTAGCGTAACTGTATCAAATCCATTATCTCCTAGTGCTCATACAGATACGTTATGTGTTTATTGTATGATTCATCTGTTCTTTAAACAAGCAGCAAGCAGTTTACCCTTTAATTTAATTAATTTCCTCTATACACGAAATTTTATATAGGAATTATAACTGCCATATGACACCAAAAAAAATCTCATACTGTTCATCACTTTCTTGAACTTTCGCACATTTTGGACTGAAGTCCTAGTCTTGACGTCAGTATCAAATATGGCATCTTCATCAGACTTTTTAAAGACGAACCATATTTGAAAGAATTCCCAAGGCAATGAATCCGGCAGAGACCTTAATTAAAAAATAATTCCGTCATCCACATCATACTAATTAGGAAAATCTAAACCAGAGACTACCGGAGAAACATTGGAAAGACGAATCCCGAGAATACTGTTACAAGGAGTTACCGTCCAGCACCTTCATTACTTCGTGGTAATTAAGAAGAAAAATGATTGCTCAGCGACTGCGCAAAAAAGAAGAATTTTCTTACCAGTCTCTAAATTCAACTTTCGACTAACTTGTAACTATGATAATAACATAAAAAGTGTCTTTCATAGGATAAGTAAGCGGACTGACAATGTATATAACCTATCTAGCGTAAGACAACACTGCAGTAATCATTCGACTTCTATATACGATCGGTGCATAGGCTACTGACGTTTTACGAACTTTCAGCATGCTGGAATAATTTCAGGTCAGAAACTTCTGTTAATCATTCTGTTAATTCATTATTATCGGACGGAGAAACATATTGTATGTTGAAATTTAGCTTCTTGGTTAACTGAACAAAAATTTACATGAGGCTTCACAAAAACCATGAAAATGTTGCTAAGCTTGTGTAATTCACGTTGGTACTTGGATGTCGGAGCTTCTGGGTCCACGGATTTTTGTTTTGTGAACAGCAAAGAGGAAGCTTGAGTGGTAAACAATGTACTTTGTTGGAAGTTGGTAGTGAACTAAGGTTTGCCATATGATGAGTAATTTCATGACGAAAAATTGTAAATAAAATATTATTGTTGTCTTGACATAACCTTAAACAAGCGGACGACTACTAACCGCTGTCACACCCGTTTCCACAAAATTCCGATTTGAAAATTTAAATCGCCAGTACAACAGAATACCAGTCAAACTTGCAAATTTCACTTTTTGTATTTGCTTCATAACTAGTTTCGGGCTGGAACCCATTTTCACATCATCCAGATAGTCAAAATGGGATTTCCAAAAGTAAAAGAGCCATGTCGAAAGTGTATACATATTATGTAGTGCAAATGAACAGTTACAGATAACTGTATGCGTTGTAACTGTTCATTTTCACTTCGTAATGTGTATATATTTTGGCAGTGTTTTTGTGTTTCTCGAAATACCATTTTGAATATATGGATGACTTGAAAATTGGGTTCCGGCCCGAAACTAATTATGAAGAAAATAAAAAAGTGAAATTTGCAGCTTTTTCTGGTTTTCCGTTGTACTGGAGTTTTAAATTTTGATATCTGAATTTTGTGGAAACAAGTGTTACAGCGGTTACTAATGGTCCACTTGTTTAAGGCTATGTCAAGACAACAATAATATTTTATTTACAATTTTTCGTCATGATACTACTCAGCATAAGGTAAACGTTAGTTCACTACCAACTTCCAACAAAGTACATGGTTCAACACTCAAGCGTCCTCTTTGCTGTTCACAAAACAAAACTCCGTGGACCCAGAAGCTCTGACATCCAAGTACCAAAGTGAATTACACAAGCTTAGCAACATGTTCATGGTTTTTGTAAAGTCTCCTGTAAATTTTTATTCAGTTAACGAAGAAGCTGAATTAAAACGTACAATATGTTTCTGCGTCCGATAATAGTGTATTAACTAGATTACTGAAACAAAAACTGTAGACTTACGGAGCGTTTCGTAATTCCTGTTGCAGGCCTCTAGGGTCCATAGAGTAGATAAAGATCTGTTAAAGAACTCGTGTCCGGATTTGTACCGCGTCTATGTGAAATAGTTTTGAAAATCTTATAACTTTCAAATCCCTCGTTTCTCTGTACGCACACAACGAGGATAGTGAGCTGTGACCTCTGTTCTCCGCATGAACTACTCGACGAGGCGACCATACTGTAGTTACAAACATACCAGTTCTAGCAGCCGTTGTTGTAATCGGACGAAAATACGATCTGATAGAAACGCGGTCCGGGTAACGTTCTCGATACATGCGTTGTGCAGCTCTACTGTTACGTATCATACCTTAAAGTAGGAAATTAAAACCTGATCCGATCTTCAAACTTATTTTACATCCAAACAGTACATCTACGGCCATCGGTTTATCTGCTAAGTCTCGTCTACAGCCCCTCCTGTAATCAGAATGATGAAACATTTTTCAAGCAATTTTCTTCCCATTGGTAAAGCGTTAGACACCGACTCAATATTTCAACCTGCTAAAAGTCCTTTCAGCTCCCCTGAAGCTTCATAGAAGCAGTGGCAAAATGGGAACTCCACAATATCGGGTTCGTTACTGGTAGAACTGTCTGCGAGGAACAATTGCCTGGATTCGAGCTGACACAATGTCTGAACTTCACAGAAGTAAGCCATGTAGCGCATACGTTCATGAGCAATGGAATAAGAAACCTCTGTTGGTCTGAAGACAGAGTAGGCACCTATGTCAAGGTGTGTGGAGTAGTCCTGTCGCGTGACCGGAGTGTTGTCTGACTTCGTACTGGCTGTGAGAGGGAGTACTGGCTGCGACAGCAGAATGGTAGATAGTGAAGGCTTGCGATAGCACCATATCGCACAGCAAAGCATGCACGACACATAGGACACTCTATCTTCTCGCATCTCTCCGCGTTCTGGGGGTACCGTGCGTAACTCGTTTCAGGGAATGCCTACGATGCCAGAGTCAAATATCATGGGCTACAACGTGATCACCAAAGGAGTCTTTGAGTAGTATTTTTACGATGACTTCAACGTTTTTGACCATCAAACGTTTACTGTAGGTCATCCTGCTCCCCATCCTCCCACTGACATCGCCAGCTACTCTTCTTCATCTGCGACTTTGTTACCCTTATCAATGATTTCATCATCACATACTAAGCCACAGCCTGCACTCTACAACCTGTAGCCTCCCATCACCTCTCCAGCCCATTATAATGTACTATGTTAGTCGGTATCAGACAGAGGGAGCCAATCGCTTGTATAGCATCAAATGGTGCCTTCTTGGAAAAAAAATTACTTAGCGTCACTTGAAATGCGTCGAACATTACGTAAGCATATTAACCTGAAACTGGAGCAATCACGCACACGCGCACACACACACACACACACACAATGTTTATACTATGAACTTAAAATTTATACAGCTCTTGTGAATGTCCAAAATTTGATCTCAGTACCATGCTTATATAAGGCACAACACAAACTCAGTTTATATACTCTCTACATTAAAAGTGTTCTGTGCTACCTGTCAAGTGTCACAATGCTGATCAGAAGTATCAGATGCCTGCAAAAAGGTCTTAGCAAGATAATGTTTATATTATATTCAGAAAAAGGGCACCATACAAAATGTCTATGACAAAATGCTACCATGGTATCTCCACATTTAAAAGATGTAAAGCATGTTGCCGTTTCGACCTGTGAATATATTCATTCAACGAAGTGACATCATGTGACACTTGTGTAAGTGTCAGTTACGCTTCACCTTAGCCAGCACCATTTTAGAGGGTTAGAAGATAATACATCACTAAACAATAGAAAAATATAATCAATGTTTTTATCAGGCTAACATTATGTTTGATTTGCATATGAGCGAGACGTACTCGAGGTTCGAGCAAAACAAGCTTTCAAGATAGGCTGCAGTAATTACCAAGGCGTTCTATGTTTACAGAATGTATATCCCATGTTTAGTTACACAATAATACCAAGAATCTCATTTAAATATATGAAATGAAATCAGACAACATAAGCAAAAGACAAAATAGCGTTTTAGATGGAAAGGAATAAGTGTTACTGACGAGATCTCTATTGCGAAGAAGCACTTAAACTGTATCTGTTTGTTATACTCAAGGAGAACTCCATAATACGAAATTTGCACATCCAATGTGACCAAAGAAAATTGTGGAACAAGTCTGAGATGAAATATAGCTAAAGACATTACTGCAACAAGACAGAGACAAGAGGTCGATATCTCGAAAAAACAATATTTGCCACTGAAATGTAACTATTCGTAAATATAACTAAAGTTTTTGAATAAAAAGAAACACACAGGTACACTGGTTGCTCATCGTAATATGCAAGAACAATTACACATCTTTGATAGCGAACGAAAATTCGCAAATGACACCAAATGAAAACTGTATGAATTCTCAAAATATGTAATATATACAGTGCAAAACACACACATCATTAATAACTTAATTATTCTATAACATTTAACAAATAAACAGAATACATTTCACTCGTATGTTGGCACTATTGATGTCATTTATAGGTTAACATTCATATTTAGATTTTTGTACCATACTTCGTAGGCACAAGGAGGCTCAATTTCAATATTTCCACGTCTAAAATGCCTGTACTTCTTCTTAAAAATACACCCGTTTTGCTTATTGATATTACCGAAATAAATTATTCTTGGTTCTATGACATTGTAGAACACATATGGGCTCTACTGATGATC
This sequence comes from Schistocerca piceifrons, assembly GCF_021461385.2. NCBI lineage: Eukaryota > Metazoa > Arthropoda > Insecta > Orthoptera > Acrididae > Schistocerca > Schistocerca piceifrons. The sequence goes on from NC_060149.1 coordinate 160,652,891, forward strand.
TAAATTACAGCTTAAAGTGCACTTCTTGATGAGAACTATGGACGTAAACAATGTTCTTCCCACTAAATTAACACTGACAAAATCTTACGTTTACAAAAATCAATTTCAGCTAGTTTACCAGCCATCCGCACATATTGTTATGGTTTGGATGCAATTAGCATTACAGTATGATTAGAGTGGCTACCGCCAGCAGAATATTTTTGTTAATACGTTCAACGTTCAGTATCTATGCCAGTAACAACAACCCCTGGGTAGGTGGAGCTGTTGAAACATTTTTCCCAGTATCATCGCTTACATAAGTATTGGGCCAAACAGCAACTTAACAAGAATTCTAATGAGTGGAGTAACTTCATCATTGTTTGTCTACCCACTTCATTTCTGTAAGTCAGACTTCAGCGAAATAGTACAATGAGCAGCAGTAATGCATATTTGTGTAGGGAGGAGACCAGGGTATGCTTTCAACTGACCACTTCCAAAGTCAGTCAAGCATACAGTGACTCAACGCTAGAGTAATAATTCTATCTTGTGATACAAATCATTTGTCGCCTTCTGCTTATAAAGCCAGACTTTATAGTAACTCTCATGTTAGAGTATTAACTTTTTAAAATTTTATTTTTGTTAGGGTCTACAGCCTTAACGTGTTTTGAGAATGAAAACGTGGTGCAGGGAGGCTATAATCTTTTCATTATCTATGCGATTGGCCAGTTTCTACTTTTGGTCATTTTCAAGTACGTATATTAAGCTTCTAGCTTCATTTGACATCGTAATACATCATTTGCGCGTGTAGACAGGAACACATACTACTTGTGTGCGTATGTGGCACAAAAGGAACACATTGTTATACATATTGTACATGTTTCATAGTCAGGCGACCCCCAGATACCAGTATTAGGTTCTACAATGTTTTCACTGCAGGTCAACGATGTGTCCTCAGTTTTGTCCTATTGTAAATACCACATTTACGCTAACGATTTCAGGTTGTATGTAAGAGCAAAAACAACTGACTTGGAGACACTCATAGAGAGTCTGAATATCTACCTGAGCGCACTATCAAAATGGGAGAAGGATATAGGTTTAAACTCGACCCGTCTAAAACCCCAACGCTACTGTTTGGTCATTCTAGGCTCATTAGGCCGAAGTATCGGGAATTCGTACCACCCTTAAGCATAAATGTGACAAGTATCAACTGCTCTCCTTCAGCAAAGAGTCTATGAGTAATAAAAGATGAAAACATAAGTTTGACAAAGCACTTAACTGCAGCGAGCAAGACGGTATCAGCATCTCTCCATACCCTACAAAAATATAAACATCTCTTTCCTCCTGACCTCCCAATAACTGATTACAGCGATATTATTCTGCAAAGCCTTTCTCAGCAAAGCTCACTGCGCCTTGAACTGATTATGACTGCCTGTGTTCGCTATATGCATGATGTTCGACTCACTGATGACAGTTCACCAGTATATGCAAAGCAATCCAGGCTGCGTGCAGACTACCTCCGGGAGTGCCGTACCCTCTGTCTTTGCTAGTGTCGTAGAAACGAACGCTGTCCCTCGTATCTCCCCTCGACCTTAACGCTGTTGTCCGAACAACATGTCAGGAAATCCCGTTCCCATCAGAGCAAAATCCGTTCTATTCTATTCCATCGTTCAGCCAATTCCTCGAAGTCCTCCGTACTAACAGGAACCCACCTCTGGAATAACGTCCTGCACTACATTACAGAACTGAATAAGACTTCCATGTTCAGGAGGCAGTTAATGACCTATCTAATAAAGCAACAATCAGGATTATCATGTCCCTGCACGCACTACTTAAACTCTTACATCCTTCTTTCCGACCAGGTCTTCCTCATTTCTCAGTATTCTTAAGTAGTGTAGTCTCCATAAATATTTTTTCTCCAGAATTCGCTGTATCAGAAAACATACATTTTTTACGCTTTCTGTCGTTATTATTGCCATTATTATTATCATTATTATTATTATTTATTAAATGGTTGAGTCACATGAATGTTACCACAGCCTATGATCGACGTGAATGTGCAATAACCACTCGCAGTCGGGAGGTGGCAGCAGTGGCAGTGGAGGATATACATTGAAGCGCCAAAGAAGTTGGTATAGGCATGGGTAATCAAATACAGAGGTTTGTAAACAGGCAGAATACGGCGCTGCAGTCAGCAACGCCTATGCATGACAACAAGTGTCTGGTGCACTTGTTAGATCGCTTACTGCTGCTACAATGGCAGGTTATCAAGATTGAAGTGAGTTTGAACGTGGTGTTATAGTCGGCGCATGAGCGATGGGACACAGTATCTCCGAGGTAGCATTGAAGTGGGGATTTTCCCGTACGACCATTTCACGAGTGTACGGTGAACATCAGGAATCCGGTGAAACATCAAATCTTCGACATCGCTGCGGCCGGAAAATGATCCTGCAAAGAACGGGACCAATGACGACTGAAGAGAAGCGTTCAGCGTGAAAGATATGCAACTCTTCCCCAAATTGCTGCAGATTTCTATGCTAGGCCATCAACAACTGTCACCGTGCGAATCATTCAACGACACATCAACGATATGGGCTTTCGGAGCCGAGTGCTGAACTGTGTACCCTTGATGACTGCTCGACATAAAGCATTACGACATTGGACTGTTGATGACTGGAAACATGTTGCCTGGTCGGACGAGTCTCGTTTCAAATTGTATCGAGCGGATGAACGTGTACGGGTATGGAGACGGCCTCATGAATCCATGGACTTTTCAAGCTGGTGGAGGCTCTGTAATGATGTGGGGCGTGTGCAGTTGGAGTGATTTAGGACCCCTGATACGCCTAGATACAAGTCTCATAGTGCATTCCGACGGACTTGGGCAATTACAGGACTACAGTGCGACACGTCAAACGTCCAGAATTTATACAGAGTGTCTCGAGGGACACTTTTCTGAGTTCAAACACATCCGCTGGCCACCAGAATCCCCAGGCGTGAAAATTATTGGGCGTATTCGGGATGCCTTGCAACGTACTGTTCAGCAGATATATCCAACTCCTCGTACTCTTACGGATTTATGGACAGTTCTGCAGGATTCATGGTGTCAGTTGCCTCCATCATTGTTTCAGACGTTAGTCGAGTCCATGCCACGTCGTGTAACGGTACTTCTGCGTGCTTTCGGGGACCCTACACGATATTAGGCAGGTATACCAGTTTCATTTGCTCTTCATTGTATAAGCCTGTCGATGGGACGCGTGAAATAACGCAGTCATTGTCGTAATGCGGAAACAGGGAGTTTTGTCTGATGTCCAAGAGGGCATGATCATTGGCTTTCTGACCAAGGGTGGAAGCGTTTCCGAAACAGCTACGACTGCAAACTGATCGCATGGCGCTGTGGTTGAAGTCTACAAAACTTCGGTAACAGTGATGCACCATGCGGCATAGATAACTGTGGTGGACGACGGTTTCGGAGATGTGTGCGGGCGAATAGACTTGCAACTGTTGAGGAACTGACCGCTGATGAACCAAGGGGTTGCCAACAGAGTCTCCTTAAGGACCGTTCGGGGTACGTTGCCGCGTATGGGCCTTTGCAATAGGTGCCGGTTTCATTTATCCATGCTAACTGCTGTTCATCAGCGACGAAGGCTGGAATTTGCACGCCACTAGCATAACTGCGCAGGTTGCCTTTTAAGATGAATCACTTTTTATACTCGATTAGACAGATGACAATCAGCGTGTATTACCCTGCAATAGTCGTCAAAAGAGTCCAGCCCGGAGAAGGGAGCGTTATGATTTGGATATTATTTTCGTGGCATTTCCGGTGTGATCTCGTCATTATGGAAGGCGCAATGAATCAACGCAAATACTGAAAATATGATTCTATCCGTAGGGAGGCAGGTTCACTCCTACAAGCGATTTTTTTTCTCGGCATTGTGACATCTACCAGCAGGGGAGTGCCAGCATTAACTTTGTTGCTTCATAGCCAGTATAAGTCATTCAAACTGCAACTTCAGCCACTGAAATTAGCTTAATACTATTTGTCATATTAAAATTTTTATTTAGTAGATAACTATGTTTTAAAAGGTACCACATATGCGAAAGCCTGGTCTGACGTAAGAAATGGCCTGATGCCCAGAGTCAGATCAGGTTAAATATATAAAAGTAATCGCCTGCATTTGATTGGCGTGAACAGAACTGTTATGGTGGTTGGCGTCTGAAGACGTAGTAGTCAGCGAAAACTCACCTCCTTTTTCTGCAGAAGCGTACAGCAGGCCCAGGGCTTCCTCAGTCGAAACACAGCGGCGTGTTGTCCTCTGCCCTGCAAATGTCTGATCTTCCACAGGGCGCTATACTTGGCGTAGGAGTCGGTTGTACCTCCGTTAGTGTGGTGCTGGCTTGTCGCTTGATGACTATGAAATCAGTCCAAATTGGCCGAGTCCATTCTTCCGGGTGCGTTCATCTAGTGGTGAAGATTGGTACCAGTGATTGATACATCATTTCGTCAGCATTCTCTATTACTCTCTGATGCACCGCGTCAACAGTCATCACAGGAGTATCTTGCGTACTCGATCTGACTGATGTGGTTGGAATGCTGTATCACTTCTCTCTCTTTATGTCTCCCTCTCTCTCACTCACTCTCTCTCACACACACACACAAACAATATCTGTCGTAAGAGATAGAGAGACGAGGTTGTGTTGGTTTTCCACAACTGCCATAGCCACCATATTCGGGAGTCTGTAATACTGCTTTCATCCGATTCTTTCTGGAGCGTTCCCTCTATGCGCTGGCAGCACTTGATGCGTTCTTTGCTTCCTGTGACATCCTTTACCAGAACGGATTGGTAATGCCTCCTGTAATTCCTTTCATAAAGTGTGAGATTTTGTCAGTATCCGTCATATTTGAATGCCCCTGTGTGGCATAGAGCCGAAACAATCTCTATGTAGGACTGTGTCTATTCCCCATGACGTCAGGCCCTGTTTCCTTATTCTTCTTCCACTAATCGTACTTGACGCTGATTATCGTCAATAACTTCTTCAGTGCTGCTTAGAGTACCAACGTTAGGCGAGTAATGGTTCTCCTTACGGACATGGCTCCGAAGGAGGGAAAGGAATCCAATATGCACTCTGTGTGCATAACGGGCGGGGGGGGGGGGGGGGGAGGGGAGTCATTACGGGTGTGGAAAGTGCACTTACGGAAGCCACGAAGGGCACAGGGTGCAGCCATGTGGCTCATGTTGGTACTAACGATATGTGGCGCTTTGGACCGGAACAGATTGTCTCTGGTTAAGGATGGCTAGCTGAAGTAGTGAAGCCTGTTAGTCTCGCTTGCGACGTGAAGGTGGGGCTCAACATTTGTAGTGTAATCGACAGAACCGACTCTGGTCTTTTGGTACAAAGCCGGGTAGAGGGTCAGAATCAGAGGTTCAGACAGTTCTGTGAGAGTGTAGGTTGCAGATTCCTCGACTTACGGCATGGGCTGTGTTTCCCATTTCCGCTAAATAGGTCAGGAGTCCATTACATGCAGGAAGCGGCTGCACAGGAAGTGGGGTCTGTGTGGAGAAGACTGGGGATTTTTTTAGGTTAGACAGTCTCGGGAACGTGCTGAATGGGCTTCAGTTTCAAAGAGTGTAAGACGAACACAGGAGCAGTGTGGACATAGGAACAATCAATATTGCGGTTGTGAACTATCGTAGCCGTGTTGGAAAAACACCCAGACTGCGAGCACACAAAATCCCCAACCCGGCCGGGAATCGAACCCGGGACCTCGTGATCCAGAGGCAAAAAAAAAAAACGGCTCTGAGCACTATGGGACTCAACTGCTGTGGTTATCAGTCCCCTAGAACTTAGAACTACTTAAACAGAACTAACCTAAGGACATCACACACATCCATGCCCGAGGCAGGATTCGAACCTGCGACCGTAGCAGTCGCACGGTTCCGGACTGCGCGCCTAGAACCGCGAGACCGCCGCGGCCGGCCCAGAGGCAAAAACGCTAGCCACTAGACCACGAGCTGCGGACAGCTCACTCGAAGTTTAAATGGTCGTGAAAACATTCTTGACCTCTTAGCAACAAACAATCCAGACCAAATGAGGAGCATCATAACAAATACCGGTATTAAGGACCACAAGCCAGTTGTAGCTGATCTTAATGCCGTAACGTCTGAACCCACCAAAACTAAACCCAGAATATATGTGTTTAAAAAAGTGGATAAAAAATCGCTTTACATCTGCTTAAGAGACAGTCTCCATTCCTTTCAATCTGAATATGTAAGCGTAAATAAGATGTAGTTTCAATTCAAAGAAATATTATCGACGGCAATTGAGAGATAAATATCAAATAAATTAATAATAGGTGGTACTGATCCTCCAAGGTATACAAAATGGTCCGAAACGAAAAAAGCATGATAAATTTAAAAGGAGGCAAAATCCTCTGGACTGGCCAAGTTTTATAGAAGCTCGAATTTTAGTGCGAACTTTAATGCTAGTTGCTTATGTTAGTTTCTGCAATGAAATTGTCTCGAAATTTGGCAGAAAAGAGATTCTGGTCACACGTAAAGTACAGGAGTGACAAGACACAGTCAATACTTTCAAGATAACAATGGTGATGTTATTGATGACAGTACCCTTAAACCAGTCAATAAATACGGTTTTCCGAAATGCCTTCACAAAAGAAGCCTGAGCAAATATTTCAGAATTCTAATCAAGAACAACTGCCAACATGAGTAACTTGGAAATAGATATACATGGTGTAGCGAAGCAGCTTAAGAAACATCAGAAAGGCAAGGCTTCCGGTCCAGATTGTACACCAGTCAGGCGCCTTCAGAGTATGCGGATAGAATAGCTCCATACTTAGAATTCATTTACAACCGCTCGCTCGGAGAAAGATCCGTACCGAGAGACTGGAAAGCTGCACATGTCACTCCAATAACCAAGAAAGGAAACAGAAGTAATCCTCCTAATTACAGATCCATACCACTAACATCGATTTGCAGTAGGAGTTTGTAACATTTACTGAACTCGAACATTATGAATCACCTGGACGAAAACTATTTATTCTCAGACAGTGGACACTGATTCAGATAATATCTTTCTTGTGAACCACAACTAGTATTTTATTCTCACGCAATAATGAGTGCTACTGGCATGGGTCGTCAATTTGATTCCATATTTTTAAATTTCCAGAAGGCTTTTGACACTATTTCTCACAAGCGACTTGCGTACTTACGGAGTATCGTCTCACTTGTGTGACATGATTCGTGATTTCCTGTCAGAAAGGTCATAGTTTGCAATAATTGTCGGAAATTCATCGAGTCTACGGATGTAATATCTGGCATTTCCCAAGAAAGTGTTATAGGCCCTCAGTTGTTCCTGACGTATACAGGGTGTTACAAAAGGTACGGCCGAACTTACAGGAAACATTCCTCACACACACGGATGTTATGTAGACATGTGTCCGGAAACGCTTAATTTCCATGTTAGAGCTCATTTTAGTTTCGTCAGTATGTACTGTACTTCCTCGATTCACCGCCAGTTGGCCCAATTGAAGGAAGGTACTGTTGACTTCGGTGCTTGTGTTGACATGCGACTCATTGCTCTACAGTACTAGCGTCAAGCACATCACTACGTAGCATCAACAGGTTAGTGTTCATCACGAACGTGGTTTTGCAGTCAGTGCAATGTTTACAAATGCGGAGTTGGCAGATGTCCATTTGATGTATGGATTAGCACGGGGCAATAGCCGTGGCGCGGTACGTTTGTATCCAGACAGATTTCCAGAACGAAGGTGTCCCGACAGGAAGGTGTTCGAAGCAATTGATCAGCGTCTTAGGGAGCACGGAACATTCCAGCCTATGACTCGCGACTGGGGAAGACCTAGAACGACGAGGACACTTGCAAAGGACGAGGCAATTCTTCGTGCAGTTGACAATATCCCTAATGTCAGCGTCAGAGAAGTTGCTGCTGTACAAGGTAACGTTGACTACGTCACTGTATGGAGAGTGCTACTGGAGAACCAGTTGTTTCCGTACCATGTACAGCGTGTGCAGGCACTATCAGCAGCTGATTGGCCTCCACGGGCACACTTCTGCGAATGGTTCATCCTACAATGTGTCAATCCTCATTTCAGTGCAAATGTTCTCTATACGGATGAGGCTTCATTCCAACGTGATCAGATCGTAAATTTTCGCAATCAAAATGTGTGGGCTGACGAGAATCCGCACGCAATTGTGCAATCACGTCATCAACACAGATTTTCTGTGAACGTTGGGCAGGCATTGTTGGTGATGTCTTGATTGGGCCCCATGTTCTTCCACCTACGCTCAACGGAGCACGTTATCATGATTTCATTCGGGATACTCTACCTGTACTGCTAGAACATGTGCCTTTACAAGTACGACACAATATGTGGTTCATGCACGATGGAGCTCCTGCACATTTCAGTCGAAGTGTTCGTACGCTTCTCAACAACAGATTCGGTGACCGATGAATTGGTAGAGGCGGACCAATTCCATAGCCTCCACGCTCTCCTGACCTCATCCCTCTTGACTTTCATTTATGGGGGCATTTGAAAGCTCTTGTCTACGCAACCCCGGTACCAAATGTAGAGACTCTTCGTGTTCGTATTGTGGACGGCTGTGACACAATACGCCATTCTCCAGGGCTGCATCAGCGCATCAGGGATTCCATGCGACGGAGGGTGGATGCATGTATCCTCACTAACGGAGGACATTTTGAACATTTCCTGTAACAAAGTGTTTGAAGTCACGCTGGTACGTTCTGTTGCTGTGTGTTTCCATTCCATGATTAATGTGATTTGAAGAGAAGTAATAAAATGAGCTCTAACATGGAAAGTAAGCGTTTCCGGACACATGTCCACATAACATATTTTCTTTCTTTGTGTGTGAGGAATGTTTCCTGAAAGTTTGGCGGTACCTTTTTGTAACACCCTGTATAAACGATTTAGGAGACAATATGAGCAGTTCTTTTACATTGTTTACAGATGATGATATCATGTACCGTCATACAGTGTCATCAGATGATCAAAGCGTGTCATCTGATGATAAAAACGATTTACAAAATGCTTGAGACAAGATACGTGCATGGCGCAAAGGATGACAATTAATTCTGACTCGTGAAAAGATTAAAGTCATGAGCACTAAAATGAATCCGCCATATTTCAGCTCCAAGATAAACTTACAAATCTAAAGGTTGTAAACTCGGCTAAATACTGGGGGATTAAAATAGTGAATAATTTAATTTGAAACGATTAGATAGGCGTTTTTGTCGGTAAAGCAAACTAAAAACTGCGATTTATTAGCAGAACACTTAGAAAATGTAACAGGTATACTAAAGAGACTGCTTCCACTACGTTTGTCCGCCCTCTTCTTATGTACTGCTGTGCTGTTTCGGATCCGCATCAGATCCGATTGATGGAGGACATCGAAAAACTTAAAAGCAGGGGAGCTCGTTTTGAATTATAGCGAAACATGAGGGAGAGTATCATCGATACGGTACACGAATTGGATTGGCAGTCATTAAAAAGAAGGCGTTTTCCACTGAGGCAGGGCCTTCTCATGAAATTTCTATCAACAACTGTCTCCTTACAGTGTGAAAATATTTTGTTGTGACCACCTGCATAGGGAGGAAAGATCATCGTAGTAAAATAATAGAAATCAGAACTCGATTTTCCCGCGTGCTGTTCGAGAGTGGAACAATAGGGATATGGCTTAAAGGTGTTCAGTGAACTCTCTGCTAGGCACTTAATTGTGAATTGCGGAATAGTCATGTAGATAGATATGGATGGAATTTATCCTAGCTTCTGTTCGTTGTCCTCGAACTTCTTCAGGGCTGTGCTGTACGAGTAAAAGTACATATTTGCCAGAAACGTCCTATCATCCCCCCTGATGTATATGGCGCCTCGGTAGCGTCCTTTCAGGCATTTAGTCGGGTTCTGAATAATGCCTCCGGAAAGCACTGGATGCCCATTCTGAAGCTGACTTACTGCTGTTGTTGAATCCATCAGTCTCCAGAATATACGGATCTTATAACGATGCACTGCTTGCGTTCCGGTTTTTTTTTTTTTTTTTTTCGTGCAGGCAACTTCTACTACGTTGCCTAATTGGAGCCACAGTGATGTAGATGCACACAAGTTCAAAACCGGAAGCTGGTCGCCACAGAAATGCAGCGCCTAGCACTGATATTTATACAAATAACGAATATTCCAAAATATACAGAAATTACAAACTTAATGTATTGCCAGAAACTTCCAGAAACGGTATATAAAAAAAACCTGTTCGCATTCGGTTTTGAACTCGCTACCCACTGTACACAAGCCACCGACACTAGCCACTGCACTACGATGCATGTTTCTCGAAGAGTACTGGTATTTAATGAGTAAGAGAGCGCACTTTAGTCAACCATTTACATTGTGCGTAGCAAAAGGCAATTCAGTTTACATCAACCTTCGGACCTGTAACGAACAACTCACCACGCATGAAGGTGTGTAAAGGCAAGTGATTTACAGCCCCATGCCGTGCGCTGTGCATGTGGACCTAGTCTGTTATGATAGCTCGCAGACGACATCAAATAAATGCACGTTCTATAGAATGAGAAACTGTGACTCTGCCAATTGTTTTAGCTAAATAATCATTCATAGAAGCGTGATGTATAATGTTCACAGTTGTTTTGATGTTAGTTGATTTTTTTCTCAAAAACACAGCACACGCAGTTCCAGTTTGGGAGAAGATCAAACAAACCAAAGTCTATGCTAGTCGCAAAATGCTGTGGACGAAAGTAATTGTTGTGCCTTTCAGATGGATTAGTAACAAGCAGATTCCGTACCGATTATAGGAAACTAATCTCCTCACAAAGGCACCAAGACCAGATCACCACAAGGGAGACACACTTCTAAGACATCAAAGTTTCCGAGGCCTTGTAGGGTGGCAGAATAAACAAAGGTCAATTTCGCGCCTTACATAAGAGTTTTATGCATCGTAACAGGAAGGTGGATATGTCACCTAACTTCCTTCGGTGGTAATGAATAGATTAGCCTATAAGTACGTAATGCAAAAGGGGTGACACTCAATGGACGGTATTAACACACCGGTCCTATATAATGCATGTCAGTGAGCAAATGGTGAAACAAGCAGCGAGAGGAAACGTTTTGTGTGGAAATCGGAGCGGGCAGAACGAGAGGCCGCCCCAAGGGAGGCACTATGAAAAGGTCTTAGGGGGCATCCCGCGCGAGAGTCAGCGATCAGACAGGTGACTCATACTGGAGAGCAAGTAATCGGCCACCAGAAGTAGGACAGAAAGAAGCTTTAGAAAACTACATTTCGCAATTGCAGACGGATACGAACAAAATCAGTGATGCAGTTGATCACGTGAGCAGCGAATGATACACTTGTAATGTACGCATGTACCTTTTAGGCGTCTGGAGTGAGCACAAAACGTCCGATTGCCGGAAACGAACTAGGAAGGAGTAAATTGCCGAGATTTCGACGCAGTTCAATGATAGCGCCCTTGCGACTGGCAGAGAGAGTTTCACAAAATAAAAGGAATACTCCCATTGGTCGCAAAAAGCCGTGACGTGGAGAATGAAAGAACCCAGGTGGGAAGATAGTTCGGCTATGAGAAAGACAAGAGCGAAATTTTCGGGGACTCTTCTATGAACTGTCATCAAGTGCAGAACGGGGCACATAACGCTCCGTACAACTCAGAGGAGAAATTTGATTCAACACTAAGTTCACTGCGGCTGACATAGAGCTAGATATTAGCTGAAACGTCGTTGTGCTCTTACTGTGGAGAAACGAACCAGTCGCTTAGTTAATTGTCCTTGTGAGGACTGAGAGGGCATTTTAATATGCACGCTGCTCCAGCCATGTGTGTGCATATCGCCATATTCCAAGACTGAGGATAAGTACATGTTTTCCCATATAACGAGAAACATAGGGAGAGTTTCTGCTGAAAAATCCGCGAAGACTTCATTAGTTTTTATAGGAATTTCAGTGGGCGAGAGCAGTCATGCAGATGACAGCTCATCGCAGCTAAGGTAAATACAGCAAGCAGAGGCATAAACTTGTTGGTTCACCAGCTTGTTTCCATTGTAAACTGTAAACTTGTCACAGAACTAACAATCCTCCGTAGACTTGTTTGTCATCCTAAATAGTACCGAACTTTGAACAGAATCAGCTGATATATCGTAGTATTGTCTAGCATAATGACATAGTCGTAAGAATATTTTGTAAAGAAACTTCTAGTTAAAATTTACCATTGTTGTGTTTAGGATTATTTCACTCTCTGAGGACGAGATGCATTCGTTTGACAGCCGAAACATAACGTCACCTTGACACAATATTTCGGCAGTCCACCTGGCCGCCATCTGCAAGTGAGTAAGCAGTCGCACTAACTCACCCAAACTTAAATCCAATGGCTTCTTTTTTTCTTTTTTACATGTTGTGTCCAAAGAGTGATCGGCTTTGGCGACTTTTTCTTCTGGAGTGGCAAGGTGTGAGAAATGGTTTCACTTTATTGTGTATTCGCTTGTAAAGGGGCTTGGCCCGTCTGTGGGTCCTTGACTTCTTTGAGGGTGTTGTTTAGGTAGTCGTACGAGTAATGGACAGTAACTACAATGAATAACTGAAGATTACATCATCTTTGATGGTCCTGTGGGGGTGCAATAATGGCTCGAGGCACCTTGCATTTGTGCCAATGTTGTGGTAGCGCCTGGCCTACATTCGCAAGTTGGCGGACATTTCTTCGCTACTCGTCTAATTTGTGAATATGACGAGTTACCTGGTCTTCTATCTTCTCAGCGATGTATTTTTCTCCAGTCAGCTCTTGTATTTCTCTCGTCCTGGCCCACTGTGGGGCGCCTAGACTCCATTTCAAAGACCTGTTTTGTAATCGTTACAGACTACGAATATTAGAGTCACATGTTGTTCCCCAAGACGTCGAGCTGTACAGCAGGGAGGGCTGTACCGTTGCTCTATAAAGTTTTAATTTCGTTGACGGCTTTAGATTCCTGCTGGCTAAAAACGGCGTGAGTGCCCGCATCATCTTCATAGTATTCAGTTTTCTATCTTGTATGTGTGGGGTAAAAGTAATATCTTTATCCAGTACCACTCTCAGGTATTTCGTCATCGTAGTCCAGAATACTGGCTGTCCATTGATGCAAGTCGCGTCCTCAGTTCCGACCGTTTCTTCGTAAACAGTATTGCTGCGGTTTTTGTAGGGTTTGGGTGATTTTATTGCTCTTTGCCCATTGCTCGGTGACGACGAGTTGTCACTGCATCCTGTTGACAAGTTGTTCGATGTTCCTTCCAGAGGTTAGGCAGGCCGTGTCATCGGCGTACAGACTGGCGGTGTTGTGATGAATGGTGGGAATGTCGTTAATATACGAATTAAACAAGCATAGCGATATCACCGCTCCCTTTGGGATACCAACTGAGTCAGTTTTCACTGATGATTTCTTCCCATCTGTTTGTACAAACACACGACTATCCTGCAGAAAGTTATCAATCAGCTTGATGTAACAGTTGGGGAGACGGGTTTGATCGACTAGTTTGACTATAAGCTTGTCACGCCACACAATATCAAATGCCTTTTCGATATCTTCCGTCTATTCAGCTTGCGTTGTATGGACTCTGTGATCCGAAGCAGCTGAAGCTCTGCCGATAACCATGGCTGGAAGCAAACTGTTCGTTGCGGATGATGTTACTGTCTTCCAGATAGTCTGAGACGCTGTAGCAGCATCCGTTCCAATATTTTGCCGAGTGTGGGCAATAGACTAATTGTGTGGTAGCTGTCTGGCAACGTTGAGTTTTTTTCCTCTTTAGGGAACAGGAATCGTTTTCACCGATTTCCAGTCTGCAGGGATGTAGCCGTTGAGTAGGCAGCTGTTGATAATTCCAGTTAAGAGAACGATGGCCTTTCTCGGAAGATGCTTAAGATCGACGTTGGTCACAGAGTCCTTGCCGGGCGCCGAGTTGTTCATCTTTCTGATGAGTTTTCTAACTTCAGCGGGAGTACTAAGAACCGGCCTCTGTTGTGTTGGGAGTTGGCGGAAGTCGGCGATTCCTGTCGGATACGGTCCTCTTCCCTTGCGTCCTCTGCATCCTGTGGGGGCGGAGCTGTCATGTGGTGGTCATATACGTCATCATACAATTCAGCTTGGCCAAGAAAGTCCTACAAGAGGCCATCGGGGCCTCGTATTGCTGTCTCTGGTGGTCTTGGTTATCGTAGTGCCCTGACAAGTTGCCACTCTTCCCTAGTCTGGAGAAACATTTCGTCCATCTTTGTTTCCCAGAGGTCTTGCCGCCATTCTTCAGCTCGGTGGCGTAGCGCCTGGGACAAACGATGCATCAGCAGTCTATCTTCTGGATTCCTATAACGTTGCCATCGTTTTCTGTGAGTATTCCGGCGATGCTTGATGTCGGTTTCATGAGAGAGCGTTTAAAATTTATGAAGGATTTCAGTCGCTGCACTTCTTGTGGCCCGTTTGATTGTAGCTGTCGAAGTTGCCACAGCGATGTCAATTTCCCGAATTGTAGAGACTCCTTGGGTCGGTCGGACGTTATTGTTAAGGTATGTCGCAAAGAGATATCAGTTAATAGCTCTGAAGCTAGGAGGAGGTACTAGGAGGCCGCCACACTCGAGAAGTCCGAGAACTAGTAGATGATCAGATGACAGGTGTTGGATGGTCTTAAGCTGTAAATTTGCAGCGCCATTTTTAACAATCGCTATATCTAGAACGTCAACCTCCTAGACGGCGAAATCAGCGATGCGAGTCGGCTCCCGTGGCCCATAGATTCTGACTTGAAGATCGTTCTGTATATCGTAGAAATAACTCCAGTGGTTGATGTATGAAGTGTGGCAAGTCATAGGTCTCAAAAAATTTCAGAGCCTTTCCTTGATCCTCAAAGGACTCGGAATGGTACATAACACTGTCTTTCTGAAAGAAGTCATCCAGTGTTCCTGAGAGTTGTTTTAGTAACGCATTATTCAGCTCCACATACTGGCCAGTATAATAAAGCGTCACTGGTGGAACTCGTTTTCGTTTTGCTGCGTCTGATGCAGCAGCGGCTTGTTGGTCCGACGTTCGTTGTTCGAGGTTTCGTGTCTGCGTGGAGTCGTTCTTGTTTTTATCTCTGGGAGTAATAGGTGTGAGCCGTTTCTGAGGGTTCGCGTCTTCTTTCGAGTTTCTCCGATAGTGGCGATCGACGAAATCATCGGTGTCCGAAAAACTGGTGTCTCTTTCCAGCGGTTCTTGGTCCATCAATTCGACGCTCTCGCCGAATTCCAGCGGTGTTGTCCTGTCCTGTTCCACATCAGGTTCGTCGTGAAGGACGCTACCGCGTGGAGGATACGAGTTTCCTTCGTCCGTGAAGGTTGCAATTTTGCGCGGCCCGCCGGCTTCCGCGAACGCTCTCGTTTACCGGTGGAAGTGGCTTTTGGTGTCTGTCAGGCGTGGTGTTCTCCTGTCGCGGCGGCGTCAGGCAATTGCACAGGTCCGCCCGAGTGAAACGTTGAACTCTCATAAACCGATTCCATAGCCTGTGTCGTCTCCTTGCGATGTCCATCTGCCGGTGCCTAAGTCAGTGGCTGATGGGGCCTGCGGCGGGGCAGACCCCGTTGACTGGCGAATGGCGATCGACCCCCTCCTGCGCTCGCGCTGCACGGTTTACTCGAGTTGACATCGCGCTCTCGACTGAATCAAATCGCACCGGCGGCCCCTTTATACACTGCCTATAGATCCACCGTACGTGCGCGAACGTACCTGCCCTCTAGAGTAAAGCATTACAACGCACTGGTGGTGAAAACTCGCGGAAATGATAAATCGATATCAAACACTGTTGACAGCTTTTGATGACCGAAACAAAGACCGTTGTTTTTTAATGTCAAATAAACCAGTGTTCCAACTCTTACTTAAGGGATACCCCTTATCTCTGTTTATGATTTTTCTGGCTGAAATAAATGCATATGACGATGCTGCTCCACGCATCGATCCTGGACCCTACGAATCGTTTGTACAACATATGCTTTCCCGCAACGACAATGAATTTTGTAGAGACTGGGCTTCGTAAAACCCAAATCATCCTTCACCGAGCCAAGCAGTGCCGTAGTCTTAGCTGGAGTACGGAATGCACTTTTAATGTCAAATCTCTTTAAAATTCTCCTTATTTTTGAAGACATGCTTTCCGCTCAAGGCAGGAAACCCACCAATTTTCTTGTATCTTTTTTTGGTTACGGTGAATGTCCAATCTGTAGAGCACGAAAGATCTGATTGTCGGTGTAAATATTCTGCCTGAACAATGCTTTTAGATGATCCAGTTCATGTGTCAAACTGTCTGAATCTCATATGACATTAGCTCTTTTTACCAATGTAAGTAGGATTCCTTTGCGTTGGTACGATGAATGGCAACATGATGCATGAAGATACTCGTCGGTACGTGTGGGCTTACTATAAACGCTGTGTGCTATTGCCCCATCATCCTTCCTGTAGACCAAGACATCTAAAAACGGAAGTTGTCCATCGTTTTCAACTTCCACCTTATCTCAATATATGGATGCAGACAATTAAAATGATCTACGAAACGATCCAGAGCATCCCGCCCATGTGGCCATACCATAAACGTATCATCGACATATCTCCAAAAACAAGTTGGTTTTACGCCTTTTTCAGTGCCGTGTCCTCAAAATCTTCCATAAATTAATTGGCTACTGTGGGGGATAATGGACTCCCCAAGGCCACTGCGTCAGTTTGGTTCAAATGGCTCTGATTACTATGGGACTTAACATCTCAGGTCATCAGTCCCCTAGAACTTAGAACAACTTAAACCTAACTAACCTAAGGACATAACACACAGCCATTCCCGAGGCAGGATTCGAACCTGCGACCGTAGCGATCGCGCGGTTCCAGACTGGAGCGCCTAGAACCGCTAGGCCACCAGCGGCAGGTAGAGTCAGTTTGTTCAAATTATTTGTCATAAAATTGAAAAACATACATCGACGTCAACAAACGGCGTCACAGCTTGTTTGTTTCTTCGTCCACCAATTAACTGCAAAGGATCTTCAAGAGGAACTCTGGTAAAGTGTGATACTACATCAAAACTAATGAGCAAATTCGTGAGACTCAAACGCAAAGATTTCAAACGCTGAATAAATACCATAAAAGTGGAAACATGATTTTCGAATATTCCGGCATGGGGACTGAGAATGGATGCTAAATACTTAGCCACGTTATAAGTAGGAGCACCCAAATTAAAATTACTAACAATAGGCCGAAGAGGAACTCCTTGCCTGTGTACCCTAGGCAAACAGAGCCACAAAGCTCGAATACGTTGTTCGCATTCGATAACTAAGTTTATCTCGCATTATTGAGCACAGAGAACAGAAGGTTAGAAAAGAATTTTCCGGAAGGCACTGGTACACGCTCATACGAATGAACTGACCAGACAACGTGAATCTTTTACTAAGCGCCAATCAACTTATCGCGTAAATGAAGGCTATCAAAAGATCCTACTGCATCAAAACAGGTACCGACTCCGTACATACTCAAAGCACAGATGCGAAGTATTTTCGAAAGGTTTACAGCTTCTGTTACATTATTAACGTATGAAAGTACGCAATATGATAATCCTCTTTTCTTGCATCAAAACTTTTGATCACTATAATAGCTTTAATGAGGAAATTGACTTAAAAGTGTAGAAACTAAGTTAAACAATGACACTAGAATTGTCACCGACAATATCAGATTATAATTAATCGTATGTATGTGTCCTTCACAAACAAACAGAGTTGATAATCGTCATGCCTATATTGTAAGTAATAATTCTACATGCCCCTTGGACCTCTCTTTTAATTTTATCATTGAATTTTCGTGTGTACTTTGTATATACTCCCCATATGGTTCAAAAACGTGAGAGGACGGCTACTAAACTAAACATGTGTTACAGCCTGTAAATCAGAATATTTAATTAGTTTAAAATGTGTGGCAACAATTCTGTTTATAAAAGCAATGCATATTAATTGTGAGAGCTTTTGCAGTTTCCAGCTGCACTCACGGGATAGCATTTCCGAGTCGGCCTATAATAACATTTCATTTGGTTAATGACTTCGTTTAAGAGGATGAAACTTAATCATAGTTTACCTGAATATTGCTACAGGCAAAGTAAAATTGTTACTAAATTGATTACAAAGTTCACATAAAAATTTTGTGTAGTAGTTCGTAAATAGTTTTCCTCAGTATCAGCAGCCACCTTCATTCGTATTCTTCATACGTGTTGTTCATGTAATGTATCTTTAAAAAGCATCAGTAAGTGCAAGAAAACACAGGACTTATTTGCGTTACACAACTTTTATACTGGAAAACTATCATCAAAGAACTTGAAGATATAACAATGCGGACCTTAATCGGCGATTCGTACTAGGTTAAATAATTGCAATAATCATACGCATACACGACAAATCTGTTCCTATTGTGATGAACTATTTATGGTCAAGTTTTCATGATCACCCCTGAGCGCCCAATATCACACTGGCAATGGCAGTTTTAAACTTTTAGAACATCCTTCTTCGTATGGTCGCAATAAATCTGATGTAATATGGTGAAAATTATTTGAAGCATATAAATAAATAATACGAAGATGGAGCGAGTGATTCTTTTATTTCACCTATTGGCAACAAGTTTAACGCGGCTAGTTCATGTTACTGTCAAGTACATCATCATGACAACAACCAAATTTAACACACCAGCATTTTTTTAATGTTGGTCCATTAAGGAGGCTGTAACCCTAGTGGAAGTGATTTGCTTGACGAAATCACCGACTCGAAGCTCCTTCACACATCGAATTCAATCTGTGCAAGATGTTCACTATAACGTCGGTGTACCTTCTTCGGGGGTCGACGTAATTAACCGTAGTGAAGTGATTCCCTCTTACGCTCATGTGGGAGAGGAATGACGGAATGTCTTCCTATCCTCTGTGTTTTACTGTTACTTTCAAACAAGTTGATATAAGAAGAGCAGCCGCGTGTTGGGGAAGCAAGAGTTAGCAGAGATTTGTGCGTCTGTGAAAAGGTCTATCCGCGAAGCATAAAACAACTACCACCGTCATACCTTGGGAAAAGATGAGGCAGAGAACCCGAGAAAAATCTGGTCGTATGTAAAATCGCTAAGCGGATCTAAGGCTTCCATTCAGTCCCTTGTTGACCAGTCTGGTGTGGTAGTTGAAGGCAGCAAAACGAAAGCTAAAGTTTTAAATTTCACGTTCAAGAAATCGTTCACACAGGAGAATCGTACAAACATACCGTCATTTGACCATCGGACAGACACCCGTAAGAACGACATAGTAATAAGCGTACCTGGCGTAGAGAAACAACTGAAAGATTTTAAAGCAAACAAATAACCAGATCCGGATGGAGTCCCAGATCGATTTTCCAAATAGTGCTCTACGGCATTAGCCGCTTATCTAGGTTGCATTTATCGTGAATCTCTCCCCAGCGCAAAGTCCCAAGCGACTGGATAGAAGCGCCGTGACTCCAGTATATAAAAAAACTAAAGGAACGGACCCGCCGGCCGGAGTGGCCGAGCGGTTCTAGGCGCTACATTTGGAACTGCGCGACCGCTACGGTCGCAGGTTCGAAACCTGCCTCGGGCATGGATGTTTGTGATGTCCTTAGGTTGGTTAGGTTTGAGTAGTTCTAACTTCTAGGGGACTGATGACCTCAGATGTTAAGCCCCATAGTGCTCAGAGCAATTTGAACCATTTTTTTAACGGACCCGCAAAATTACAGACCAATATCCCTAACTTCTGTTTGCTACAGAATGCTTGAACATATTCTCAGTTCGAATGTAGTAACCTTTCTTGAGACTGAGAAGCTTATGTGCACCAATCAGCATGGTTTTAGAAAGCATCGCTCGGGCTAAGCTCAGCTTGCCCTTTTCTCACTTGATATACTGAGAACTATGGATGAATGGCAACAGGTAGATGCCATATTTGTAGATTTCCGGACAGCATTTGACACTGTACCCCATTGTTGGCTGTTAACGAAGGTAGGAGCGTATGGAATAAGTTCACAGATGTTTGAGTGGCTCATTCCATTTGAATAAAAAATAGTTGGAGATCAACCTTCCCCACATGTCACGAAATAGTAAGTTATCGAATACTCTGCACGTCGAAATCGACTGTGTCGACATGTGTTCTTGGCACATATAAATAGAATTTGACGACTACAGCAACACTGCTAAAATATTTTCATAGAGATGGAAGCAAGAAGAAACGCAATTAACTTATTATCTTATGTCATGCAGTAATCAGTTTATTTGAGGATTCAGAGGAGAACAAACTGAAAATTACTTATGTTAACACATAAACTTAACTGCAAATGTGTGCAGTGTACAGTTCTGCGCCTTCATATGTTTTTCAAATCTCATGCGATATTTTCATATTCTCTCGTTTGCTGCGCGATAACTATTAGTCTTACAGCAAAAATGAATAGGAACTTTTAGTAAAAAATTTAAAGCAGTTAAAATTTGTACTAGGATACATTTTCGTTGCAGGATACTGTTTTCGAGTTATTCAAGAAAAACGCGTTGGTGTCCACATTTGTACGTTTTTCTTGAGTAGTTTGAAAATTACGTTCTCTTGCAAAACTTATCCAAGTACAAAATTTTATGTGGTTAAATTTCTTACAAAAAGGTGTTGCTCGTTTTTTCTTTAAGGAAATAGTTTGGGCAAGGCAAGTGAAAGAATATCAAAACCATGCACATTGCATTTGAAGATATTGTAGGTTGCTTAAAACCAGTAGTATCGGCAACTGAATAACTCTGTGAAGATATACTGCGTGCTAATTGGTCTGTTCATTGCTTTCGTAATGATGTCTTCTTGTTTGGTCAATAAATGATGAAAGGGATCCAAATCATTGTCACTGGTGATTCCTTCGAATTTTTCCAGCGACTTTTGTGTGTTCTTGCTTTTCACTCGCAAAGCAGGCCACTATACTTGCTCCTAATAGTTATTTGATCGAGGTTACCAGAAAGATTACGGACTGTATTCGAAATCAACTTCTCAAGTGAAACACGCATTAACTACCTAGAATTACCATGCTAGTTTGTGTAGCTGTGTTAACAAAAGCAAGTAGGTACCCTAATTTCTCCATTGGAACAATTCGAAAAGCAGGAGAACAAAAGTATCGTATGATTCCATTAATAGTTGTAATACTACAACAAGAAGCTCAGCCAATGGTAAACCATAGTTGTGGTCACAAATTTGTTGCGATCTGTAGAAGTCGCAGAGGCCATGCTACGTATTCGATTGTTGAGTAATGTACTGTGACTCTAATTTATCCGTCGTCGCAGTCTTAAATCTAGAGAATCTGTTGCAGAGTTTTACCAGCGCCATCTGCCTCACATCGCAGTCTTTTGTTATTGGACTTTTCCTGTTGCCCTCCAAATGAGACGCCGTGGCTAATGTGCGTGTTCTACGTGGCGAATCAGTCAACATTCCAGGTTGACTAGTGATGTGCATCAGTGCCAAATAGAAAAAGAAAATCTCTTGCAAGCGAACGATGAACAACAATAACAGTTACAATAACATTCCAATAATGAATGGAGTTCATTGCGTTACCGAAGAAGACTGTCAATTAAAAGTAAATATAGACTGATCGTTGATTCGGCGCTATTCTATGTTTTTTTTAAAGATTTTATTTCTGAATTCTGTTACCGCTATTTGCAGAGAAACAAGAAGAAAAAAAAAAGCTGAAGCAATACACATCGGTAGCCAAACGACATCCGAACCAGTAACTACCGTTGCCTTAAATCACGAGACGAGCAATGCGCCAAGAAGCAAACATGACACTTTTGTTTAGCTCTCTGCCACATGAAGAACTAAAGCTGTTGAAATTTGAGCATGGATTTACCTGCACATATACAGATGGGAGTAGTATTGCTTACAAAAGGTATAACAGGTCAGTGCTTTGGAGGAGTTGTCATTTGTACTCAGATGATTTGTGCAAAAAGGTTTCCGACGTCATTATGGCCACACGACGGGGATTCACAGATTTTGAAAGCGGGACGGTAGTTGGAGCTAGACGCATGGGGCATTGCATTTTGGGAATCGTTAGGCAATTCAGTATTCCAAGATCCACAGTGTCAAAAGTGTGCCGAGAATACCAAATTTCAGGCATTGTTTCTCACCACTGACAAAGCAGTGGCCGACGCCCTTCGCTTAACGACCGAGAGCAGCAGCGTTTGCGTAGTGTGTCAGCGCTGACAGACAAGCAACATTGCGTGAAACAACCGCAGAAATCAATGTGGGACGTACGATGAACGTATCTGTTGGGACAGTGCAGCGAAATTTGGCGTTAATGGGCTATGGCAGCAGACGAACGACTGAACTGCCTTTACCAACAGCACGACATCGCCTGTACGCCTCTTCTGCGCTGGTGATCACATCGCTTGGATCCTGGACGACTGAAAACCGTGGCCTCGTTAGATGAGCCCTAATTTCAGTTGGTAAGAGTGTGGCGCAGGCCATGGACCCAGTTTGTCAACAAGGCAATGGGCTAGCTGGTGGTGGGTCTGTTATTATGTGGATTGTATTTACATGGAACTGAACCGATCGTCGAGGGGAAATATACTTGGAGACCGTTTGCAGCCATTTGTGGACTTCATATTGCCAAACGACGATGGAGTTTTTATTGATGACAATGTATCATGTCACCGGGCCATAATTGTGTGCAAATGGTTTCAAGAATATTCAGGACAGTTAGAGTGAATGACTTTCCAGCTCAGATAACCCGACATTGTAATATTTCTGGCTTATTCAGCCATCATATTAGGCTGCAGGAAGCTATTCCCAGGGCAGTGGAGATGCAAAAAGCATAGAGATGACGCAATGTGGGATGAGGTACCGGTGACAGGTGTTAGATTCGGTACCATTCCCGTGAGAAAGACCACCTGCATGATGCTACAGCTCTGTGATTGGCTGCTGTGTTCGGCGGTAGGGCGCCAAAACGTTAAACTTTAGTTGCTACTATTAATTAAACCTGTCATACAAATTACTTCATTTTTTTAAAATAAACATCTCTCAACAGTCAGCTATCAATCAGTCATTTCAAAATTTTTAAAATCAAAGTATTACTAAAACAAAAGACTGACGATAGTACTGCCGATGCACTTCGGTGGCGTTCGGGTCACGCCTTGCTGGCTTGGCGCGCGAAGTGTCTCGGGCAGTCCGGCTCTCCAGTTCTGACCGTTCCAGTAGACAGACATGTTGTCTGTTATAGTAGTATTTGTTTCATGCAATTTTAGTCACTACAGTTCCGACCGTCGCTAGGTACAGACATGTTGTTTGTAATAGTAGTATTTGATTCATGTAATTTTATTCTCCAGTTCTGACGGTTCCAGTAGACAGACATGTTGTCTGTGGGCAGCATGTATTTCACGTTATTTTAGCCAGATATAATGACTGTGGAAAGATATGTTCAATACATTGTGTTCAAGAATAGTTTCTCGTGTCTATATCAATAAAAACGCGAGTGGCATCCCAAATGAGTTACAGTTTGTTCGTAGCAGCAGTTCCTTGCGAAGTTAATTTCAGCCTCAAGAAAAAGAGTCCACGACCTTCGTGCTGTTTTCTGCGCAGGAGACATCATCATCATCATGAAGACAGCAGGTTAGTGAAGTGTACAAGAATTTACGTATTCCACACAGGGCAGTGGAAACAACTAGGCACCTCTCGTGTACTGCATGCACAGTACAAATGTGCTCAGTGACACGTCATCTGCAGCAATGCAGAGGAGGTAAAGAAGGATGAAAGGATTAAAACTATCTCACTTTTATTCCTTTTTTCTTGACGTAACATGAATCATGACTGATATGTACGGGACATAATCAAGGGTTAGTTCGCACACAAACTCCTGCATCGACAAAACTTAGGCCGATATGGACGGCTATAGAGGCAGCAAGGCTGAATACTTCTACATGGGCTTCGAACGACTTGTTGAATCCATTCCACGTCTAACTGCTCCACTACACGGGGAAAAACGAGGTCCGACACGATATTTGTCACCCCAGCGTACTTCATCAGGACGAAAAGAGCATATTACGAGAATTTAGCAGATTCGCTCAACACCCACCTCTAATGGGAGTGAATGATCACGAGGTGACACATATGGTCAGCAATATTAACAAGTCATAAGTGCACCAGGATTGTGAAGAACTTCATGGATAGCTCACAATTTCTTCAATGCTATCAACAGCCTGCTCTAGCAGCTCTCAATTCAGCTGCGCTGCCAGACGCCGATATAAGGGATGACTTCAAATCGACAGGAGGCTACACTACTGAAAAATACATCTGAGGTGCATAGTTATCCTTTTAGGTTTGCGGTGAAAGCTTATTTGAACAAAACTGAAATTGTTTGAAAAATGATCATGCCCAAACTGTCAAGAAATTGTAAGATAATACTTACTATAGACGCTAAACGGACTGTATGTATGTCGGGTCTTATATCACACACAACTATAATATCAGGAATACCACAGAAATTTGAAGATATTATGGATAACAGACTCATACATCGATGTAGCAGAGTAATAAATCATATTGTGGAGTCACAGGGGAAAACTGAATCAAGCAGAAACAAAACAGAAGAAATAGGCACAGTGCATTTGCGCACGTCCATGCGTTCTTCACATTCAGATCTACCATACGTAATCGATATTAACAGTTTTTTCATTGCTTCTGTGATTTATCCTGTGTCGTTTGATACCGAGATGATGAACAAAATACAGATTCTGGTCACTGACAGTTTCTTCAATTCTCTTCAAGGACTTCCTCTTGTTTAGTTTGTAATGTAAGTTGGTAGTCACCAAGCAGACGACTATTGCTGGATTCGTTACTTACTTTTGATATTTAGCAGCTCAATTAAAGAAGATGCGAAAGGAAGTGATAAGGTACAGCCTTAGCAGCAATGTTGTAACTGGTTTTGAAAGCAGCTATCGTTTTAGGAAGTGATCACTTTACAAACATGCTACAGTACACAATCTCTCATTGCCATACCCATAGCTGAGGTAGATCGGAACGTGAAAGGGGTTGCTCATACATGAAATGGCCTTTTTGGAATCAAGAAAGTTTACTTTACTAACCCAACATTGTAACTTAGGCGGGAATTATTCAGAACATTCCATCAAACTTAAATGAAAACGTCAAGTGAATGTAGCACTATCAATCAGTCTCACACCAGCAAATTACTGTTATGACAACAGAGTTGCCAAAACAGTGCTTACGATGTTGCAAAGTCTTGACTGAACTAGTGGCATTGTGAGTTAACGAGCATTTCACTCTCATTTAAATATATGGCCGAAAGTGTCATCCTACAGGAATTGTGAAAAGGACCCTGTCTTCCAGAGTCCACGAGATGGGGAAACTCACAGGGTCTGTTGTCTATTGAAAGAGCTGTAGCGTGCGAGTGAGATAGACGAGAACCTACCCTAAGTAATAGGGAAACCCAGTAGAAGACTTTTGTGGCCGCGGAGACGTAGAAGTGTTAAATATGCCGGACGTAAGATCGACGATAAAGGGAAACATTTATGAAAAATATTTAATTCTATAGAAGTGCAGGGAATGAAGCCACAGTAATTTCAATCTTCCATCTCCCTAAATTTTCATGGTGATCCAAATAAAACTTGAATATTGATCGTATCTATAGTAGTTTAGGATTTACTGTTTAAAAGTGAAATTCACAAGTTTTGTAACGAAGAACTGAATGCTAAAATCTGAACACTTTAATCGATCTTAACGATCGACATTTCATATAGAAGCGTATCATTAAAGTAACAAATGTTGTAAATAGCAATTGTGTAACTTAATTTGTTTAAAAGATATAGTAAATTTAAATTATCAGTATTCTCAGTGAATCATCAGATCATCATTTTCTTCACACAAAACACAGTGAACGATGACATCATGACACCTTATTGAATCATTAGGTAATAGAATATTTGTTGTAAGGTTTGGTACGTAATAGTTGCTTTAGTTCTTTATTTATTTATCAGAAAGCACATTGTTGCAAGGCTACTGGCCGTGAAATTGAAAGCTAAGAAGGAAATTCTACTGGTTTTATGTAAAAAAATTTAACGTTTATTATGTAATGGATATTATTGTCACTTTATTTAGAACGTGAAAGTGGTCAAGCTTTGATTATTTAAATATGTTAAAATGTAAAATAATGTATAATGAGCTGTAGCCAATCAGATGGACGGCTTCAGGAAAGGGAGTTGCCCTAGTCAGTAGAGCGAGGACGTTCGGCGCGCAGGGAGCGCGGTCGGAGACAGGCAGAGGCCAGTTCTGGTCGAGACATCAAAGGGGACAATGCTGGTGCAGAGGTGAAAGCGGACAGCTCAGCAGGAGGCACCGAAGGACACTGTCCGGATTCAGACACGAAAGCGGACGGAGAAAATTTCGCGTTGTGTGTTATCGCGGGACTTAGTCTCTGAGCGGTGAGCAGCCGCGCGCCTGGAGTAAACTCTAACTTTTCACCGGCCGTTGTGGCCGAGCGGTTCTAGGCGCTTCAGACTGGAACAGCACGACCGCTACGGTCGCGGGTTCGAATTCTGCCTCGGGTATGGATGTGTGTGATGTCCGTAGCTTAGTTAGGCTTAAGTAGTTCTAAGTTCTAGGGGACTGATGACCTCAGATGTTAAGTCCTGTAGTGCTCAGAGCCATTTCTAACTTATCGTGTGAATATCGAGGTAAAGTATTGTGTTTCAGAATGAAATTGTGAGTGATCGACCTGTGTCAAATGGATATTCGCTCCAGTGTAACAGTAATTGAAAATACGACCGCTTTCACTATTAGTTTCCTTACTTAAGAAACATTATTCTAACCAAATCGCAAATGTATGGCCTGCATCATTTATGGGTCATTAAGTTAGTTCCCGATATTATTATTACTGTTATTCTATGTTAAATTAACCTTGTATTTCGCAAATTTGCCATATGCTAAGAACAACAAACACACCCATGCCTGAGGGAGGACTCGAACCTCCGGCGGGAGGGCACAAGTGTCTAATTTAGGACGTGCAATGCGACACGTGCGGTTCAACCCCTAGACGAGTTTGAGCCTAGACATTTCGACGAAGAGAAACCGCATGTGAGCCCGACCGAACATCTTTGGGATGTTAGCTCGCAGCATGAAGAATGCGTTTTCGTAGCTGGAGTCGTGTGTGATCGGATACGAACGGGATGATCGTGCTTTTGTGTATGGGATATACAGTGCTACATAGTGTGCTAGTTTCTATTTCTTAAGAAGTCATGGAACCACTTATATAGCTGGGAACTTATTCCGTGTGCCAGTACCATTGTTAAGAGTCCGGAGTGGGGCAGTGTGCAAACGTTTTTCGTAAATCTAGGAATATAGAATCTACCTGTTGCTGTTTGTCCATGGTTTACCGGATATCATGTGAGGAAAGGGCAAGCTGAGTTTCGCATGAATGATGCTTTCCAAATCCGTCCTGATTTGAGGACGGAGGCTTTCCCATCTCAAGGAAATTTATTATATTCTCACTGAGAACATGTACAAGAATTCTGCAGCAAACCGATGTTAACAATATTGTTCTGCAATTTTGCGAGTCCATTCATTCATCGTTCTTATATACAGGAGTCACCTGATCTTTTGTCCACTCGCTTGGGACGTTGCATTGGGCGTGACATTCGCAGTAATTGCAAGCTAAGTAAAGTGCCAGTGCCCTAGAGTTTACTTTGTAAGACCAAACTGGGATTCCATCTAGACTTGGCGCCTTCTTTCTTCTCAACTCTTTCAGGTGGTTCTCTAATCCAGGGTTGCCTATTTCTATGTCCTCCATACGGAAGATGGTACGATGATCACACGACCATCGTATGTTTGTGCAGTCCTTGCGCGCGAACGACTTCTTCAGCGGCGGACTTATACCTTCAGCTCTCTTTTGGTGTCTTCTGCTGCCACACCAGACTGTTCAAGGACTGACTGGATAGACTTTTGACCTGCTTAACGATTGTACGTAAGACCAGAATTTTCTGGCGTTCACAGCAAGATCTTTTGCTAATGTATGCCGGTGGTAGTTGTTGTATGCTTCACATCTTGATCTTTTTACAGACGTATGAATCTCAACTAACTTTTACACTGGGCCGAGACTGCTACTGCGTTCCTTCTTCAGCATTTTCCCAATTTCGTTGTTAAACCACGGTGAGTCTTTCCGTTCTTCACTCATTTACTCGGCACAGAGCGCTCTTTACAATCCGTGTTTGTGCTACGTCCGTGACACCGGAACTAAATAGTATCCATTCAGTAATTTTCCACAGCAGACTTACTGGACTACAAGAGCCGGATTAACCCTTAGTGTACCGCGGGTCTCTTATGGACTGCACCTGCCATTCGATGCAGGAGTTTCGCGGCTGCCGTGTTTAAAACAAAATGTGCTAGTGAAACAGTTTCAGTCTGTGACGTCACTCGGAAGATAACAGTAAGGTGTAGATCCGAAGAATCAGATGAAGGGATGGAGATTCCGCTGCACGCCACAGATTTAATGGATCAGACGATACACTTTAAAAACATGAAGTTGTGCAGTTTATATTCGTTTGTGAAAGGTAAAATAATAGAGATAAATATCATGCAGATTTAGAGAGAGAGGAACGATGCTCGTCCCTCGAAATGAAGAGAGGTTTCGAACTGCGAAACGAAAAGAGAAAGAATCGTGATTAGGAGAATTGGGTATTTGATTCCCCGTCTGACACACATACTGTCATAAATGTTAATGTTTGAGTGAAAACTTACAACGTTTACATAATAGTTTTGTTTTCCTAAGTGCAATAGCATCTTCAATTGTGCACCAAGTGCAGGGTGGCGTGCTCCAGTGTTCCACAAGCTAACAGCAGCAGTGGGGAAGGAGCTTGCGAATGTTTCATTTACAAGGATGCACACATTAGACCCATCTGCGAAACTAATTTAATAAAGTATTGCGTTTCAACTATAGTGAGATGACAGGAATTTGATTTGTAGTGTGAAGTACTGGGGTACGATCGTACTTAGGGGCCGATGACTTATATATAAAGCATCATAGTCACGAAACATTTCTGGTCGCAACCATCGTAACTGGACTCACGAAGCACTGACATCACCGTATTTACGGGAGCTGTAGACGTACCAGCGGGTCGTTGTGGCCAAGCGATTCTAGGCACTTCAGTCCGGAACCGCGCTGGTGCTACTGTCGCAGGTTCGAATCCTGCCTCGGGAATGGATGTGTGTGATGTCCTTAGGTTAGTTAGGTTTAAGTAGCTCTACGTTCTACGGGACTGATGACCTCAGCAGTTAAGTCCCATAGCGCTCAGAGCCATTTGAACCTAACACAGGAGACGCAACATTACTAAAATGAAACTCAGACACTGGAATAGCAACAAGTATAAGCTACTTCACCCTCTAAACTAAAACCATTGTTAATGCCAGCCCTACTGTCGCTATGATCTAAGGAGTATATCTCAATCAAGGAAAACTTCTAATATTCTTCCAGTAAACATAAACGCCGGCCGGTGTGGCCGAGCGGTTCTAGGCGCTTCAGTCTGGAACCTCGCGACCGCTACAGTCACAGTTTCGAATCCTGCCTTGGGCATGGATGTGTGTGATGTCCTTAGGTTAGGTAGGTTTAAGTAGTTCTAAGTTCTAGGGGACTGATGACCTCAGCAGTTAAGTCCCATAGTGCTCAGAGCCATTTGAACCATTTTTTTAAACATATACAGGACATTGCTATACTGAGTGAAAGTGAAGAAGAATTAAATGATCTGCTGAACGGAATGAACAGTCTAATGAGTACACAGTATAGTTTGAGAGTAAATCGGAGAAAGACGAAGGTAATGAGAAGTAGTAGAAATGAGAACAGCGAGAAACTTAACATCGGGATTGATGGTCACGAAGTCAGTGAAGTTAAGGAATTCTGCTACCTAGGCAGTAAAATAACCAATGACGGACGGAGCAAGAAGGACATCAAAAGCAGACTCGCTATGGCATAGAAGGCATTTCTGGCCAAGAGAAGTCTACTAATATCAAATACCGGCCTTAATTTGAGGAAGAAATTTCTGAGGATGTACGTCTGGAGTACAGCATGGTATGGTAGTGAAACATGGCCTGTGGGAAAACCGGAACAGAAGAGAATCGAAGCATTTGAGATGTGATGCTATAGACGAATGTTGAAAATTAGGTGGACTGATAAGGTAAGGAATGAGGAGGTTCTATGCAGAATCGGAGAAGAAAGGAATATGTGGAAAACTCTGATAAGGAGAAGGGACAGGATGATAGGACATCTGCTAAGACATGAGGGAATGACTTCCATGGTACTAGAGGGAGCTGTAGAGGGCAAAAACTGTAGAGGAAGAGATTGGAATACGTCAAGCAAATAATTGAGGACGTAGGTTGCAAGTGCTACTCTGAGATGAAGAGGTTAGCACAGGAAAGGAATTCGTGGCGGGCCGCACCAAACCAGTCAGTAGACTGATGACCAAAAAAAAATACAGGAGGTCCATATCTCCATGACGAACGAGTACTGCACAAGTTTGCTCCACATAGGAGCGTTGTATCGTAGTATTACGATCCTATTATAACAAAAGTATTCGCAATTGCGAATACGACTAGATTTCCGCTGCAAAATTTACTGGCGAAACATGACAATTTGTGCCAGACTAGGACTCGAACCCGTATTTCTCACCTTTACAGAAGCAGTCACTTTAACCACTTTTTTCCAGGAAGTAGAGTGGCTAGCCTTTTTTTTTACAGGAAAGGTGTTAGGTAAACAAAATGTCTTAATTTCTACAAGCATAAATACAACAGAAAGGGCATCATTTCGCCGGAACGAACATGAGACACTGCACTCGAACAAGGCTTGCAAAAGTCTTTATTAAGAAGGTGTGGGAAAAACTAACAAAAATGCTGAAGGTAAGCTAAGAGGAAAAGGGGGAAGAAGTGGCGCGGCTATGGCAAGACTTTCAGGTATCGCCCTGCTCGGCAGATGGGGCGTGGAGGCAGAGTGGGCAGGGTGTCTCCGGCACCACTACCCTTAAGAAGCTAGCGAAAGGAGGGCAGAAGGCAAGGAGGATCTGACATTGGAGTTAGGGAATTGACCAGCGTGCTCTGGTATACTGCATAAAGAAAAGGGGAGAGTGTCCATGCCCCTACCCCGCTGTGGTGTGCGATGTGGCGAGGGGTGTGATTTATCACCATCAGTATACAGGTAGGTGATTCCTTGACCCATACAATAGCATGATTCTTGTTGGCTCGGATATGACCATCCTCAGGATGGATGAAAGTCCATGGGTCAATAGAGTCTAGTGGAACGCGGAGGTAGTAGACAACAAGCCGTCTGTGGCGAGGCGGGTTAAAAGTCGCATTGCGTTGTGTATTTGTTTGACCACTGTCTTTCGGCGTACTGTGCACTACAAAAAGCTCCACCTACCTCAGTACGGCTTCTGGTCACCAGTCCGATTCTCTGCATACATAGATTCTGTTCACACCATGTTAAAAGCAGCGTTGAAGAAAAACATCGTCAGTACTTACGTTTACAAAGTCCGCGTTAACTATTGTAGCAAGCTATCTTGTAATATAACGATTTTCGGGTGGAGGGAGATTCCTTCGTTCTTTTAGAAAAAATGTCAAAATTCCGCAACAAGTTCTTTATTTCTTTAGGTTCGAAATTAAAGAATTAGCCATTAGCCAGTATTAATGTAAACGACTAATATCAATGTCCTTAGTTCACAGTTCATACAACCCAGTATACACGCGAGACAGCCAGAAATGTACTTAAGTAGGACCCGAATTATTATGTGATCTACAGTCGATGCTCTGCTACAATATATGCGTTTCACATTCGGTTTTTTTAGTGGATTTCTAATAAAGAAACTGCTCGCCAGCTATCCCTAAGATGATAATGAAACGTGCCACGCGGAATTCTACAAAGGTCGAAAGTTCACATGCGTTTATATTTCCAACTAAACACTTCACAAAGCTCAAATTTCCACAATCTGTCCGTAAATGCAATTGCTTTCACGGCAGTACCATCCGGACGCGAAATACCAGTAACTTCTTCATTTTACTCATAATGTAGACGGACATGTCCAAAATGACCTGTACGTCTGCTAGCTAGCCAACGACTGACCCCCCGCCATTCCTTCCACGGCCTATAACTATTTGATAGAGCGCGGGAAATTCTAAACTTTGATTTGTTGTTCAAACTGACTAGCAAATCAAAACAACCCTTTGAGTTCTTTCTCGCGCCGAAACTGTCCTGCGCCAATCAGTATTCATAGATGCATTTACGTCACTTCATCACGCAAATCTTAATAACATGTTTAACAAAACTAAACACAGAGAAAACTAATCTACAAATGGCTTTATAAAATCATTACTCTGCAAATGGCTACTCAGGCTGCCTTCTTACTAAAGCAAGTACCTTTGGACATATGTTATCAGCAAGGTAGGGAAATTACAGATTTCATTGCAACTGTGTGCTTCACACTTTCCCATGACATAGTTACGTAATGTTTAACATAAGATAATGATGAATCTTTATGTATATCCCACATACACACTCTCACTCACTCTCATTTATTCACACAACAAATCAAATAGTTATTAAATAAATATTAATCGTTTCTTAATTCTGTGTTACGAAAATGAAAAATAGTGAACATTTTTAATTATAAAAAATCTAAATAAATTGATCTGCCATTTAGTGAACTTCAGTAATAATTACAAATGATACTACAAGAGAAACTGCTATGAATTATAATTGACTTTAATCTTATAAGTGTTGGTTTTTGGTGTGTTCGGTAATTGTCTGTAAATCTGAAAGTATCTCAGCTAGATAGCTGAGATTTTAATAGAAGCTTCCTTTTAATAACAAAGGGCTGTATATTGACTTTTAACAACATTGAATAATATTTAATACCGTTTATTTAGATTCTGTCGCTCGAACTAATACAGTTTGCGCTTCCCACGGCTAAGCTAGCGACAGGTGCGAGTGAGTCACGCTAAGATACCAGCGGCTGTATATTGACACCGCCAACGGCTCCAAAGCTACGACCCCGTACTTCAAAGTAGCTTACTGCAATAAAATGCTATTGCGTATTGATCCGTGACGTTACACATCGACCCAGTTTCCAGACGTCAGTGGTGGCAGCACAAGTCAGGTGGTGGACGTCGTCATCCACGAGGTGGAAAACTAAACAGAGCGGAGTGTCCGACAATCCGATTGCGTGAAGACATTGATTTGTAGCGAACTTACCACATGCGACATGGTACCATCTTGCCCGGACGTTGGAAGGAAACGCTGGTAGACATGACGCAAAACCGAGGACCACCGCGTCGATATATGTTTGAGTTCAGCATTGTCGGTGGATATGTAACGAAATAGCTATGTGTAGAGATCTATGGTTAAAAGAAGGCGCATGCTCGGTAGTGATTGTGAGCATAACTAAAGTGGACGATGAAATCAGAAATGAGCGTCAGATGGTACGTGATGTGGCCTACTGGCACCGGCAGACATTTGGTCGCGGGCATAAGAATGCCCAGCAAGCTGCGCTTGAATGGATGCGCCACCGTTCCACTTTTTGTGCATGGTTGACATCTACAAAGACGCCGCTCGGAGTCAAACATTGACAAGGCCGAGGCGCCCCGCTCGCGGGGGGGAGGGTGAGTGTTTCGTAAAGGACCCTAAAGAGTGTACCGGCCGTAAGATGGTATCCGAACGTGGCCTGGTGTCTGCGGCCAACAGTTAATGGCAGTGGGAGTACCTTTGCGATGTTGAACATCCTGGCGCCATATGTTGAATGAGGTTATTGATACGTTGTAAGGAATCGAGTCGGCGGAGGAGATTTTGTAGTATGTCGTGCGGATAATATGGAGATCACACCGAAAATTGATAGCAACAGAGCGGCGTACGGTAGAGGCGAAAATGATACTAAGGTATAGTAGTTTCTATACGCACGGGAGGGGTGATAAGTCATCGTGTGAGAGGCCACGTCCAATGAGCATAGCCGAGGATTTAACCACGTTCATTAAAGTGCCCGCTGCAGTTCAAATGGTTCAAATGGCTCTGAGCACTATGGGACTTAACATCTGGGGTCATCAGTCACCTAGAACTTAGAACTAGTTAAGCCTAACTAACCTGAGGACATCACACACATCCATGCCCGAGGCGCGATTCGAACCTACGACCGTAGCGGTCATGCTGTTCCAGACTGAAGCGCCTAGAACCGCTCGGCCACACTGACCGGCGGTGCAGTTCCATACGTTGATATCAAATCACCATCTGTGTTTCGATCCATGAGCGGACTAAGAGGAGGAGGCCTTCATCATACGCACGATTACGACAAGTGTGCTGTCGCAAAATCAGACCAGTAAGGTGAGTCACCACGCTCCCGTTGAGTGGCTACAGGGTTATGGCATAGAGTAGTGTCGAGAGTGGCGACGCTGCCTTATAGAGCGGCGGATGGCCACTGGTCCCGACATACGGCCATTGACCTGAATCAGGAAGCCGGCGCTGTCATTACAGGCGTCTGCTGATATCGATAAAGGCGGGTGGTAAACCCAATCGGCTCATTACGGAGAATAGAAAACGATGACACACCTTGTCGAATGCGCTGACAAAGTCAATGACAGCCACTATGGCACGGAGTCTGCAACCCGCTTCCAGTGCGATTAAGTCCCGGCCTTCCCTTGTGGCCATTTGTGTATTAACTGAGCCGCCGGGAGTGTCTGTTCTGGAGAAAGAATTATAGGCAGTATCTTGCGGCAATGCGTCGCGAGGGGACGTGCAAAACACTTATAATCTGCGTTAAGCAGAGTTAGGGGACGGTAATGTACTGTCGTCGCTCCCGATATCGGTTTGTGGATAAGTATAATAATTCCCGTGACAAAAGCTGGCGGTAGGGCGTTGTGCATCGTCAACAGTTCATGAAACTTTCTCGTCCACCGCGATGCCATTAGCGCAAGGAAGGCACGATAAAATTCTATCGGCAATCTGTCAACGTCAGATGACTTTCTCAGAGCACCTTTGTTGATTGCATCGTGGACTTCGTCGCACGTAACCAGCTGCGTCAGCTCGATCGCCTCATCGGCGGCGACGGCGCGAGTGACGTGTGGCAACACAAACTCCTCAGCACGCATGCTGGCAGGCCCCTCATGGTAAACTGTGCGATAGTGGTCTACAAAGGCATTGACGATTTGGGCCTGACAAGTGACGTACTGGGAGCGACAGGTGTAGATCTCGGAGATGAGTCGTTTTTGTCAGTGTTTCCTATCGGAGGCAATATGATGCATGGTGGAACGTTCCTTTTCCACCGAATCTTGACGTCTGCTCCTCACCATCACCCCCTGCAGCCAACGGGATGTCAGCGTTACTATTTGTGCCTTAATCCTGCTCTATTTCCTGGGTCTTTCAGGGAAGGTGATTGGGCCTCAAGGTCGCAGAGAACAGCGCAGAAATAGCCGGTAGAGTGCCGGCACAAAACCGCTACTCACTTGCCATACTGAACCAAGGTACGTCAAATGGTAGGTTTGGCACGTTCCAGCCACCAAGTCAAGGTTGTGCAGTACTTAGGTAAGCGACGTTCACAGGTGGCCCATGTCCCGGTAACGCATTGAAGACAGTCGTGATCGTGGAGGTGGGAGGTGTTTAGCTCCCATGGTGCACGACTGCGACAGACCACTTCTTGTAGGAGGAGAATATTGCCGATGCAAGCACAGTGGTCCGAAAATGCCAAGGGCCAAAGTTCAGCACCTTGGAGTGCAGGTGTAAGTTCCTGAGAGAAGTAAATCCTATCAAGGCGGCTCGTAGAGTGACCGGTCTGGTAAGTATGTCGAGGTGCGTCGCCAGAGCAAAAGATCACGAACTACAAGGCGCCGTTCTTGTGTTGTAGTGGGGCATTTGATCCTTAGGGTACAAGACACAATTAAAATCACCCCCAAGTAAGTAATGGTCACAACGCCCACGAAATAAAGGGCGACTTCTTCCGAACAGAAGTGTGCTCTTTCGTGCCTGGGGATGCAGCCTGGTGGAGAGTAAATGACGGTGACTGCCATGTCTCTGGAGGACGGAAGGTATGTGATATTGGCAACCAGAATTCCCTCGAGGAAGTTGAAGGGTACACCACGTCGCAGGTGGTCAGCAAGAGAAGCGTAAGTGTTATATCGCACGACGTCCGGAAGTGTGGTCAAGTTTACTTCATGTAGTAGTGCTGCGTCGACGTGCGATGCCCATGTCGTTCCGTGCAGCAGTTGAATTTTCACTCGGGAGCTAAAGTTGTTAGTGCTGATCGTTGCTATTCGGTACGTTTGGAGTCGAGCCCCGTCGGGGAGGGGAACTCTAGCAGCGGGGGTGGGTGGGGGGGGGGGGAGGGTTAAGAGGGGCGAGGCAGAGGCGAGCCATGCCTTACATCATCTAACAGGATTATCGTCGGCGTAACTAGGTCTCCGCCAGGGATAACTCCGTCCCCAGGGTGTTGTTTCGGTCATCGTCGCCGTTGACACTTCACGCGATTGAGAGCGCTGTAATTCTGGCGTTCATACGTTCCGCCTCATCTATTGGACAGGAGGACGTCTCGATGGGAGTCGTGACGGTGGAGGCCATTGGTTGAATTGCACCTGGGCGAGCCGGCACAGCCAGAACCGATGTCGCGTAGTCGTTATTCTCGTCGTCGTACAGGATCTCTGTGGCCTCGTCGGGCCGGACAGTCTCTGGAGCCTCATAGGGAGGTGAGCCTCTCTGGCTCCGTTGGGTGAACGTTATTTGCGTGTTCGTCCCTCTTTGTCGGATGACGGGAGGGAGTCGTGGCGGTCTGGGAGGAAGACTGTCGTGGGGACGATAAGCGATGGGACGTTCATGTCATACATTTTTGGAATTGCGCTCAGCGTGCGGCAGTGTGGCCATGTACAGTGCCATAGGGACAGAAAGGTGGGATAACGTCTTGCCCTGGGAGTCGAATGGTAGTTGGAAAACTCGTATGGTGCGCATGACCAAGCGTGTGTGGTCGACAGTGACAGTGCCGACATTTGTGTCGGCGTGGGAAAAGCATTTTGGTGTCCCGAAGTATTCTTTCACACACCGCGTCATTGACGACTTTGACATACACCGTACTGCTTAAGATGGGCAAATGGATGCTCAAAATGTCTGTAGCTGCGATCTCAGTTACGTGGCGTAGGATGCATCGTACTACCAAGGCCTTTGGTCGGATGTAGTCATGGCAGAAGGTGAAATTTAGTGCGGATTTTCGAAAACGATTGGCCTCGGTTCTCATACACGTAAGCAATATGTAAGTGACAGCCGCTGAAAGTAACATCATCGAGTGTGCGCGCTCTGCAGGGGGAAATACACAGCACGTCCGCACTGCAGGGCTGCGAAAGTCGGACAGGTACTTCGGCTATCCGAGCACGAAACACGGCTCCTGGTCTAACCCTGTCTCCTATATGTCACCTTGCGTCCTCATCCCGTACTTGCAGAGTTGTGATAAACGCATAGTGGCAGCCTTATTTATTATTGACACACCATTTCTAGGCATCTGCGAACACGACTAGACTTCAGTTCCACAATTTATTGGTGACACATACAAACTGGTGCTGGGCGAGGACCCGAACCCGGGTTTCTCACTTTACGCAAGCTGTCGTCTTGACGTCTCAAACACCTATCAGTGACCGTGGGCCCAGCACCCACTCATTTGCTGTGATTCCTGCACAGGGAGAGAATTTTGTATTATCGTCACGGCCTCTCAAGCCATGTAATACTATTTTGCAGTGTCTCTCTTTCGTGATATACTATACAGTGGCTTTGAGATATACACATATGTCTGAAGGAGCAGACACTGCTACGATTCACAGCTGTATGATATAGAAGAAATGTGTACACGATGCTCAACTAGATTGCACTTCAGCTGCACAATTTGTTGGTGATACATGAAAATTTCTTCCGAACTCGGACTCGAATCCCCATTTTTCGCTTCATAGATTCATGTGTCACCAATGAAGTGTGCAGCTGAAGACTAATCGTATTTAATGTTGCGAATACATTTCTTCTGTTGCTTCAGACACTCATCCATTTCTGAAGGACATTACATAGCGTACCATAAAATACAGACACTGCAGAATAGTATTACGTGTATAGACAGGCCACGACGATAATACATAAATCTCCATCTGTGTGGGAATCACAGCTCCTGAGCAAGTGCAAGATGTGAACACACGGGGACATATTCGGATTTGGGTCAGTCCAAAAGATGGGCTCAGATAGTCAAAGTGGCAGTTCGTCTTTGGCAGTGGAGTGGAAGAAAAATCTTCCCCAGGTCCCATCCTATCTGAGTATCGGTGGCTGTCGTTCCTTCATCATCCATGGCCGTAGGCTGAAGACATGCCTGGGATGTGGAGAAGAAGGCCATGTACGGGGTGACAGTTAATGAACTACATGAAATAAAATCGTCGTAGCTTCTGAAGTGTTTGCGTTAGAACATTCAAACTGCACAGTTGGCTGTAGGGCATGATGGTAATTAATATACACATCCACATAGTTTCGTTACTGACAAAGCCCACTGTCATATGGAAGGGTTCGTCAATAAGCAAAACTGGCGCATTGGGGGGACTGAGAATCCGTATTTCACAATCGAGAAGCTCTTCATCTCCAATGGGTGACTGTGTGGTGCGCAGTGTCCAGTCCCAGAACAATCGGTGCGATATTCCTTGATGGCATGGTGACTACCGAATGGCACGTGAAGGTTTTGGAAGATGATTTCATCCCCATTATCGAAAGTGATGACCCTGATTTAGACAAGATGCTGTTCATGCTAGACTGAGATCGACCCCATCGAAGCAAGAGAGTGTTTGATGTGCAGGAGGAGCACCTTGGAGACCGTATTTTGGCTCTGGGATACCCAGAGGCCACTGGCGTGGCCCTCGATTGGCCGCCATATTCTCAGGATCTGAATACATGCGACTGCTTTTTGTGGGGCTGTATTAAAGACAAGGTATAGAGTAATAACCCCAAAACCATTGCTGTACTGAAAACAGCCATTCAGGAGGTCATCGGCAGCATCGATTTTCCGACACTTCACCGGGTCATTTCATAACTGAAATCCGCATATCTGTAATGACGGTTACACGTTGAATAAAGTGTGTGCACGC
Source organism: Schistocerca piceifrons (assembly GCF_021461385.2). Taxonomy (NCBI): domain Eukaryota; kingdom Metazoa; phylum Arthropoda; class Insecta; order Orthoptera; family Acrididae; genus Schistocerca; species Schistocerca piceifrons. Next base: position 160,692,049 of record NC_060149.1, read on the forward strand.
CGTACTTTGTAACTAAGTTACGTTTTCTTTTTCATATAGTTCAGTAATTGTCACCCTGCACGTTCCAGCTGTCTGCAGTGTAGAATTACACAATTACTGCCAGGAGAGGAGCAGGCGATGATCACACTGACAACGCTGCCATAAACATAAGTCCAGACTCTTCAAGGCGACCATCTACCGACCACAATGTCACCTTTAACAGGACCATCTTCGCCTCTGGAACCGTAGCAGGACGACGCAAGAAGGAACGACAACGTCGACTGCATCCTCTCCCACTATGCTTTCATCGCAGGGCACTGTGGTGATACAGGTGATGGGGATGGAAGTCGCCTCCATGTTTGTGGTAACCTAAGCCTTCACATCTGACGTCAGGATCCTCAGACGTCTTCGGACACTGATGCCCATGTGTGCAAAGAAAGGTGTCCGAAGCAGCAGAAAAAACGCCGGCTGGTTCCGTCGGGCTCTTGCCAATTATTATCTCAAGAAGAAGATGACTCTGACGGCACTGATTCTCATCCGCAGGACAAAACAGTCGTTGAATCTCCAATCCGACCGGAGGTGGGGATGGCATTGGGGATTTATAAGCACATCAGAAACGTCTATGGATGCAGGACTTCAGGTGGACACAATCCATAGCTCCATGGCGGATGAAACACTGACCACTACAGACACATTGCCTCAGCGGGACGACCAACCGTCCAACTCTCTGCTGCGCTCCAACAATCTCAAAGAAGGGCCTCATATCGCGGCGTCCGCGGCGGCTGCGGCCGCTCCGCGAATTCTGACAAAAGTCTTAGGGGTGCTGTGCTGCTGACAGCGAAGCCCTTTCAGACCACTGCGACGCATCCTGCCCTCACTGACGCATCCCATACCACCATTCCGCGGCAAGCTTATCGGATAAGCGCCATAGGTCAGGGGCTAAGCTCCAGATGCTCCAAGATATGTTGAGTATGGTGGACCCCCATGTCGCCCTCCTGAGCCTCGATCTGCTCTCACCTATTTAGAGGTATGAGGTCTACAAACGCTGTGCATGGATAAAGGCTGCAATATGTCAATAATCCTGAAGGAAGTTATCAAGATGGATAACATGATCTAGCTACCATCGCCTCGGGGCCTCGCCGTCACTCTTTGGATCGTCAGGATTATCAACATATGCATCCTCCAGTACTGATAAATGAGAAAGCGGGCGTGGTTTTCTATGTAAAAGGTAGCACCATTGTTTTGGGGCTGTTACGACCTCGTCGATAAGGAAGTGACCAACTGCGTCTTATTTCCCAACTACCACTAGCCACTCAGTGAACTGCCTTGATTGTGTCTACATCTCCCCAGATCTTAACTGCGGCGCCACTTGATGCGGAGCAATGGACGATGGCATTCTCTGACCTCGTCGCAAATGTCTCAACGTTAGCCTTACGACGGCAGAAGAAAGGGCTAATGGAAAATGAATGGTGCGCTTCTCAAGGAAAGAAAGCGTCTGCGACTGATAATGAAGAAATGGAGGGGATGTGAGAGGCGCTTGATGGGTGTCCACGCTTCAGTGGTGACTCGGATGCTTTAAGCCTTCCTTTCGACTCACGCTGATCCAATACAGCTGCGAAACAATGCGTTGTCATCGCCAAGTAATGGAGTATTGTTCCATGCTGCTGTAGGAGGAGGAGGAGGAGGAGAAGGAGATTCGTGTTTAACGTCCCATCGACAACGTGGTCATTAGAGACGGAGCACAAGCTCAGGTGAGGGATGGATGGGGAAGGAAATCGGCCGTGCCCTTTCAAAGGAACCATCCCGGCATTTGCCTGAAGCGATTTAGGGAAATCACGGAAAACCTAAATCAGGATGGCCGGAGACGGGATTGAACCGCCGTCCTCCCGAATGCGAGTCCAGTGTGCTAACCACTGCGCCACCTCGCTCGGTGCTGCTGCTGTAGGAGATCTCTGCCGATACGCCATCGGCTGCACGTCAGGTGGATACTACATTTAAAGGTCAAGATCATCATGCTCCCACGACACTGTCTGGAAGGCACAGTAGTATGTGCTCACAGAATCCACAAGAAAAGTGAAGCTGGAGAACGATAGTACATGCTCTCAACATGGTGGGTGGCCGACGCATGCCAGCGGAAAGGGAGATCTCAATTGCTTTTGCTTAGCACTACCAGCTATTCTATGCAGCAGAGGATTATGACCTCTATGTGACGGAAGGGATTCTCCATTTGCTCACTGATGTTCTCGATGCAGATGCTGTGGTGACTGTAACAGACCCGATCACGACTGACGACATTAAAGATGCTCTTCTCAAATGGGTTGCCAAAAAGTCACCAGGCCCAGATAGTTCGCCGCTTGAGTTGTACTGCGCATTCAAAGACGTCACGGCTTTTCACTGAGTAACGATGTACCAGGAACTGATGGAAACTGGTGTCCCCCTACCACCTGAATTAGTTGAAGGTCAAACTCTCCCGATCTCTACGTCATCGGCGGCGTTGATTATTATCGGCGATGATCATTATCTGCCTCTAACTATGATTAACATTGAATTCAAAATTTATACCCGGATTCTAGCCGCTCGCATTTGGTGTGTCCCACCCGAATTGTTTCCTTGAACCAAAAGGGCCTGGGTGGTAACAGTAATACACAGACGTCTCTCAGAGATTATAGGGACTTCATCACCCTGGCAGAGGCCTGTCGTTTGAGTGGGGAGCTTTGGTGTCTGTAGACTTCGACCACCCCTTTTGTAGGGTAAATCTCGACTGCCTGAAGGTGGTGTTGTGGCTGAAGGACTTCGTTCCTTCCAACCTCTCTCCCCGATCCTTACATTCATTATCATGCGTCTACTCCGAGGTAATGCGCTGAGAGTGATGATCAACGGACGCGCTGCTGGCCCGATTACCATCTCCGATCTGTATGACAAAGATGCCCACTATTCTGTATGCCATCGCCCTCAAGCCACTATTACGTGGACAGTTATGCTGGCCGACGGGAAGTACATTGAGAGGTGATGCTTTCATCGATCGAGCGTACGTAGACGCTTTCGTATTATCGTCGCGATAGGGTGAAGAAGTGCAAGGCATCCATGTGAATTTTGCGAAGTTTGGCGCAGTGGTAAAAGGGAACGGTTTCCCGAAAAGAACTGTGGCCCCATTCCGACTGCAATATACACATAAACGTTTGCGATTTGTCTTCACAGTTGACGTAATGCGGACATTAATTATACCTGACTTTTTCAACGGACATGCAGGAGCATCCGAGGCAACCTACTCCGGACATGCAACATGATTCAAAGGGTTGCTTATGTGAACATTTACCTGGCATCCAGCACAGCCAGCCTGGCTACCATTTTACATATGCTAAAGACGATGGCGTACCGTTTGAGGGCTGTCTTTGGCTGCTTCGTGATAGCTGGTATGATACTGAAAATTCGTTACGATACGCTCACCCTACCCACCAACAACGGAGGCCAAGATCTCGTCAACGTCCAAGTACAAGCGGCGGCCCTGTAAGTCAATACGATCATAAAGTTGTGGAGCCGCCGTCGGTACAGCTTAATGGCCACCTCAATCGAAGAGCTGGCTACCCCTTCCCGACTACTTCCCATTGCAGTGGTGCATATATCCTCATCGCTTTCTCACATCAGGCCTTTTTTCGTTGTCTACAGTTACATCCACGCTCATCTCCAGTGCACCAGTGCCCCTATGGCTCATGATATTTACCGCCTGATGTTGAGAGGACATAAGTCGACTGTAATGGAACGATGTAAACCTATGGTAACTTGGCCCGTGGCCTGGCGTACAGTGCACTATTCTCTTTACCACGCGCTGCAGACCTGGTATCTGCTGGTGAACCACAAATGGCGCGGAAACGGCTCCATGCCATTAGAATGGCTGACTCTTCATTTTACCGACACTGACGTCTGCCTGACACGTATGTACATTGCTTGGAATGCGGATCTTCTGCGGAGTGCGGCAGGTGATAAGAAAAATAGTTACCCTTCTTCGCGCGATCCCACATGTAATGGTTCCTGGATGAGACGTTCTTTCCTCGCATTACGACTAATGACGTGACATGGGTCAAAGAAATGTCGATGTCTTACCTGTTCCACAACGGCGACAAATTCTTGATTTTTGGACTTTTCTACAGGAACGTTTTAATCGTCTTCAGCACCACCTGCGCTAGTGGAAATACTATGCCAATTTTTGGGTAGTATTTTCTTGCACCCTCCCCGCAGCTGGGGTGTGTCGGACATGAAAAGGTAATCTCAGAGTGAGTGTCTAAATCCCAGCACAAGAACACTGGACAGGGACATACGGTATTTTCTTCGAATGTGTGTGAAATCTTATGGGACTTAACTGCTAAGGTCATCAGTCCCTAAGCTTACACTTTACTTAACCTAAATTATCCTAAGGACAAACACACACACCCATGCCCGAGGGAGGACTCGAACCACCGCCGGGACCAGCCGCACAGTCAAGGACTGCAGCGCCTTACACCGCTCGGCTAATCCCACGCGGCTCGCATTTTCTTCGGGATGGCGTGTCCGGACGTCGACTGTTGGACAAGGGATCATCTTATAACGACTCGCATACAGCCGCGGGTGTGCGGCCTTTTTCTTAGTTACGCAGGGACGGCGATTTTTCTTTTTATATTTTTCATTATTTCCCAACGTGGCGTTATTGTTTTCTTACAACCAGGAACCAATTGCGCAAAATAATATTTAGGTGTATCCCTCTTCATCCGAAAAAAAACGAAAAAGTGGTTATGGCGACCGGTAATAGCAGAATTCCGGTTTCGAATCCCAGTCCATCACAAATTTTCAGGTGCGCAGTTGCATATACATTCTTTTATTCTAACCATCTGTAAATCGTAGAAGTGGCAGTTCCTTCAGACATGCATACGTGTCTGAAGGACACTGCATAGTACACTGTAAAACATACAAATAGCAAAATAGTTTAATGTCCTATTAATGTGGTTTTCTTTTCATTTTTAGTTCGTTTTGCAGATGATTAAGAAGTCTTTCAGATGATAGCTGTGAACCTGAATCAGCGGAGCAGCACGTAGCAATTAGTTATTCTTATCGGATTGCGTTTCTGGTGAGAGAGGCGCCCTGCGTGGCGTGACGGAGACAATGACAGTACCAGGTACGGGCGTGGCGCGGCTGCCCGCCTCAGCGCGGCACGCAGAACTGCGTCGGCACGCACCGGGCATCAATCACCGGCACAAAGTAGCAACATACCAGACTAACAGCTCCGGCTGCGGCACGCTTCTGCACCTATCTCGTGGGGTGTTTGGTGCATGAGTAAGATTTTTTTCAACTCACAGATTTTTCAGTATAATGTCTTCACAAGTTGAACAATTTTCGCCTGTTTAGGGTTCCTATTTATTTACGTGTCTACTTTTTTCTAATAAAACTACAACAGCCTTGGTAGGACATAGTAAGTAATATTTTTATTGTATGGGTAACAAAAAACGCCTACTTTGGCTAGGAACTCCATAAACGTAGCAGTGTTTTCACTTCTAGCTCTATCTTCAGTTAAATTATTGAAATAGGTTTGTAAAACTGAAAGTGATATATTCCTGGAACGTGTTCCCATTTATGCTCGGTTACTTTTCTTCTTGTTTTCATTAGCGTTACTCTCTCTTAGTTACGCACTCCTCTCAGCTCAAGCTTTGTGAGACGAAGCTGTTTATTTCTTGTTCGTTGTCCGGCTCAATATTCACTTTGATGACAAAATTCATGGGTTACCTCCTAATATCTGCTGGACCTTCTTTGACCCGGGGTAGTGCAACAACTTGATGTGGCATGGACTCAACTAGTTGTTGGAAGCCCCTGCAGAAAAAATGAGCCATGCTGTCTCCATAGCAGTCCATAATTGCGAAAGTGTTGCCGGCGCAGGATTTTATTCACGAACTGACCTCTCAACTATATCCCATAAATGTTCGATGGGATTCATGTTGGGCGATGTGGGTGGCCAAATCATCTCATTAGAATTGCACGGAAGGTTCTTCGAACCATACGCGGACATTTGCGGCCCGTTGACGTGGCGAATTATCATCCCAAAATATTCCGTCGTTGTTGGTGAATGTGAAGTCCATGAATGGCTGAAAATGGTCTCCAAGCAGCTAAACATAAACATTTCCTGTTAATGATCACCAGCTATCATGGTTCCCCGTTGACAATTTGGGAGTGTCTGCGACATACTAGAACTCTACCCAGCTCCTAACAATTGTGATTGGGACTTATCTGACCAGGCCACGGTTTTCAGTCGCCTGCTCTTTTTATACAGCTTGCATAATTAAATTTTTAGATAATTTAGGATGTGTAGCGTCCGAAATTTGATACACAGAGCACTCACCTCTGACGAAAAGATTGACTGTAGCCTGGCTACAGGGAGAACAGTGTGCTGACCACATGCCCCTCCACATCCGCATCCAGTGACGCCTATCGGGTGAGGATGACAGAGCGGTCAGTCGGTACCGTTCTCCCTTCCGAGGACTGTTCGGTTTAGTTAATTTAGTTAAGGCATCATCGGCAACAGATGATCTTGCCTTGAAAGATAACGTCACGGAGAGTGCACAGCCACCGGCTGTAACTCGCCAGAAATATGATCCCTGATGCCCAGACTACTGGTGATGGGATTAAGAGGTGACAACAACACAGTGCTGCCCTGCCCCAGGAGATTCTGGGCCTAATCTCAATGAGGAACCGCCTCAGGAGACATTGGAAGCGTACCAGGCGCCAGCACTTCAAACAGCACATGAACAGGCTCCAGGATACAATCCGGGAAAAAATACAAACATTTAATACACAACAGTGGGACCAGAAACTCGAAGGGCTGGACACCACGCGACCTGGCGTGTGGCAGCTGGCCCGACACTTCAACAGGGGGAAACTGTACACCCCCACGTTACAAGGGCCAGACGGACCAGAATATTCTGCGGAAGAAAAAGCGGAACTGATGGCCCTCACACTCGCAGCGTCATTCACACCGAACCTAGATCCCTCAGACCCAGCGTTCACACTTGCTACGGACCAGGAGGTCACACGCGTCTTGGCTCAACCAGCGTGCAACATCATCCGACATGCTAGTACAGCTGAAGTCAAATGGGCCATCATGCATACCACCGCTAGGAAGGCCCCTGGTCACGATGGCATTCAAAACCGTGTCCTCCAGGACAAAGCTGTAGACTACCTAACACACATCACGAATGCCATACTCAAGCACCAACACTTCCCCGCCTTTTGGAAGACGGCCAAGGTCCTGATGTTCAGGAAGCCTGGGAAAGACCACTCCCTCCCACAAAATTACTGACCAATCAGTCTGCTGAGCGCGCTCAGCAACATCTTTGAGAAGGTAATATTAAAACGACTCACCAGGCACTGTATCACAAACGACACCCTGAGACCGGGGCAATTCGGTTTCAGGAATCACCACTCAACAACACAACAACTCCTCCGCGTCGTTGAATACATAACACACGGATACAACAGAAACAAAGCGACTGGGGCGGTGTTCCTGGACATCGAAAAGGCTTTCGATCGTCTATGGCACAACGGCCTAATAAGCAAACTTAGCGACGCAGGGTTCCCCGACGGGCTCGTACGTCTCATACACTCATATCTCATGGACAGGAGTTTCAACACCGACGTGCAGGGTAAAAAATCGACACTACATGGTATCCAGACAGGAGCGTCCCAAGGAAGCATCTTAGGGCCCTTACTGTTTAACCTCTACATTAACGACCTCCCAGCTACACACAACACGACGGTGGCAATCTACACGGATGACACCGCCATCCTTGCGCAAGATTGGAAGCCGTCTAACATTAATTCACGACTACAGACTGCACTCAGAACGGCGGAGCCTTGGCTGGTGAAATGGCGTGTTAGAGTAAACGTCGACACGTGCGAGGCCGTACTGTTCACTAGACGACCGAAGCAACAGCGCAAACATCAGCACTGCAACCCAATAACACTACACACACGCCCAATACGTTTCCGCGAGAAGGTCAAATTCCTCGGTGTCTGGCTGGACAGGAAACAACTCTCGGGGGACCACATTCGACACGTGACCAACAAAGCTAACGCGAAGCTCAAACAACTCTACCCTATGCTTAACAGGCGTAGCACACTGAACAGGAGGGTGTCTAGGTCACTTATTCGACCCCTGATGACGTACGCAGCCCCTGTCTGGGGATACGGTGCGCCAACTCGCCTGCGCCATCTGCAGCTCATACAGAACAAAGTACTCAAAATCATAAGCAACGCTCCGCGCTACACACGCATCGCGGACCTTCACCGGGAATACCGGCTAGATACTATCTTGCAGGTATTCCAAAAACTCTCCACACGACTGTACAATAACACGAGACACTCGCGCAACCCATTTATCCTTTCTCTGGGTAACTACGACCACAATCATACACTCCTGGAAATGGAAAAAAGAACACATTGACACCGGTGTGTCAGACCCACCATACTTGCTCCGGACACTGCGAGAGGGCTGTACAAGCAATGATCACACGCACGGCACAGCGGACACACCAGGAACCGCGGTGTTGGCCGTCGAATGGCGCTAGCTGCGCAGCATTTGTGCACCGCCGCCGTCAGTGTCAGCCAGTTTGCCGTGGCATACGGAGCTCCATCGCAGTCTTTAACACTGGTAGCATGCCGCGACAGCGTGGACGTGAACCGTATGAGCAGTTGACGGTCTTTGAGAGATGGCGTATAGTGGGCATGCGGGAGGCCGGGTGGACGTACCGCCGAATTGCTCAACACGTGGGGCGTGAGGTCTCCACAGTACATCGATGTTGTCGCCAGTGGTCGGCGGAAGGTGCACGTGCCCGTCGACCTGGGACCGGACCGCAGCGACGCACGGATGCACGCCAAAACCGTAGGATCCTACGCAGTGCCGTAGGGGACCGCACCGCCACTTGCCAGCAAATTAGGGACACTGTGGCTCCTGGGGTATCGGCGAGGACCATTCGCAACCGTCTCCATGAAGCTGGGCTACGGTCCCGCACACCGTTAGGCCGTCTTCCGCTCACGCCCCAACATCGTGCAGCCCGCCTCCAGTGGTGTCGCGACAGGCGTGAATGGAGGGACGAATGGAGACGTGTCGTCTTCAGCGATGAGAGTCGCTTCTGCCTTGGTGCCAATGATGGTCGTATGCGTGTTTGGCGCCGTGCAGGTGAGCGCCACAATCAGGTCTGCATACGACCGAGGCACACAGGGCCAACACCCGGCTTCATGGTGTGGGGAGCGATCTCCTACACTGGCCGTACACCACTGGTGATCGTCGAGGGGACACTGAATAGTGCACGGTACATCCAAACCGTCATCGAACCCATCGTTCTACCATTCCTAGACCGGCAAGGGAACTTGCTGTTCCAACAGGACAATGCACGTCCGCATGTATCCCGTGCCATCCAACGTGCTCTAGAAGGTGTAAGTCAACTACCCTGGCCAGCAAGATCTCCGGATCTGTCCCCCATTGAGCATGTTTGGGACTGGATGAAGCGTCGTCTCACGCTGTCTGCACGTCCAGCACGACCGCTGGTCCAGCTGAGGCGCCAGGTGGAAATGGCATGGCAAGCCGTTCCACAGGACTACATCCAGCATCTCTACGATCGTCTCCATGGGAGAATAGCAGCCTGCATTGCTGCGAAAGGTGGATATACACTGTACTAGTGCCGACATTGTGCATGCTCTGTTGCCTGTGTCTATGTGCCTGTGGTTCTGTCAGTGTGATCATGTGATGTATCTGACCCCAGGAATGTGTCAATAAAGTTTCCCCTTCCTGGGACAATGAATTCACGGTGTTCTTATTTCAATTTCCAGGAGTGTAGATGGAAGCATAACAGACCAAAGACACTACTGGCTAGGAACTAAACATCTATGGCCCATAGCACGCTAACACGACAGTACTGGCGAGCCCCTGCAACACAGCTGCTACTGGTAGCCCCAGATGTTCGACCAACCGAAAAACAGGCAACCGCAGGGAAACCGTACTGTACACAGCACGCAAACCAACCACACACACACCCCCTACACCGTCTGTGAGCGGATCTATGACCGATCGCCCACTAATGTACAACGACCTTGAACTGTTACAGGGACGCAGCAACTGCAGCAACGACAAAGGTAACGATGCACGATACCTCGCACTAACATAACCACACCTTGAATGCACTGTCGCAGATAGCAAGCCGCTCCTGCCCTTACTACCCGTCCTACTGTCGCAGAGGTTTTTTTTTTCCCTTGGCGCTTGCCTTGGCACTTTTTTTCCTCTGCCCTTATAACCGCTACCCTGCGATCGCTTTCGTCCACTTTCTATCTCCTGATGGATCATGTTAACGCGTAATCTTACCCAGACGCATGGATAACATCACAGCCCGCATCCTGTGACTCCTGATTCAAAAACTAACATGTTATACGGAGGTGACAGTAGAACTTTTGGTTGGGTCACCACGTTTGTATGGGCGTGGAGGGGCCCCAACCCTTGTGGAAAAAAAAGACCGTGTTGTGCACCAAATGGCACCCAACACCATTACGTCAGATTTTGGGCTCATATGAGGGTGATGAATGCGATCTGGCTCCTGCCTCATCTGAGCCTTCACATGCCGATCCGTCAGTTATGATACTGTGGGCAGGACCGGGACGTGTATGATACAACGAGATGGTTCCATACCTGCTTCCATTGTTGTCTTTTGTCTCGCCATTCGTGATACTTTATTTTACTAGGAAATTAACGTATAGAGCAAAATAAAAATCCATGCCTCCCGATTATATGTGTGGCCCCGAAACGAGACAGAGACAGGGGTAATTTAAGGCCAGTTTCATTTTCAGGCAACGTCTCTCAAATTATAATTAGTGGAAGTCACCGAAGTGTCGGTGACTGTAAGAGAAGCTCCACTGTTTGAAGAAGAACGCCAGGGCTATAGTGATGAATTCCTGGAAAGTAGTCGGCGTTTTGGACCAGCCAGGTAGAGGCAAGCTAATGGATATGGAGAGTTCTATCAGAACTTGGTGGTAAGATAAACAGATTTTGGTAGGAACGACCGTTTAGGGTGACAAGAGAAAATAGTGTCTACCCTGAAAGTCTGCTTTTTTCTTGCTGGTGCTGAATTTTAAAATGGGACCCAGTAGGGTCACGCAGCCTCAGTTTTGTCAATGCACTGGAACAGTCAACAGGTAGCATCCGTGTTCATGACAGAGGACCTCACGCAGAGCTACTAGCCGCCCTCTGCACAAAACGGTGAGATGCATATAGGCTAGGTAATGGGAAATCATGCTCCACTGTTGCCCCTCATTGCTAGCATTTCTCTCTCATGCTCGTCTCAGACTTATTGGGGCTTCATTCATTACATTTTTGTAACTTGTATATTTATTGATGCCAGATAATATGTGCATTTGATATCGAACACAAGTCAACTCTTTCTTCCCGATCTCAATTTTTAACATTTGTTTTCTGTTGGAATCTTAACATTGAATGCAGAGAATATCCCAATTGAGGAGTCGAATTTCGGCACCCACCGTTGTTATGGTTATGTTACCGGCCTTCTTGTTTGCGTGGATCCCAAAGATTAGCATTCTGCGATGTGTGTGTGTGTGTGTGTGTGTGTGTGTGTGTGTGTGTGTGCATCCGGCTCTGAGCACTATGGCTCTGAGCACTATGGGACTTAACATCTGTGGTAATCAGTCCCCTATAACTTAGAACTACTTGAACCTAACTAACCTCAGGACATCACACACATCCATGCCCGAGGCAGGATTCCAACCTGCGACCGTAGCGGTCGCGCGGTTCCAGACTGAAACGCCTAGAACCGCACGGCCACACCGGCCGGCTAGCAGTCTTCTGTATGTAGTCAACAATAGCAAGGCAGTATCACTTTCAATCTATGACACTATAATGATGTTTCTGGACTGCTTCAGACGTCCCTATGCACAACCATTTAGGAGTGATGAAGAAAGGGTATTGGTCCTCGCACAAGGGAGGAATGCGTCGATAAGTGACAGAATAACGAAAGATCAACAAAATGCTCTATGCCCCGTTTAGAACCCACATTCCTCAAACAAAAACGAATACGAGAATATGAAGATCATGCATTTAGGCAGTTATTACTGTATTTTTTGTGTATTGTTAATATTACGATGTAGCTCTCCGCACTACGGAATTTATCATCGTTCTTTAATTAAACGATAATATTATGTAGCTGAGATTAGATGCTTGGGTACTTCAAGTTGTCGAGAAATAAATAGTGGTTCCTTCGCAGAACACTTAATTTTTTATTTTATTTTATTTTTTAATGTTTGAGAAACAAGTCGGTTTCATCATTCTTACTTCTTGGTGATGTTAGTGACATTGCAATATTTCATTCTGTTGGCTGGCATAACTGTCGTTTGGTGCACCATAAGGTAGAGTCATTGCACGTCTTCAGGCTTTCCGGGGAATATGTTACAAGTGAATTTTTTGGTTTGAACATTAAGAAATAATAATTTGGTGCTTCATCCGATTTTAACTCCGGCCGATACTTGTGTGTGAAAAGTGCCTGAAGTAGTATCTTGGTTTGTATTTCTCATTGGACATAGGAACTCAATTATGTTCCGGATTTCCTGACCCGTAGAAAGGGGAAAATACATTGGCCGAAAAATATCGCAACACGAAGAACGAGTTGGGCGACATAAATGAAAGTTATTAGGTTTGTTTCTGCATCTGAAAGATGATGTCTACACCAATTTCGAGCCAGTCGCTTAAGAGTGGCGCCGGTAGCTCCATTGTGAGGATGTAAATCTGGTGTGCTTTAAATACACGCTCTAAGTTTCGTGAGCGTTAGTTATCTTTGAGACTGGACATGGTGAGTCGATGTTAGTCATGGGTACTTGTAAGGCGACAAGGAGATTATCAGCATGTCACTGAGTTTGAATGACGTTGGGTAATAGGGCTAAGAGAAGTTGTATGTTCCTTCTGCGATACTGCAGAAACATTTGGCTGGAATGTGGCCAATGTAATGATTGCTGGCAACGTTGGTCACGAGATTGTGCGGTTACAAGAAGGGAGCGTCCCAGACTGCTACGTGGCACTACGAAGAGGGACGTCCATCGTGTTCGGCGTATGGCTCTGGCGCATCGTACAGCATCTGCAACAGCGATCTGAGCAGCAGTTGCCACCACAGTGACACAAGGAACTGTTAAAAACCGTTTACTTCAAGGAGAGCTCAGAGCTAGACGCCCTGTAGAGTGTATTACGCTGAACCTAAACCACCATCATGTGCTGCTTCAGTGGTGTCAGACGAGACCTCACTCCAGGACAGGGTGAAGCTCTGTAACGTCTTACATTGAAAACTGGTTCTGTATCGCTGCCATTGATGGCCCTGTGTTAGTTGGAAGGAGGCCGGTTGAGGACCAGCAACCAATCTGTCCAATCTGTCTGCGTGCTGGACACACTGGACCTACACTTGGAGTTATCCTCTGGGGTGTAATTTGGTATGACAGCATGAGCACTATCGTAGTTATCCCACGCACTCTAACTACATTTGTACGTCAGTCTGGTTATTCGATTTGTTGTGCTGCAATTCATAAACAGCATTCCAGGAGGTGTTTCGTACAGGATAACGCCCGTCCATATACCGCTGTTGTAACCCAACGTGCTCTACATAGTGTTGACACGTCGCCTTGACCTTCTCGACCACCAGATCTGTCGCCAATCCAGCCCATATTGGACATCATCGGACGACAAATCCAGCGTCATCCACAAACAGCATTAAACTTTCGTGTATTTACCGACCAACTGTAACGGACATGGAACTCCATCCCACAAGCTGACATCCGGCTCCTGTATAACACAATGTATGCACATTTGCATGAATGCATGCGCCATTCTGGAGGCTACACCGGTTATTAATGAACCAGCATTTCCCATTTGCAATGGCTTATCTCGTGTTTAACCACTCAAATGTGTCACCTAGACAAATGTATTCCCGAAATGTCATTACTCTACATCAATGATTTTTCACCGTTGTGATTTCTTTCCGTCAGTGTAGTATTTACGAAAGGTCCATGTCACTCTAATACAGAGGTTCAGTGATTCTGAGGAGTCTTTAACTTGTAAAGAGCTAACTGCAAACACTGAATAGCGAACCACATTTTCAAATCTTCTAAGGTACACGTCTTCTGCCTCTAGCTGTTTCCAGTTCTGCGGTACTTTTACTTGTCCTGTCAATTTATACGTTCTTACAAATTCGTATTTATATGCAGACTTTTATTTCTGGACTTCTTAGGCTGGTTGAGACACCAGACCCCCCACCACCACCACCACTTACTGCATTTATTTCTTACTGAATTGATGCCGACTCACGACACTAAAGATCGAAAAATGTCGTGTCAGCCACTAGTATTGTGTACTTAGAGTGTGCGACATCTCTTTGAATCAGTTACTTATGTTTATGTAATTTTGTCGCTTATGCATCAACAAGTTAAGCATTGTCTAAACAGTATCTCAGCAGTTCTCGCGCTTATGTAAAAATAAACAAATAAAATATCCACCACCTATAATGGACTTGTTGTATTTAGCCTTTAATGTTTTATTTTTAGGATAACAATTCTGTGCGCGTACTGCGAAGAGCCACAGTCACGCAGCGAGGTATTTCTCGCGTGTCTTCTTGGGACACAGCAGCAATACCTGAGATACGCCCGGCTTGAAAATTTGATGAAAACGCGTCCCTGGAGCAGGGAGGCGGTGTGACGAGCACAGAGCCGCCCGCTGTGTTTCCCCCAGCTTCCGGGCTCTCTTTTGTCTATTACAGCTGGCTTTTCATTTGTCTCCGGTTGATTACATTATGTGGCCTTATGATTCCGCGACTACTACATTAGTAATTACATCTGACAGAACGGCGTCAGGGGCGGAGGGACCTTAACTAACACACTACCAACGTGACTCAAGCACCGCGGAATGTGTCGCCTCTCGCCTCCCCCAGACGTTCGCCTCGTCACAGGTAATGAAGTACTTCTCCTGGCGAAACACGAATTTTCGGCGACCCCGTAAAAAAAGACATAAAAAACATTTCCAAGGATCAAAGTAGCAATTTTACATACAATAAACGTCTAATGAACGTTAAAACAAATGAGCATAACGAGCACAATACAGTCTTCTGTAAAATGTATACTAAAGGTGATGGTGAATATAATAACAGTTATTTGTATTGTGGGTGCCCAACAGAGCAGTCATTAACGCCAATAGCTATATAATATTTCAGGAGTGTCTTTCGAAGATTTTTCCAAATTTTTATTGTAGAATGTGAATTTTCATTAAAATCTGAAACTGAAAGAGCTTTACAACAATCTCAATAGACGACAAGACAACGCTGAAAATCTTACAACTTGTGCCTTCTTCACCTTATTGTTTTATTACTTTGTTTCTATATATTAGCTATACATTCTAGTCGCTTTCTCGAAAACAATGGACTGTTAAAGAGGAAAGCATGTTTATGCAAGTCAATATGACCACATTTTTCAATACCGGATGTTGAAGTAAGTTTAGGGTATCTATCTTCACACATTTTCTTATTTACAATTGTGTTCGTTATTATTATTCTAAAATTTAAATGCCAACCTTCATATTGTAAACCAGTGGTCCAGTAACGGATTAACACTCAATATCTGCAAATCGTCCCATTGTAAACGATTGCGATATAAATACATACATGTCCCGGGGTTTTTATACCACCAGTCAGTAAAAAGACTAGATCGTTCCTACATCGGAAAATAGAAGTAATAGCAGGATGCTGAACACAGAAGTGTTTTATGTCACCACATCCAGTGGTACCAGGCTGTTGAGGTGCAAATGATTTCTTTATAAAGCCTCAGTGGGAGGTGCTGATAACTTTCCTAGATTGGAGAACCCATATTAAATGACCGTTTGCCATCTTCTCGAATGCTTTCCCAATATAACTACTCACATTTCTACTGGCACTGGTGCCACACTGTGAGCCGTTCATAAGCGTCGTTTCAGTTTCGATACGGTGTAGAGGTGGTTGTACCTGTCTTCATTAGTTGAAATGGAACTGAAATGGCCTTTACCGGCCCATGATGGTGTGTGTTCGGGTCTCGCATCTTATGATTTTCTATTTCTGCAAGTTTCTGGCTGTATCTGGTGGATTGTGTAGGTGTGGTTGTGAAAAGACCTTCGTACAGTGTGTCCGATTTCGAAGATGCTCTGCTTTTGCTCTTAATCCTCCGCAGTGAATACTATATTTTGTATATGGTGTTAAACGGCTGATGACGTTAGGTATACTAGCAGTGAACGTCTTTCATCTGTTTTTATTACTACTATTCTACCTACTAGGAGGATTTGGAGGGATCTTATCTGATGGACTCTGTCAAAAAAGCCGTAAAACCATCCATCAATCCCTTTCCGCAGAATAACCATCATTGTACAACCAGGTGATTCGTTTCATGGTTAGTTTACACATCGTTGAAACTGATCCTTCAGCAACCTGATGGATTACCTGAGTGATTTGGTCAGTCATTTCTTGGGCATATACGGGTTAGCCGCATAGCACCCTTTTTTTCTGCTAAGCATCTACTATGAAGGCGGCTTTTCATTACTTATTGTGCGTCACAAGTTAATCCAGATGCTGGAGCTTTCCCTTTAAAGCAAGTAATCAGCTACTACTCGTTTAGCATAGCATGCTAAGCAAGGAGAACATGGCGATACACCAATGGCAGGTGACCAGCCTGCATGTGAGCTATGTTCTAATGGTTTTCCCGTGTTCAGAAGACAGATAAGGTTGTGTATAAGATATCTTAAGACTGAGCGGGAAATTTGATCGACGATACTTTCAAGTGCTAAAATATTGTTATGATGGTGTGGGAGAAGTTCCATATTCGACGGTGTACACTTTATACAGATCTGCAGCTATGTTTTCGCGAGTGGCGGAACCTGACAGGAGTAGTATAGGTCTTAAACGGATAGCTCTATCTCCTTACATGTTGTTCTTCCTGTGAAGGTCGTGAAACCAATACACAGGACTGCCTGATACCTTAAAACGTATCTCCTGTAAGCATAGGCATTTTAATGGGGGATAAGAGTAGTAAGGAATGGTGGGGGGGGGATTTCTTATTATATCTACGTAGGAGTTGTAGTCCTCAGGTAAGAAAGGCATTATTGTATGTGACAGTTCTACAGCTACATTGCTTGGCTGCACTTTGTAGCTTGCTGAGTTCATCTGCTTTCCTTGTGGAGATGAGGTCTTTTTACTTTGTGAAGCAGTGCATTGTCTACCGTTCACAGGTTCTCTGGTTTGATCGAAGCTGTCTCTTTTTTTCCTGTACTTTTACTTGTGCTTCCACATGCGGAAGTGATTGTACTGATATTTATCGCCTGGGTTTGCGATGATTTATATTGTTGCTTTCCTTACAGGTAACAGGAAATAGCGGCGTGAAAGGATGAATTTGTAGAGTAGGGCAGAGGTCTGCACGTTGAAAAACTTTTCTGATGTATCCCTCTAGTCACACATCTAATTGAAGTTTAATACACTTCGTCATTCCATTTTGAAATAATAGCATTCACTTTCCGCGTCCTGCAATATTTTTCTGAAATTAATGAAAATGCTCTGCGGAACTAAGCTTTACTCAAATGTGAATAGGTCGTGTACCTAGGAACAAATAATCCATTCAGATTTTAAAATGTTGCAATCCAGAAAATCTTGTCTTTGTATATTTATTTATTTACACGCCCAGTTCCGTAGGACCAAATTGAGGAGGAAATCTCCAAGGTCATGGAAAGTGTCAGCACGTGAAATTGCAACATAAAAGTAATAACGGATAAAAATAAAATATTTGTGAACCCGAAAAAATTTCAGTCCATACGTTTAAGTAAACGCAGTCAACAATATAACAAGAATCAGCTTACTTATTCGTGGAACTTCTCGACAGAATAGAAGAAGCGACCCATGAGGAAACTCTTGTTTCGATTTGAAAGCTCGTGGATTACTGCTAAGATTTTTGAATTCCAGTGGTAGGTTACTGAAAATAAATGCAGCAGTATACCGCCCATCTTTCTGCACAAGAGTTAAGGAAGTCTGATCCAAATGAAAGTTTGATTTCTGCCGAGTATTAACTGAGTGAAAGCTGCTTATTCTTGGGAATAAGCTAATACTGTTAACAAGAAATGACTGTAAGGAATACATGTATTGAGAGGCCAATGTCGAAATGTCCATACTCGTGTACAGGGGTCGAGAAGGGGTCCTTGAACTTACAGCACTTATTGCCCGAACCGTCCGTTTCTGAGTCAAAAATATCCTTTTAGAATGGGAAGTGTTACCCTGAAATATAATACCATACGACATAAGCGAATGAAAATAAGCAAAGTAGCCTAATTTTCGTGTCGAAAGATGACTCACTTCAAATACCGGTCGAATAGTAATAATGGCAGCATTTAAGTCGTTGAACAAGATCCTGAAGTGGGCTTTCCACGACAGTTTACTACATATCTGAACACCTAGAAATCCGAACTATTCAGTTTCACTAATCATATGCACATTCTGTGAAATTAAAACGTCAGGTTTTGTTGAATTGTGTGTTAGAAACTGTAAAAAGTGAGTGTTATTCTGATTTAGCGTTAGTTTATTTTCTACAGTCCATGAACTTAAGTCATGAACTGCACTATTTGAAACCGAACCAATGTTGCACTCAACATCCATTACTACAAAGCTAGTGTCATCAGCAAGCAGAAATATTTTACAGTTGCCTGTAGTACTAGAGCGCATATCATTTATATAAATAAGGAACAGGAGTGGCCACAACGCTGATCCCTGGGGCACCCCTCACTTGACCGTACCCCACTCAGACCCCACATCACAGCCATTGTGAAAAATGACCTTTTGCTGTCTGTTGCTGAAATAAGAGGTGAACCAGTTGTGAGCTAATCGACGTATTCCGTAATGGTCCTGCGTCTGGAGCAATATTTTGTGATCACAATCAAATGCCTTAGTTAAATCAAAAAATATGTCTAGCGTTCGAAACCTTTTGTTTACCCCATCCAGTACCTCACAGAGAAAAGAGAATATAGCGTTTTCTGTTGTTCAACGACTTCTAAAGCCAAACTGTACATTTGATAGCAAATCGTGTCACATAAAATGATCAATTGGCCTTACATACACAGCCTTTTCAATAACTTTAGCAAACAGTGATGGCATAAAAATAGGTCTAAAATTGTCTACATGATCCCTTTTTTCCTTTTTATAAAGCGACTTTACTACTGAGTACTTTAATCGTTCAGGAAACTGACCATTCCCAAAGGAAAAACCACAAATATATCTAAATACAGGGCTAACATGTGCATCACAGTACTTTAATATTCTACTAGGCACTCCATCATATCCATGAGAGGCCTTAGTCTTCAGTGATTTAATTATTGCCCCAATCTCCCCATTGTCTGTATCACAGAGGAGTATTTCAGACATCAGTCTCTGAAAGGCATTTGCCAAGAAAGTTATATGATTTCCTTTAGAAACAAAATTTTTATTTAATTCACCAGCTCAGAAAATGATTCTTAAATACTGTACATATATCTGATTTATCAGTAACACAAATATTTTTACTACGATCTGACTTCATATCGTTGACTTTGTGCTGCTGACTAGACACTTCCTTCACAACTGACCATACGGTTCTAATTTCATCCTGTGAATTAGATATTCTATTCTTAATTAACAGTTAATGTGTTAAGTTACTCGTTTGCTACATACCGACAAGGTGTGGGAGCCAGGTTATTTTCGACTCAAACAGTAGGCCCAAAAATCATACATTGTCCTTAAAATGGAAACTATTTCTCTACATTGTGAGCTCTCGTTGGTTAAAAGTTTAACGAGCGCTGTTAAAACCGACTCAAATAGTCATTTCTGGTGATAAGCTACAACCATTTTTATTGCCCAAAGCTTGCAGTCTCCTAATTGTCAGATGTAATTGGCTCGATAATGAATCTACAGATTGGACCTTCACGGTAACCAAAAGAAGATACAAGCAAATTGGTGGCTTTCCTACCTTGCGCGGAAAGCATAGCTTCAAAAATAACAAGAATTTTAAAGAGATTTGACATTAAAAGCGCATTACGTCCGCCAGCTAAGACTACAGCACTGCTTGGCTCGATAATAATAATAATAATAATAATGAGCTTATGGCATTGGTGACCAGGAGACCCCTTGCGGAAAAGTAACTGAATTCTATGCTTCTTTGGCCTTGATGTAAAGAGAATTCAAAGTTGGTAGAACACTAGCCCGCGAAAGGCAAAGGTCTCGATTTCGAGTCTCAGTCCGGCACACAGTTTTAATCTGCCAGGAAGTTTCATGTAGAGGAGAAGTAATTAACGGTGAATACGATAGAGAAATCCATAGCTGAATTAAAGACGACGCTTCTTGTTATCCCTTACAAGCTGGGTATAAAGACAATTGGTCAAGTTTCGTGGAAATCGCTCTTTATCACTTCGAGTGAGGAAAAAGACAGAGTCGCTTGTGCAGCTGATGAATCCTATGACACATTCGTATAGAATTAGTGATAATTAGTAATGAATTACTATTCCGCAACTTTATCTCTGTCTTCAGGAACATCAAGGCAAAATAGGACCAAAAATTAGAAAAAAAGTATTCTTTCTAGCAAAAGTCTCGTCAGAGCGTAACAAAATCTGGAAAAGTGGAAGGGAATAATTTTCAATGTTACATCCGAAACGTCTTCCTACCACTTGCAGAGAATATTTCATTGCTTCTCTTCGACTCTTGCCCTGGGCATAGCGACTACCCTGTCTGTCAGTTTAGTTTTATCAGCGGAAAAGGATTGTTAAATTTCAGTTCTTTCTGCATTGTCAGTTTGGAACACCACATTTTACGAACTTGATCAAGTGTGCTTGGTGCGCAGGACAATATGCATAACAACGGCCACAACCATTCCATACTCCATACCAGTTCTGTCTAAATGAAACTATTAATTGCTGTGAAGTGGTTGAATGCATTGCTTTTTCTTGTAGCAGGTATGCCTGGTCTAAGGAGAAGGTTTTTTTTTTTTCTTTTCGTCATCCATGACACACTTCGCCCTTTTGTAATGACTACAGGGAAAGAACAAGGAACCATGTCACCGTTAGCAAAATGTACATTATCAAAAGTTATCAAGAGAACTGTATTACAGCAACTTTTACAAAACACTTAATTTCAACAAATGGAAGTCCCAACTGATGGAAGTCGTATATAACGAGACATCATACACTATCTTCCTTTTTTTTTCTTATGCTAGTCAGCTGTGTAACAGTTACATCTGCAACAGTTTAGCTGTAAATATGAGCCGCATGTTATTCAAATAATTATTCATTTGACTGAGTTAAGTTCTTAAAATTCACGTGGGTGCACTTTGGATTTCGCGCTACGGGAAGTTACGTCCTCTCGTCACGGCTGCATCTTCTTATTAGCCGATTTGTGAGCTAGGCTGGATGGGCTGAAAAAAACGTTGTTGTAAGTGGTCCTTCGTGAGACAGAATTGAGCAGCTTATTTAAATATTCTGTGCTGTCACCCATGTCCTTGAAATATGTGTAGGTTTCTTATTTGATGTTCCGAGTTCGATAACGGAGAGAAATGGTGAGCACTGGTGCGTAATAATGATTATCAATGATGATCCTGACAATACGTCAAAAATAGAAGGTCTTATTCTTGCACGTGGCTAAGAAAAGAGAAAAATGTGGTTTACCTTGTTCAGTTGATATAATTTCATAGGGACGATGGGCGATTTCTGTGCTAATCAGTGGAGCGAATGAAATTCCATGCACCAATTAACACTGGCCACATTGGAAGTATTTATAGTATGGAAATACATGAAAACCTAAATATACTGCTGTATAAAAATATTGTAGTGTTGCGTACCTGCCATGACGGCGCTGAGTGTATGTCCACATCATGATTTGTTTTCTTAAAGTTACTGGTGATTAACTGAGTTTATTTCCTGACAGACCGGGATACTTGCTCTGTAATTATTATCAAAAGTTCGTCCGAAAATCCGTTATGACGATAATGGTTGCATAGGTATACACTGACTCCAGTGGTTAAAACCCAGGAGGAACTCTTAATAGGATTCATGGCTCCGATCACAATATAGCTTTGCAAGCGAATTTACGAATGTATCACGGATTTATAGGCATGAGTTTTGACATGTTAATATTCTGTAGGAAATCCCACATCTCGTTGATGTGCCCATAAAATTGTTATCAAAATCTGCATACAGATGCCAACTTGGTTTTTCCGGGGGGAAAGGGGGAGGGGGCAGTCCACTGTGGGGCGGTCGCAACGATCAGGACGTGCTTTGTAATGCTGAAATCGCTGTATTAGGCCCTTTGGCGGGGTCCCGCGTGTTGCGCAGCGCCAGCACAGCAGCAACGGCTGATTGTCGAGAGGCGTGCTCGCCGTCGCCGTCGCCGTCGGCGTAATCGAGTTTTCGTCTACAGTTATTGCATTTTGTTCGGGCCCGCGTAAGCAACGTGCAATATCACGTTAATGCCCTCGGCCGCTCCGGCTCCATCGAGAGACGCGTGTCTGAATTCCTACTGCTGAGTCGAGAGATCTCAAAGTTGGACTTTTGCAGTCTGAAAACACCGAGGGAGAAGGAAGTCAAATAAAAGCGCAGGAAACCGCTTGCTGACAAAGAATTGCTCGTCGATACGAATATTCTAAATGGAACTCGCTAGAGGAAGCACGGACTACCGTAGAAAGAGTCGAAAAAGCTGGAGGAACACAAAACAAAAAACACATCTGTAGCAAAACGCGCAACAAAAACAGACAAAGTAACTCAGAAGTTTAATGGATCAGCGATGGACTGTGAAAACGTTTTTATTGTATTCCACTAATACCGATTGTTGCCGGCCGTTGTGGGCGTGCGGTTCTAGGCGCTTCAGTCTGGAACCGCGTGACCGCTACGGTGGCAGGTTCGAACCCTACCCCGGGCTTGGATGTATGTGATGTCCTTAGGTTAGTTAGGTTTAAGTAGTTCTAAGTTCTAGGGGACTGATGACCACAGATGTTAAGTCCCATAGCGCTCAGAGCCATTTGAACCATTTGATTTGAACCGATTGTACAGCGCGTGATTACTGTAATAAGAACTGCAATTTATTAAAAGTAGAATGAACACTGCTCTAGAGTTTTCGATTAATTTAAAGGCGATAAGATTCAAACTGAGCGTTATTGTAGCCAGTAGATATGTAGTTGACTTGTTAACTGTTTAAGTTCTTGTCTTTGCACGCGTACACATTAAATAATGTGAAATACATCTTTGCAGGCGTACACATTAAATAATGTGAAATACATAGGATGTATAAAATTCCGTTTATTAGTTCAATACATGTTAACTGAGTGATCAAAAAGACCTGTCTGACTGCAAAGCGCAGCGGTCTTCACATCATTTAAAACTTATACCAAAAGTGTAAGTACTCAACTTTCAAAAGCTGCCTTCCTTGCACAGATAAAAACACAGATGTAAACACAATTTTAAGAATCTTTTCTCCACAACGATTCCCTTAATATAAAACCCTCTTATTGGAGGCACATTTCAAATTATCCTAGAATATAATAATGCAGATACACGCAAATTTGAGAACTGCGTGATTCTAATCCCTGTCCGAAAGTTAGGACTTGTGAGCGTCGGGTTTTCTGTAATTCATACCTGATGCATGCGGGGATGATTCTTTAATCAAGGAAACTGGTAAAATTTTGCTGTTGCATTGTCCCCAAGAAAAAGTGTTCCGATTTTATTCAGCCCCTAGTCTCTGATGTTCTAGATGTCGATGGGATGTTAAACGCTAACCCTCCTTATTTCTTCCTTCTATTCATACTTCTGTCTAAGAGTTTCTAAATTAACGAGAGTAAAGTGTAAATTGTTGACAACTGGTAGTGTATAAAACGGATAATTTGGGGTAAAATGAGTATAAAACAAGTTTTCTAACGTATAAAAGGAAATGAAACAATGCACATTTGTTTCTGTTTAGATTATTGTTTCAACAACCTTATTAACATTTTCGTTGTTGTTACCAGTAAGAGATAATATCAGAAGATCCTGACTGAAATCGCATCAAAGTTAAATGTGGTTTACATGATCAAACAGAGTTTAATAAAATAATGTGCCATGTTTTCGTGCTACAGACATTCTCTACATAACACAGGTACAAATCACCATACGCTCTTTATTTTGAATTGGTTTATCGACTACCTTGTGGCGTGTATGCGCTCTTACATGACTGCCTCACACTCACACATAGTTCTAACAGAGTACATAGATAAATGGACGAACATGCCCTCTCGATTCATAATTAAATAACACGGAGACGTACACTGTCACACAGAGTTTTAATCAATCAGTTTGTCCATTTCATAATGCAGTCAAGAGCCAGAGAGTCACTATGAGTGGAGAAAAGGAAAGAGAGGGTCGTGTGTCGTTGTTGGCTGGGACACTCTGAGGACTTGTTGAGCCAATCGGAAAGGGTTTTCCCGTTCTTCGCACTGTAGCTCTTTTCTACACATGTACAGAGCTGTATCGTAACTTCATCTGTCGAGTCTAGTGTAGTGTAGAGTCATATCTGCGTTGTGGTGACAGAAGGGAAAGGGATGCTTGTGCCTGTGTCGGTGCTGGTAGGTTTGCACAGATGTCGGGAAGTATCTCAGGAATGCCTGACGGTCGCTCTTTGCTGTTATGAGCGTACAAGGGGCAAGTAAAGATGCCTGGAAAATATTGTCTCCCGCTAAGTAAGTGTGCCCGCTGACAGGTGGCGCCTGATTTCATGCAATCGCACATAACGTATCTGGCATGCATTTAGTTTTGCATGACGATTATCGGTGGCACACTGCAAGAACAATAAGTACGCCCCTGCAGATTTTTCGATGTGAAGTGTTTGATCACCCACTACACAGCCCGGATGCTCATCTTTTATCACATAAAGCGCCGGCTGTGAAAACCACGTTTTGGCGCAGACAACGAATTTCACACCACCATACAGAATTGGCTGATGGCACAGGCGGCTGCCTTTTATGATTAGGGTATTCGGAAATTGGTACAAAGCTACGACAAATGTCTAAGTCGGAGCGGCGACTATGTAGAGAAGTACGAGTGGCTGGAAGGTGCCAGATCCAGTGTGGTATTCATGTGATTCCATGCTCGCTTAGGCAAATGGCAGTCTGATTTCCAATTCTCGCCTTACAAAACTCGGTATACAAATGGATAAAATAAGATTACCCACAATTTCTTGTTTACATGATTTATGACAAGAGGTACACAGGGCTTCTCTCGCTCAGGTAGATATTAGCAAATTAGAATAAGCAAGTCAAAGTTGATTAAATTTTGAATGCAAACAACGTCTATGAGATGTCACTTCACACAATAACATGTAGGACTCCATAAGATGCACTGAATTGTGTCACTCAGTTCTCATGCAACATTAGTACAATGGGTTCCTTCTTCAAAGAATTATATTTACTATTGGAGCTACCTTCACAAATAAAGGAAAGCTGACTGTAAGAAATTGGGATTATTGGGCACCTGAGAAACTGCACTGGCTGAGGCAGGTAGAACTTCAGAGACAGTACAGTGTGAGGACAAGGGCAGTGGGTTGCTGATAAATGTGCTCATGGTTCTCGTTATGTAAACAACGACATCACACGGCCTTGGTCCTTACGTAAACAAAACAAAACATCCATGTCCGCTCTTAAGTTATTATTATGCAAGTGTAATTTATGATCATAATGTAAACATACCAGACACCGGGTTGATGCTCTTACGTCAACAAAATGGCTGTCAGATCCATTGAAAATTACGTACGCTAACTTGTTACTTCGTTGAGCCCCTTATGTATACAATATGTCCACTATATACTATTATCTTTTATTTAAGTCGCAGATATTTATCTATCTGACCTCATTGAATATGATGCCTCCCACTCCCTTCCAGTCTTCCCTCTCCCCAACTATCTAGGTTAACTGAATGGTTTATGAATGACAGGTCGGTCAGAATTACTACAATTACAATGAACTAAGATCGAAAAAAAATGTCAGATGGCTTGACAGTAGAGTGTACCCAGGAAATTCAAAGGGCATTAAACTATTGACTGAATTACTATCATTACTGTTATTTATGACCAAAATAAAGTGACATCAGACACTTTGACAGTACCGTGGACATAGAAAATTCAAAGAGGACTTATCCTATTGGCTGAATTACTATAACGTAATGGTATTATAGGTGCCCAAGGACCTTGACATTGGCACTATAGCGTATGACCACCTTACACCTCTATTTACAGGTTTGGGACTATTCGTAACCATTTTTGGCTATTTCTTAAAATTTTGCCAATTTTTTTCCAGTATTCCAAGTACCCACTTTTCATGATTGTTATTCAAAGACTCATAACACTATACAGCACTTAATGGAACTGACTAGGCTCAAGCGTGTCTAATTTGTTTCCTCTTAATGATATAGTCTCTTCTCAATGGAAACTATCTTTTTAGTCAAAACTAATCATTTGGTTAGATTTCTGTCTACGGCTTCTGAGTAAAATCTGAGACCTCACTTCTCAGCTTTACCTAAGTACTACATACACTCCTGGAAATTGAAATAAGAACACCGTGAATTCATTGTCCCAGGAAGGGGAAACTTTATTGACACATTCCTGGGGTCAGATACATCACATGATCACACTGACAGAACCACAGGCACATAGACACAGGCAACAGAGCATACACAATGTCGGCACTAGTACAGTGTATATCCACCTTTCGCAGCAATGCAGGCTGCTATTCTCCCATGGAGACGATCGTAGAGATGCTGGATGTAGTCCTGTGGAACGGCTTGCCATGCCATTTCCACCTGGCGCCTCAGTTGGACCAGCGTTCGTGCTGGACGTGCAGACCGCATGAGACGACGCTTCATCCAGTCCCAAACATGCTCAATGGGGGACAGATCCGGAGATCTTGCTGGCCAGGGTAGTTGACTTACACCTTCTAGAGCACGTTGGGTGGCACGGGATACATGCGGACGTGCATTGTCCTGTTGGAACAGCAAGTTCCCTTGCCGGTCTAGGAATGGTAGAACGATGGGTTCGATGACGGTTTGGATGTACCGTGCACTATTCAGTGTCCCCTCGACGATCACCAGTGGTGTACGGCCAGTGTAGGAGATCGCTCCCCACACCATGATGCCGGGTGTTGGCCCTGTGTGCCTCGGTCGTATGCAGTCCTGATTGTGGCGCTCACCTGCACGGCGCCAAACACGCATACGACCATCATTGGCACCAAGGCAGAAGCGACTCTCATCGCTGAAGACGACACGTCTCCATTCGTCCCTCCATTCAGGCCTGTCGCGACACCACTGGAGGCGGGCTGCACGATGTTGGGGCGTGAGCGGAAGACGACCTAACGGTGTGCGGGACCGTAGCCCAGCTTCATGGAGACGGTTGCAAATGGTCCTCGCCGATACCCCAGGAGCAACAGTGTCCCTAATTTGCTGGGAAGTGGCGGTGCGGTCCCCTACGGCACTGCGTAGGATCCTACGGTCTTGGCGTGCATCCGTGCGTCGCTGCGGTCCGGTCCCAGGTCGACGGGCACGTGCACCTTCCGCCGACCACTGGCGACAACATCGATGTACTGTGGAGACCTCACGCCCCACGTGTTGAGCAATTCGGCGGTACGTCCACACGGCCTCCCGCATGCCCACTATACGCCCTCGCTCAAAGTCCGTCAACTGCACATACGGTTCACGTCCACGCTGTCGCGGCATGCTACCAGTGTTAAAGACTGCGATGGAGCTCCGTATGCCACGGCAAACTGGCTGACACTGACGGCGGCGGTGCACAAATGCTGCGCAGCTAGCGCCATTCGACGGCCAACACCGCGGTTCCTGGTGTGTCCGCTGTGCCGTGCGTGTGATCATTGCTTGTACAGCCCTCTCGCAGTGTCCGGAGCAAGTATGGTGGGTCTGACACACCGGTGTCAATGTGTTCTTTTTTCCATTTCCAGGAGTGTATTTCGAACTTGTCATAAATGACCTTCGATACTTTCTCCTGTGGTTCCCATACTGCTTCTGAAATCCAGTTCCCTCTTTATGTTCTAGCTCAGTCACTTACATTCAGGAAATCATTTTGTTTTTTACATCTCAAATGTATGAATGTTTTACTTCTGAAATATTTGAAACTATATTACATAGTAATGACAGATTATTTACAGTTTTTTCTTGCAATCTATTGTCAAGATTACTTAATTTTGAATTTATCTCTTGCATCATTTTACTGTGTATAATGGTTCACTCGTGTCACATGGCTATCCTGAAGGTGCTGGACTACCTTGGTGAGCCACAATCCTACATGATTTTATAATCTACTGCTTTATAACTCTTCGCAGTAGGAGACTACTAGAAATACAGAGCAAAGCTCTGCAATAGTGTTTCATTTCTGCTTTGGTGTCTCCATGTACTGCATCTGCTGTGTACAACTGCTGTACCCTCTGTTACGACGGTCTTGTTATAGGCCTGCTTCGTCACTGCCACTGGCGATGGTAGCTGCATGTCTGTCAAGCGGGCGAAGCTGCGCGCTGTCCTCTTGTTGAACTACAGCAAAATATTCCTAATAAATTTGAAACTGCAAGCGTACTGCGCATTAATTTTCAGTAAACGTACAGCCAGTTTTCTGTTTAGATTGAGGTGACTGCGCACTCTCGAGAAATAAACCATAAGCACGCGATTTTGTTAATTAATTTAGCTGATTAAGACAGCACAGTTGTAGCAAGGCGAACTTAAATCTTGCTGCTAAATTCTGCTAATTTACTGAATTATTTATGCACAGTGATGTCTAGCAGTATGGAAGCTAATCTCTTATGTCACATTTAGCATTAAGGCCAAAGTAAAGTTGCGTTGTACTACTGGGCCACCAAGCGACACATTCAGTACTCCCAGGAATTGTGTAATCCTTGTTTCCGAGCCGGGTACTGCACTATGTTGTTACGTTGAGTATGCAGGCGGAGTTGAAAGCTGGGTTGTCTTGTGTTGTTGTCTTAACTGGTAGGTTTATCTTACAGAGAAGAAACTCATATCAGCAAGTGACTAGCGTGTGAAAACCCGAGAGCGCTGTTGTGCTGTACGGGAGAAAATGTGTCATAATGTAATGTTACTGGTAACCTGCAGCATGACTTATGACAGTACTTGCAAGCGACGTTTATTAGCAGCTGTTCTGCAACTGGTGTGTAGCGAGTTACGCTGTGGATCTACTAGACCAAGCTGCTCTCAGCGAAACCTTGGTGCATTTGTTCGACAGTCTATGAATTATCAGGATTGTACATGTATGGGGAAAGATGTAATTTACTCAGCAACTTACGGGATACAAGTTGTACGTTCTATATTGCTCCCTATCTGCTGTTTGTGCGTGCTAATTGTAAGACCGTGAAGTTTGGCTCACCCGTTTTCTCAGTACTTATATTTGCGAGTGGACCGAAGCTACCAGTCAGAAAGAATATTTTATCAGAGGACTGTGAACTGGGCAGCGGTGTTTGATGGTATGTAATTAGTGTAAGTTTTAGCAATTGTCTTTAATGAACTATATACCCACGCTTTCGGATGCTTTGTTTGAACTGTCTGGGGTTTATATTCCGACTGATTGTATTTCGTATTTCGCTGTGCAGGCATTATTGGCTTAGAACAGGGTTTGTAGGCGGCGCTACGCTGGATTAATTACGGTGCCCCACGAATGATCTGATTTTTGTGTAAGGTTACCATGGCGAAATTTATTTATTTCATGTCCAGGAGCTACGATATGGCTTATAGTTAACAGAAAGAAAAGTGTTGGATGGTGCTTCGTGCATCACATTTTACCTTATGATGTGTTGGCGTATGTGCCAACACCTTGTAGATATAGGAGGCCGAAATGCACGCTATCTAACGCAGACGGGCGTGAATTCTGGAACAGGATAAGTAGTGAATTCTAATAAGAAAAGTATGCAGCTCCTCGAATACTTAACTTTTATTTATCCTTGTTGTATACATCGTTCTTCTTGTTGAGACATTTCATACGATAACTATCAAACTATGTAAGGCTAATGGCGCCTTGCTAGGTCGTAGCCATGGACTTAGCTGAAGGCTATTGTAACTGTCTCTCGGCAAATGAGAGAAAGGCTTCGTCAGTGTAGTCGCTAGCAAAGTCGTCGTACAACTGGGGCGAGTGCTCTTCCGTATCTCGAGACCTGCCTTGTGGTGGCGCTCGGTCTGCGATCACACAGTGGCGACACGCGGGTCCGACATGTACTAAATGGACCGCGGCCGATTTAAGCTACCACCTAGCAAGTGTGGTGTCTGGCGGTGACACCACACCTTAGCTAACACATGTATTGGTCGTCAGTTCTATGGAGCAACTTCTTGTCGATGCATTCCGTGTGTACATTGGCCATGTAAACTCTCATTTTAATGAAGGATTCTGTTGTTGTTACTCTTAGTGTATATTAGATGTTACAGTGTGTAAGATTTTGAAACTTAAACTGTGCTGTACACGTTGAACTTTTTAATAAAATTATGATTTCGGCTTGTTGACTAGCGTGCCTGTGTAAGGTTTTACCTCCGAAGCATGTAGTATCGTTTTATTAAACGTTAATGTATCTTGAAGGTGCTAGTAAAAAATAATAACTTACTCATTGATCAGAGGCTGTATAGGTATTGTAGTTTTGTACTGTAATTTTCCTGACTTGGCGCAACTCTAATGTGGTCTGTTTTTGAACCATATTTAATTTGATGGTGAAAAAGCGCTACATGTCAATGACAGCCTATAAGCTGCGGATGAGCATATATATTACCACGTATTGGTGGCAGGTGCAAACTGTACTAACGAAAACTGTTAAATCAGGCCATGGACGTCATCGCTGGGGGTGAACGTGCCCCCCAAACATTTTCTGGAAGCAGTTTCAATTTTCTGAGTCTTAACTTTTTTTTTAAAAAAAAAAAAGAAAAGAAAAGACACCGTTGAGCGAATATATCCAAGCTAAACTAATTATAGGTACTTTAGTGCAGTATGAATTAATAGTCACCAACCTGCCAGTAAATCAGTTCCACTTATATTAGTCACTGAAAAAACAGTGTTCTAAGCTTTAGTGAATTATGTTGACACGATTATGAGTGAAGAACGAACGGGGTGCTGTAAGTTTTTAGGAGGGGTGGCTAGGAGGCAGAGAGGGCAGAGAGATAACACTCGAACGCCACGCGACTTTCTCTTGCAGTATGTTTCGGTACAATAACTGTAGTCAGCGTATGTGTCAAGAGGAATTTCTACGAAAAGAGTTAAACGAAATTCGTCACTATTGCCTGTTTTTATGAGGCACAGGAATGATGACAAGTAAATATTTACTAAAAAATGTATTCCCATTTACTCAATTTTTTTCACTACAGTGTAACAGAGCACCTAGTTTTTAGGACTTTATGGTCTTTTCAACTGATCTAAACACAGCATACAGCCTGTTAAGTTCTATACATATTATTTTTCCTTTATTATTTCCATGAAAGTGGTTTATAATAAACTAAGAATTTATCCGTCGCGTTTCCACCTACGTTACTCAGTGAAAGAAAAAAATTCAGTGATAATTGTAAGTGGGCATTTTTGTGAAGCAATAAGCTTGCAGCGTTCTCAGCATTTTAAAAACATAGGTCCGTACTTTAAATTACGAAATTTTCTCGCAGACTATTTTCACTTTCTTAGACTGGTTTTAATAATCAGACTAATACAATTTTTTTTTTAAATGTAGAGGTCATCGTCTGTTACTGTTTCACTCAACTGACTGAGCCGAAATTTTTTCTAAGCGAAACGTGTACTTAGTTGGAAAAACAGTACAGTTTGAAATAGTTTCGACGGTTGTTTAGGACATAATACGTAATAATCATGCACAAAATTTTGATAAATTTAAATGTTAATCGCAACATACGTTTCATTTCAGGTTTAAATCGGTGTACCTTAGGAGTTTTAAGTGACACTAAACTATATGGTCTGAGGCATCCAGAACACTCCAAAAGTGTTTTAGATTCTATATTATTTTATATTTTATCAAGGAAATCTCCCATTTAGCCCCCAGGTGATCTATACCCCATCTACTCAGTTGTCCCACCACTAAATTAGTGTCTGCGACGACCGTGAACCAAACTACGTGGTTTGTATATGAATATTTTTCTGTAGCATGAAATTAGCAGATATTCGTTTTCAGAATTTTTCAGATAATAAATATTAACTAATAATTCTCCATATTAATCGCTCACGTATTGCTCCAACTATCTACCAGTGTAACAGTATATGTGTTCTGAAAATATCCAATTGCATGCAAATACACAAAGCATTTGCTCGATGAAACACACTAAAGCAGAAGGCTCTGCCATTCTACAAAATGTGACAAGTCCTAGATCGATTCATTGAAAAAAAAAAAATTACAGGTAAACTACGTGCGTGCTGCCACTTTACCACCCAAATTACGCATTATAGACAGACTCCTACTCACGGATAAACTCGAAAGACATATTAGAGACTGTATTAGATTTTCTGCTTCCAATAACTCATAGTATGCCCTTATGTAGTATGTAAAGCCTTCATCTGCCACTAGTATAATCTTAACTGTCACTTTTTAATACTATGGCGAACGTGTTTTAACGAAAAGTTCTCAAATGTTTTGCTTCCACAATAGGATGGGTATTTAAATCCTGCCCAAGTCATTTTAGGAAAATCTTATTATATAACATCGAAAAAATTGACAATAAATTATGTCTGACCATGTGAGTTATTAAAATTAAGGTAGTGGAACGAACATTTATCTTAACTATAACCGTGTCACGCACCTTAACAGTTGCCATCTTGAAAAATCCTATTATTAGTAATGCATTGTTAGCAGTCATGTAAATCAATATTGTCACTATTATTATTATTTCTTTCCTTTCTCAGACGTTATGTCTGGTTAAAAATGGAAAATGACACGGACCTTGATCAAGCGTGACTTCCTTTTAACTGTACGGTATATGTTACATTGCATGTAGGAACTTTCGGGTAAATGAACATGTATCAATAATTACAGATTTCTGTAGTTGTATATACACGTTTGGATGTAGCTGTATTGCGTTGATGTACTGGTGGATATTGTGTCGTATGACTCCTGTAGTTGATAGTATAGTTGGTATAATGTCAACTTTATCCTGATGCCACATGTCCTTGACTTCCTCAGTCAGTTGGATGTATTTTTCAATTTTATGTCCTGTTTTCTTCTGTATATTTGTTGTATTGGGTATGGATATTTCGATTAGTTGTGTTAATTTCTTCTTTTTATTGGTGAGTAGGATGTCAGGTTTGTTATGTGGTGTTGTTTTATCTGTTACAGTGGTTCTGTTCCAGTGAATACTTTTATGTGGTAACGTGTTGTTTTATTAGTTTATGTTGTATGACAAGTTGTTGATGTATTATTTTTTGCAACATTGTCACGTCTTCTGGTGCATTCTGTGTTTGCTGGTATTGTGATGTGATGTGATGTGATCTACTGTTTCTATTTGTTGTTTGCAATGTCTGCATTTATCTGTTTTGGTATTGGGATCTTCAATAATATGCTTGCTGTAATATCTTGTGTTTATTGTTTGATCCTGTATTGCAGTCATGAATCCTTCCCTCTCACTGTATATATTGCCTTTTCTTAGCCATGTGTTGGATGCGTCTTGATCGATGTGTGGCTGTGTTAGATGATATGGGTGCTTACCATGTAGTGTTTTCTTTTTCCAATTTACTTTCTTCGTATCTGTTGATGTTATGTGACCTAAAGGGTTATAGAAGTGGTTATGAAATTGCAATGGCGTAGCCGATGTATTTATATGAGTGATTACTTTGTGTGTTTTGCTAGTTTCTGCTCGTTCTACAAAGAATTTTCTTAAATTGTCTACTTGTCCCTAATGCAGGTTTTGTATGTCGATAAATCCCCTTCCTCCTTCCTTTCTGCTTAATGTGAATCTTTCTGTTGCTGAATGTATGTGATGTATTCTATATTTGTGGCATTGTGATCATGTAAGTGTATTGCGTGCTTCTAGGTCTGTGTTCATTCACTACTCCAAATGAATAGGTCAATGTTGGTATAGCATAAGTATTTATAGCTTTTGTCTTGTTTCTTGCTGTCATTTCTGTTTTCAGTATTTTTGTTAGTCTTTGCTCAAATGAATAGGTCAATGGTGGTATAGCATAAGTATTTAGAGCTTTTGTCTTGTTTCTTGCTGTCAGTTCTGTTATCAGTATTTTTGTTAGTCTTTGTCTATATTTTTCGTTTAGTTCTTGTTTCATATTTGTATTATCTATTCCTATTTTTGTCTGTATCCTAGATATTTATAGGCGTCTGTTTTTTCCATCGCTTTTATGCTGTCGCTGTGGTCATCCAATATGTAATCTTCTTGTGTAGTGTGTTTTCCCTTCACTATGCTATTTTTCTTACATTTGTCTGTTCCAAAAGCCATAGTTATATCATTGCTGAATACTTCTGTTATCTTTAGTAATTGGTTGAGTTGTTGATTTGTTGCTGCCAGTAGTTTTAGATCATCCATGTATAGCAAATGTATGATTTTGTATTGATATGTTCCAGTAATATTATATCCATAATTTGTATTATTTAGCATGTTGCATAGTGGGTTCAGAGCAAGGCAGAACCAGAAAGGACTTAATGAGTCTCCTTGGTATATTCCACGCTTCATCTGTATTAGCTGTGATGTGATATTTGAATTTGTTTGGATTTTAAGTGTGGTTTTCCAATTTTTCATTACTATGTTTAGGAACTGTATCAATTTAGGATCTACTTTGTATATTTCCAATATTTGTAGTAACCATGAGTGGCGTACACTATCAAAAGCTTTTTGGTAATCAATGTATGCGTAGTGTAGCACCTTTGTTTAGTTTTAGTTTGATATGTCACCTCTGCATCTATTATCAGTTGCTCTTTACATCCTCGCGCTCCTTTGCAGCAGCCTTTTTGTTCTTCATTTATAATTTTATTCTGTGTTGTATGTGTCTTTGTTACGTGGCGATATTTTGTTGGGTTTTCTGTGTCTGCTTGATCTTTAGGTTTCAGATAAGTTATTCCTTGTGTAAGTGTATCAGGGACTGTGTATGTGTCTGCAATGCAACAGTTAAATAATTTACTTAGATGTGAATGTGTTGAGGTGAACTTCTTTAGGCAGAAATTTGCTATTTTATCTTTTCCAGGGGCTTTCCGATTGTGTGTAGAATTAATTGCTCGGGTGACTTCATGTTGCAAAATTATCACTTCAGGCACTTGTGGTATCATCTTGTATGTGTCTGTTTCTGCTTGTAGCCACTGTGCATGTCCGTTATGTTGTACCGGGTTTGACCATATGTTGCTCCAGAAGTGTTCCATGTCTGTTATGTTTGGTGGATTGCCTATTTTAATGTGTATGTCATCTATTGTCTCGTAAAATTTCTTTTGGTTTGTGTTGAATGTTTGGTTTTGTTTCCTTCTATTTTCACTTTTTTTGTATCTTCTAAGCCGTTTGGCCAATGATTGTAATTTCTGCTTCTTTACATCTAATTGCTCTATCGCTTCTTGTTGTGGGATTTTACCTAACCTTTTTCGTTTTATGTCTGATATTTCATTTCTTATACATTGTGTTAGCTGTCCGAAGTCTTTTCTCAGTTTTTCTATTCTGATCTGTAACCTCTGTTGCCATGCTGGTTTTGAGGGTTTCTTCTGTATGTTGGTTGGTTCTGATCTCTGCTTAGTGTTTATATTTAGTGTGGTGAGTGCTCCTATATTAAGCAGTGGTTGTAACTCTTCCATAGTTGTATTTTCAATCATTTTGTTGTGTATGATTGTGTTGATAGTTGTTATTGTTGTTTCGACTTGTGTGTAACTCTTCCATATTTGTATTTTCAATTATTTTGTTGTGTATGATTGTGTTGATAGTTGTTATTGTTGTTTCGACTTGTGGGTTACTTGGTGGTCTATGCAAGAATGGTCTAATGTCTGTATTTGCGTCTTTGGATTCTATATATGTCAGCTGAAATTTTTCTTCTCTATCTTACATGAGTGTCACTTCGTGTACTATTTGTGCTTGTTCTGGTGGCTGTCTTAAGATTTCGTTTTCCTCTGATTGTTTAATTGATGCGTGTTGTTCTTTGTTTGTTTGCTCTGGGATGTTTGAGTCAATTACTGTATTTTTTTCTTCTTCTGATTGCACATTATTTTGTTCCAGTATTTGTTGTACTTGTTGTTTGATGTTTTCTAATTCTGAATGGGGTATCCTGTTATTTTTGATTATTACGCGGATCTGGTCAGCTAGTCGTTGTTCTGTTAAAAATTTTAATTCTGGGTATCTGGTAATAAATGTTGTGTATACTTGTGACCTGTATCCAGTTGTGTTGGTTCCTAAGTTTGTTGCTTGGTAATAACAGAACATGAGGCGTCGGTGAACTTCATCTGACCATCTCATCCTCTGTCTTTGTTTTCCTTCTAGAGTGGTTGCAGGAAGCATATCCTGCAAAAAAACCTCTATTTGGACTGAAATCATTTTCCGTGTGGCTAGCAGTGTCGTTGCCATTGTGGACGGGCATAGGGTTCAAGCGTCGTCCCCGACCATGACAGCGATTGTCCGGGGCTTCATTAGTTCTCTCCTGATCCAACTAATCACACTAAAAGGGGGGTTAGCCCTATTATTGGTCTGTTCTTTTCGTCGCCTTTTACGACTGGCAGAACATACTGGAGGCCTATTCTTTTCCCGGGCCTCCACGGGTTTTATTATTATTATTATTTTTACTAAGCCCTACAAGCCAAAAGGATTTTCCCCTGCATGGTGAACAATACCGGGAAACTTGGTCTGTACTCCCCGATTATTAGCACTCTCACCGCTGCTCTAATTTTTCGAAAATACTTTATATGTTGGCAACGTGTCTTAACACGTGGCCGTCCAAGAGCTCGTCTTCCAATGGGAAATTTTTCTGTTGTTTCCTTGATGGTCCTATTTGGTGGTTGTCCAGTGACATATCCTATTCATTTCAGTTTTCTGACTTTAATTTTCCTACTGTATCCAGTTCTTATATAAATTACTGAATTCGTATATAAATGAAATAAGTCATCAGTAAGTAATGTTCCAATGTTTTTACTCTTGATATCTCACTTTAGTCCAAATATTTTTCTAAGGATTTTCCGTTCATAGAGTTTCCTTCTTTTTTGGGAAGCTTCACATTTCAGACATGCTCGTGAAAACTGATACTATTGACTGTAAGGAAACTTACAATTTAGATTTCCTAGAAAGCAGCTTCCTTTTTGTAACGGCCATAAGAAAATACTAATATCTGAATACATGAGTTGATTTCAGCATTTATAACGCTGTCAGAGGTGCTGGGTATGTGAAAATAATTACGTACATTGGTCTTCATAATAATTATGTTACTACTTTTCCGAGCAGTATTATTTTCTAGATGGCGTAATTTTATCTAGGGCAACGGTTTGCCGCAGTGGATACACCGGTTCCCGTGAGATCACCGAAGTAAGCGCTGTCGGACGTGGTCGGCACTTGGATGGGTGACCATCCAGCCGCCATGCACTGTTGCCATTTTTCGGGGTTCACTCAGCCTCGTGATGCCAAT
This sequence comes from Schistocerca piceifrons, assembly GCF_021461385.2. Taxonomy (NCBI): domain Eukaryota; kingdom Metazoa; phylum Arthropoda; class Insecta; order Orthoptera; family Acrididae; genus Schistocerca; species Schistocerca piceifrons. Next base: position 160,729,680 of record NC_060149.1, read on the forward strand.
TGAGGAGCTGCTCGACCGAATAGTAGCGGCTCCGGTCAAAGAAAACTATCATAACGACCGGGAGAGCGGTGTGCTGACCACACGCCCCTCCTATCCGCATCCTCACCTGAGGATAATACGGCGGTCGGATGGTCCCGATGGGCCATTTGTGGCCTGGAGACGGAGTGCTTTAATTTTATCTGTATTCAAGAAAAGACCCACGCCTTTTTAGCTATTGATTGGGTCGGCAAAGCTTTCAGTTCAGTTTCATTGTCAAAGTAGAGAGCAATATCGTCAGCATATGAAAACATATGAACCAGGCTCCCTATTCTCCATATTGAAATAATTTTAAGTTTTTTTAAAAACGGATTTTATAATACGTATTTTCATTTAACACTGACAGTAGAACCTGACCTCTGAACAACAACTTTAAGAGACCTTGTATTTGTTATTATATACATCCAAACCTTGAAACTTGTTATAGCTCTATTACGTAATAGGTTTCATCACGTGCTGTAACCAAAACTTTCGAGCATTAATATAACAGATATTTAATCTACTATAAGTAAGGACTTTTTGTTGCAAATTTATTTTTCTGCAAATTACTCGAAAACTATAAGAGGTAGCTCGGTGGGGTTCCACAATTAACGTTTTTATGTTGAATTGAAGCTTCATACAAATTTTCATATTTCGAAGCCTAATATTTAAAGCCCTCAACTTTTCTTAAAATCGTTGATTCTGACCAAAATATTTCTTTAATCGCGTTAATACTTGTACCAGTTAATTTTGACAAGCATCTGCACATTACGACCAATTTTTGGGTGTCTAGCTTTATTATTTAGCGCCACTCATTTTTTTCCTTAAAACGATGTATTTAGGCAAAAATATTGATCTGATCGTTCTGAGATTTGACAGTCAACAAATTAATATACTAAAGTACAAGCTAGCAAAGTTCGGAAAAGCAACTTTAACTTATAATTCCATTCTTAGAATACGGTGGAATACTTGTAAGCTAATCACAGACGCGTTATGGTGACGTGGCGCTACTAGCAGTGAACTGGGGTAGCTACCGGCACACTCGCTCGCCTCTGTATCCCTCCAAATATACAGTGCTTATTTCGCCACAAAGTGAATTGTAAATGAAACAACGAACATGAACAATTGTACGAAAACTGTGCATAAGAAAAGTGTACTTTTTATACAGTACGGACTTGGTGACATTGCTTGGAACTTTTCAGTACGAAAACGTAACACATTTAAAGATGTTTAGAACCATCCTGCAGCTCATTAATACTGAAGAAAACCGAGGTTAAGTGTTATTATACAACTGGGCAACTTTGTGACTCATGTATTACTTTGAGACAACTGCGTGTTGTAGCTTTTTATTCTTAAATATTCTAACTCGGATCAACATTCATCATGTAGTTTTATGCAGTGTGTTCTTGCATAGTGCTGCCATTAGTGATGGAAGGTACAAGTACGTGCATTACATTTGAGCTGACCACAAAGCAATTTAGTTATCTAGTGGGGAAACGTATTTGTAGATTTGTTGTAACTTTCTGCAACTGCCAGTAAACCTGAAGGGTTGAAAAACTGAAAACAAGTTGATATAAATAAGTTATATGTGCAGACCATTCCGTGTAAGGTTTAAAATTTATAAAACATTTCTTCAGACACAGGAATGAGGAAAGAAAATGTCTCATTGCACATAAAAATTTTATTGCTACTCAAGTTCAAGAATGAAGGTTATAAAATTCCATATATGAGGAAATTAAATGTCTCAGCGCAAAATTATGTTAGGTTATGTTCCAAAAAGTGATACCATGCAGTTAGTATTTTATAGTTTTCCTTCGTTGGGTCCCTTGTTTATCACCTTAGACCAGTGATCGATTTGTGGAGCTTACTGAGGTAATCGAGCCGAAGTAGAGATTGCTAATGAGACAAAGGTGACCGACGCAATGGCACGGACAATGAAATTCCAAATTTGGAAACAATGAAAGCTGTGCAGAACGGAACAGTTGTTGCAAGAACGGCTACAATATCGGGTGTTAAAGACAGTGAAAGAAGATGTTTCGTCAAAGAGAGGGAATAGAGCCGTAGTGACATAACAACCGCTACGATCCTGTGCTGCAGGCAGGCACCTTTACGCAAAGGAAAAGGCAGTGTCGTGGTAGACGTTTCGTGTGGCATATTTATGGCACGTATTGCTAGCTAGTAACGGAGCTGACTGCTCTGTTTGTAGCCGTAGGTAGTAGCCTGCTTCGGCTGTCGTTGCGTGTGCTGTACAAGCGATCTCTGCCACTAGTTTGCATGGGACTGGAGATAAGTCTATTTCATTTCGTCATGTGCTTGCTAGCATTAGGAAAGCTGTTGGCATACAAGTATAATTACGGAGCCTACCGCTGCTACAGTAAATGTTTTCTACGCATCGTGGTCAGTCGTGCTATAAAATGACCATCACGGGATAAAATCGACGTTTCAGTCATTGTTTCAGCCGCCGTCTTCTGGGTACACAGGTATATTTTGTTGTCCAGAGCTAGTAAGATTTTATTTTGGCTCCTACACTGAGTGGGAGTTTGCACCACACAAAACCGTCAGTATTACTGGTCTGCTGTGGTGGGGCCAGAAGAAAACTTTATTACAATTGGTCTCCTATGGTGGAGGGTGTGGGGATCAGTTGTGTGTTGTCCCTCGCATTATGTACTGTGACTGATCACGGGGTGTGAACTCATGCAGGACATGGATCGTACAGAGTCAGTTGCTCGCCGGTAGCGTTCTGTGCTCAAGTTGTTTGTAAGTCCCGCTGAACTCTGATGGTTGGCAGAGAGGATGGTCATCCTGTCTGCTCATATTGATGTTCTTATTTCAAAAGACTAAGCCTGTAGTTTACAGCTACACCTTCCTCTCTTCAGCAGCCCTCTTCGTCTTCATGTGTGAAGAACATCAGATTTCACTGATCATATCCCCTTTGTTCCTTAATATCCTGCATTCGGAGATGCAGGATATTACTTTTCGCTGGCCTATTCCTATCAGTATTGGTTTATACTCTCCTTTTTGTTGTAGAACGTCTCATTCGTTTTCCCATACTTCTAGCTAATTCTTGTAAGTGTTCTCCTGAACCACATTTCCGCGGCTTTGGAGGGAACTTTCTATTGCTTTGTTAACCTCCAGGCTTCATACCCATACATCAGGACATTCCGTACGAAGGTCTTTACAAATCATTTCTTATTGTGGTCGCTGATGTGCTCGTTCAGCCGCTACTGACCATTAATATTTTTCTTTTGATTTCCTTTAGACATCTATTTCTTTCCTCAACAGTTCTCCTGAGTTAGAGGAATTCGGTTACTTCCTCTTGTTGATCAATGCCTATTTTTATGTCAGTCTTACCTCCACTGCCTTTCTTATCTGTAACCATGACTTTTGTTCTATTGATCTTTATTTTTAGTTTTAGTTTTGCTGTCTCTTTATTTTTAAACCTCAATCGTTCTATTTAGTTCTTCTTCTAGGTCTGCTTCTATTGTAAAGTCATCGCTAAATCTGATGGGGTGAATGCGGACATCATTAATTTTGATTCCAGTCGCCTTTTTCTTTCTTTGTTGTTATTTCTCCACGATGAACATAATAAATAATTCTGGTGCTAGCGGGAACCCTTGTCTCACTTCACCTCCGATTTTTGCTTCTTTCATGCAGTCTTTCCAGACATGTCCCACTCTGCGCATTGCTGTAAATGATAACTTTGAACCAGCCATATCAAATGCCTCACCTAGTCAATAACTGCTACATTTGTTCTCTCTCCGTCTCTCCGTCTCTCTTTTTCTTTTTTTTTGTTTTTTTTGTTTACTTCTAATCTGCTGGAGAGATATGAGATATCCCTTATGGTCTCATCCTTAATCAAGCGAAAAGTCCACCCAGCACCTCCTAGTGGTCGTGAACGGTTAACGCTTCAGGCGTGGCTATCGCAGGTGGGAACCGGCAAGAAGTCATCCTCCATCAAGTTCCAACCGTTTCTGGAGGGCAGACAAGCGGATAGAGGTAGAGTACACCCTTGTCCTCAGTATAAGAAACTATCCCTGAAGGCGCATGAGCCACCATAGCCTACGACATGGAGACGCAAGTAAATGGATACTACAATATTAAAGGTCCATCTGTATATCCCATGTATAGCAACCGCATATTCTTTGAATGTTTCAGTGTTTCTGTTTACTTTTTGATCTCGCGTTTCACCATACCTGGCTGGTTGGCAAGTATGCAGGTCTCGATGAATTTTTTTTTTCTTTTCTAATGTTAGGCTACATCAAATTTGTTGGGTTACACAAACATTGTGCTTCTTGTACAACGTTTTTGCCGATGTAGGGCATGCCCATAATGTGCAGGAAATCTATTTTGTCCTTGGTGGAACGTAATCCGTCCTCGAACTTGTGGATGCTATACGACACGGGAAACGGGGTACATATCAAACTGGCGCAGGTGTTTACCATTTTGGTCAGTGACATTCTTAACTATCTCACAATTTAAGCTCTTTGCTGGATGTCGTTTGCCAATTTCCTTCCTGTCTTACAGCCTTTTAAGCTCAGGCTTTATATTGTCACCATTACTTAGGTGCTGCACGCTAATAGCCAGCAAACATCTGACTTAGTTCTTCTGCGCTGGGTGCTGATGAGATTCGTCTTGAAAATAAATACCTGTTCCTGTGTTTCGTCTGTCGATATAATCTGTGCCCTAGTGTGCCATACGGTGTCCTAAATGCTTGCACGTCTATGAGTGGTAGGCCGGAAGGAAAATTAGGGTGTAACGTCTCGTCGACATGGAGGTCATTAGGGACGGAGCACGAGCTCAAAACGAATTTAGGGTGGGGAAGGAAATCGGCGGTGCCCTTTCAAAAAATTGGTTCAAATGGCTTTGAGCACTATGGGACTTAACATCTATGGTCATCAGTCCCCTAGAACTTAGAACTACTTCAACCTAACTAACCTAAGGACAGCACACAACACCCAGCCATCACGAGGCAGAGAAAATCCCTGACCCCGCCGGGAATCGAACCCGGGTGCCCTTTCAAAGGAACCAACACGGCATGTGCGCTAGCGGTTTGGGGATGTGACAGAAAAGGTAATTCAGAATGGTAAGAGTCTGATTTGAACAGTCTTGCTCCGGAATGCAGTGCAGTATGCTAACCACTGCGCCATCTGTCTCGCTCTAGGAATGGACCTGCACCACCATTCTCTGCTTCAAGAGTGAACACGATCTTCTTGTACATCTTGCTGGAATAAGTTAAAACAGTCATCTGCTGCTCTGCTAAATTTTAAATGTCTACTCACGAACAAATATGTGGAACAATGTAACACAGTACTGTACATAGCGGACATAATCATTAATATCAGATAAGGACGATTTCACTTCTAGTTTTATTTGGTGAACCGAAAATTAAATTTCTTCCTATAGGTCGCAATACGGCGTGCCAGATTGTACAGCATTTGCTTTGAGATATTAGTTAGCTGAGATGTAACAAAACCGTGTTATATTTTGGCCAGAAAATTAATAAGTGAGTTGCGTATCAACATTGTGATTTTATGCATATTGATTTTTGTTTCGGTTTCCAACTGGAAGTTCTTTTGATTGATATCAACGCAGATTTTTAGTGACAATGTGAAATTTTGGTGAGCTCATTATTTAAAAAATTAATAAACTTAAGCAAAATTACAGTGACCTATGCGTTAAAAGCGTGTACTTATCGTTCAGCATAGACTTGGTGGCAGTGATCGTAACTTTTCGATATCAAAATATAACACAGTTTTCGAAGACCCTATCTCATATAGCTTGTGAACCTTGACCTGATAAGTAGAACATTATACAGAAGATTAACAGTTAAAAGAATGTACTCTAGGCATGGGATGAGAGAAAGCGAATAGAGATTGCAAATGAGCAAAATAAACCACGCCGCCACTGTTTCTCGTTTACCAGCATGCCTTTTCTCTTTAAAAAGTTAAATTAGTTCTGTGTTTCCTTTGTATTCAGTTTTTTACAGCAGTTATTCGGTATCCATTTACCGCATTCGAATTTTTTTTATCGAAATTTCCGGTATATACTTATCTTTGAAACAATTTCTTAGTATAGCTACAGGGTGTTTCAAAAATGACCGGTATATTTGAAACGGCAATAAAAACTAAACGAGCAGCGATAGAAATACACCGTTTGTTGCAATATGCTTGGGACAACAGTACATTTTCAGGCGGACAAACTTTCGAAATTACAGTAGTTACAATTTTCAACAACAGATGGCGCTGCAAGTGATGTAAAAGATATAGAAGACAACGCAGTCTGTGGGTGCGCCATTCTGTACGTCGTCTTTCTGCTGTAAGCGTGTGCTGTTCACAACGTGCAAGTGTGCTGTAGACAACATGGTTTATTCCTTAGAACAGAGGATTTTTCTGGTGTTGGAATTCCGTCGCCTAGAACACAGTGTTATTGCAACAAGACGAAATTTTCAACGGAGGTTTAATGTAACCAAAGGACCGAAAAGCGATACAATAAAGGATCTGTTTGAAAAATTTCAACGGACTGGGAACGTGACGGATGAACGTGCTGGAAAGGTAGGGCGACCGCGTACGGCAACCACAGAGGGCAACGCACAGCTAGTGCAGCAGGTGATCCAACAGTGGCCTCGGGTTTCCGTTCGCCGTGTTGCAGCTGCGGGCCAAATGACGCCAACGTCCACGTATCGTCTCATGCGCCAGAGTTTACACCTCTATCCATACAAAATTCAAACACGGCAACCCCTCAGCTCCGCTACCATTGCTGCACGAGAGACATTCGCTAACGATATAGTGCACAGGATTGATGACAGCGATATGCATGTGGGCAGCATTTGGTTTACTGACGAAGCTTATTTTTATCTGGACGGCTTCGTCAATAAACAGAACTGGCGCATATGGGGAACCGAAAAGCCCCATGTTGCAGTCCCATCGTCCCTGCATCCTCAAAAAGTACTGGTCTGGGCCGCCATTTCTCCCAAAGGAATCATTGGCCCATTTTTCAGATCCTAAACGATTACTGCATCACGCTATCTGGACATTCTTCGTGAATTTGTGGCGGTACAAACTGCCTTAGACGACACTGCGAACACCTCGTGGTTTATGCAAGATGATGCCCGGCCACATCGCATGGCCGACGTCGTTAATTTCCTGAATGAATATTTCGATGATCGTGTGATTGCTTTGGGCTATCCGAAACATACAGGAGGCGGCGTGGATTGGCCTCCCTATTCGCCAGACATGAACCCCTGTGACTTCTTTCTGTGGGGACACTTGAAAGACCAGGTGTACCGCCAGAATCCAGAAACAATTGAACAGCTGAAGCAGTACATCTCATCTGCATGTGAAGCCATTCCGCCAGACACGTTGTCAAAGGTTTCGGGTAATTTCATTCAGAGACTACGCCATATTATTGCTACGCATGGTGGATATGTGGAAAATATCGTACTATAGAGTTTCCCAGACCGCAGCGCCATCTGTTGTTGAAAATTGTAACTACTGTAATTTCGAAAGTTTGTCTGCCTGAAAATGTACTGTTGTCCCAAGCATATTGCAACGAACGGTGTATTTCTATCGCTGCTCGTTTAGTTTTTATTGCCGTTTCAAATATACCGGTCATTTTTAAAACACTCTGTATTAGCACGTTTAGTTCTTTGCCTTTCCTTATCGTGACATTTTCAGGCTTTCTAATCATGCCATGCAGCACACCATGACTTCACGTACAGTCTGCCTGAGTTGCAGGCGCGCCTCATTCCTCCCCGACAGCTCCCTGACGTCACGTTCCACCGCTGCAAGCGGCGTTGTCGAGATCGCCCAAAACACGCACAACATGTTCAGACGTGACCTTAATGCCGCCCACGTGCGCCCTCGTAAACTCACAGGGTGCTCACGGACCACAAAGCACTTAGTTTTTCTAGGGTATGCAGGTTACTACGTGGGAAGTGGGGTGGGAGGGACGCTAATGAGACGCGCGCGCTCGATTCAGATACCTTTTGTAGCTCAGACTCAAAGATTACTTTATGGCTGACACTCTTTCCCAAATGAAAATAAGCTAGGTAGGAGATAAATAATGAAGAGAATGTCATCAATGAATGTGCTACTGTATTAGGAAACAACATAATGGAAATGATCCAAATTTAATCAAGCATTACTTGCAGTCGACAGCACGACAAGGACGTATTTATTGCATATTACATAAAATGACACTACTTGCAGAAAAAGAATGACAACTTGTAAGCTTGGGAATTATGCTTCTCAATTCAGCAAACAGACAAGCTAACAGGCTATACTTATGAAAGTTACTTAATCAATTTATTAGTTATTTGTCCTTATGGTGAGAAATCGCCCCTAAAGGCGGATGAACTAACCAACGGCATATAACAGAGGAGGCAATGGGATATCAGTCCATTGAAGATCCCAAGTAGAATCCAACCATGGTAGTTGACATTAATGAAAAATTTACTCCAAAAAATGTGTGTGAAATCTTATGGGACTTAACTACTAAGGTCAGTCCCTAAGCTTATACACTACTTAACCTAAATTATCATAAGGACAAACACACAAACCCATGCCCGAGGGAGGATTCGAAACTCCGCCGGGACTAGCCGCAGAGTCCGTGACTGCAGCGCCCTACACCACTCTGCTAATCCCGCGCGGCGAGAAATTTACTACTGACCATCGATCTTTGAACCCAGGATTTGGCAAGAGAGGTACGGGGCTTCACAAGTATTTGTCAGTCGAAATCCGTCGAGAAACGCCATGAAAATGGGAACATAGAATCTACGATCACTACTGAAAGTGGGAAAAATAAATGAGGTGAAAGCACGGATGAGGAAGAAAGAGAAAAATATGTTAGCTATATGTTAGACAAGATGAGAAGGAAATGGAGATTTCTATAGCGATAACTTTAGAACAGTTTTTGATGGTGTTGAGAAAAGAGGTTCATATTGAGTGGCAGTAGTAATAAGAGAAAAATATTAAAATAACGTTTGCAGTACTTACCATATAAGCGATCGGTTAAAGAGGGTTAACTAAACAGTACACCTGTGTGTGGACTTGGTAATTATTCAGACATATGACTTGGTAGAAAAGGAAACTGTGTATGAAGATATTTAAGAGCTATTAAAATTAACGTAATAACACGATAATTTTGCAATAATGGGCGACTATAATACAGATGTGGGAAACCATATGGACTATAAAAATGGAAGAAAATTTGGCTTGGGGGAAATAATTGAAAAATGTTAAAATGTTGTACGTTTCTAGAATCAAAAGGATATGGTTATTGTAAACACATTATCTGCGGTTCCTCGTAAGAGATGGATTGTCGTCCGAAGAGCGAGCTCCCGTCTAAAAGTTGGTACCTCACGACGAAACCACAAGTAAGGACAGTCGCTGCCTGACGCAGCAACAAATGAGAGACGTTCATACGCCACCACTGCCGGAAGTATACTTACATCAGAGCGCTGTGCCACTCAGTTCTGTCTGCAGCCATCACATAACGACGACAGCATCGACTTACTTCAGATCCAGTAGTGCTGCTTGTATTAGAAGTCAGAATTCTAACAAAGTTTACAGTCAACTGAACATTGAGAATAGTCTATAATTTTGTATTGTGTTATACAATAAATTAGTGTTCAGCGGCAGTGCAAAAATACATAGATAGATCTGTGGACATCCATTGCCTCCAAATTAAGTAGTTTGTGTTGTTTAAAGTTTAATAAAGTGAGATAAAATATTGTGTTTTTAGCAGTGTCCGCCTATAACCTCCAAAAGTAAGTCTAGTCTTGCTAAAACCCGCTAGAGTGTCAATGTGAGTGTGTCAAGTGCATATGCGCCCGGCACTTCGGGAGGTGCTGTATAAAAAACAATTACCCTGAAGTACATTGTAATGAAACATGTAACCTAATAGAGGTATCAGTTAAAATTATGCCACAGCGTTTCACGTCTCAGTATATATAGTGAATATATGACTGTGTCCCTCCCCCCGCATGAACCTTGCCGTTGGTAGGGAGGCTTGCGAGCCTCAACGATACAGATGGCCATACCGTAGGTGCAACCACAACGGAGGGGTATCTGTTGAGAGGCCAGAGAAACGTGTGGTTCCTGAAGAGGGGCAGCAGCCTTTTCAGTAGTTGCAGGGGCAACAGTCTGGATGATTGACTGATCTGGCCTTGTAACACTAACCAAAACGGCCTTGCTGTGCTGGTACTGCTAACGGCTGAAAGCAAGGGGAAACTACAGCCGTAATTTTTCCCGAGGGCATGCAGCTTTACTGTATGGTTAAATGATGATGGCATCCTCTTGGGTAAAATATTCCGGAGGTAAAATAGTCCCCCATTCGGATTTCCGGGGGGGAGGGGGGAGGGGGGGAGGGCGGGGGCGACTACTCAAGAGGACGTCGTTATCAGGAGAAAGAAAACTGGCGTTCTACGGATCGGAGCGTGGAATGTCAGATCCCTTAATCGGACAGGTAGGTTAGAAAATTTAAAAAAGGAAATGGATAGGTTAAAGTTAGATATAGTGGGAATTAGTGAAGTTCAGTGGCAGGAGGAGCACGACTTTTGGTCAGGTGAATACAGGGTTATAAATACAAAATAAATAGAGATAATGCAGGAGTACGTTTAATAATGAATAAAAAAATAGGGGTGCGGGTAAGCTACTTCAAACAGCATAGTGAACGCATTATTGTGGCCAAGATAGACACGAAGCCCATGCCTACTACAGTAGTATAAGTTTATATGCCAACTAGCTCCGCAGAGGATGAAGAAATTGATGACATGTATGATGAGATAAAAGAAATTATTCAGGTAGTGAAGGGAGACGAAAATTTAATGGTCATGGGTGACTGGAATTCAAAAGTAGGAAAAGGGAGAGAAAGAAACACAGTAGGTGAATATGAATTGGGGTTAAGAAATGAAAGAGGGAGCCGCCTGGTAGAATTTTGCACAGAGCATAACTTAATCATAACTAACGCTTGGTTCAAGAATCATGAAAGAAGGATGTATACATGGAAGAATCTTGGAGGTACTAGTAGGTATCAGATAGATTATATATTGGTAAGACAGAGATTTAGGAACCAGGTTTTAAATTGTAAGACATTTCCAGGGGCAGATGTGGACACTGACCACAATCTATTGGTTATGAACTGTAGATTAAAACTGAAGAAACTGCCAAAAGGTGGGAATTTAAGGACATGGGACCTGGATAAACTGACTAAACCAGAGGTTGTACAGAGTTTCAGGGAGAGCATAAGGGAACAATTGACAGGAATGGGGGAAAGAAGTACAGTAGAAGAAGAATGGGTAGCTCTGAGGGATGAAGTAGTAAAGGCAGCAGAGGTTCAAGTAGGTGCAAAGGAGAGGGCTAGTAGAAATCCATGGGTAACAGAAGAAATATTGAATTTAATTGATGAAAGGAGAAAATATAAAAATGCAGTAAATGAAGCAGGCAAAAAGGAATACAAATGTCTCAAAAATGAGATCGACAGGAAGTGCAAAATGGCTAAGCAGGGATGGCTAGAGGACAAATGTAAGGATGTAGAGGCCTATCTCACTAGGCGCAAGATACTGCCTACAGGAAAATTAAACAGACCTTTGGAGAAAAGAGAGCCACTTGTATGAATATCAAGAGCTCAGATGGAAACCCAGTACTAAGCCAAGAAGGGAAAGCAGAAAGGTGGAAGGAGTATATACAGGGTCTATACAAGGGCGATGTACTTGAGGACAAAATTATAGACATGGAAGAGGATGTAGATGAAGATGAAATGGGAGATACGATACTTCGTGAAGAGTTTGACAGACCACTGAAAGACCTGAGTCGAAACAAGGCCCCGGGGGTAGACAGAATTCCATTAGAATTAAGGACGGCCTTGGGAGAGCCAGTCCTGACAAAATTCTACCATCTAGTGAACAGATGTATGAGGCAGGCGAAATACCCTCAGACTTCAAGAAGAATACAATAAGCCCAATCCCAAAGAAAGCAGGTGTTGACAGATGTGAAAATAACTGAACTATCAGTTTAATAAGTCACAGCTGCAAAATACTAACACGAATTCTTTACAGACGAATGGAAAAACTAGTAGAAGCTGACCTCGGGGAAGATCAGTTCGGATTCCGTAGAAATGTTGGAACACGTGAGGCAATACTGACCTTACGACTTATCTTAGAAGCTAGATTAAGGAAAGGCAAACCTACGTTTCTAGCATTTGTAGACTTAGAGAAAGCTTTTGACAATGTTGACTGGAATACTCTCTTTCAAATTCTAAAGGTGGCAGGGGTAAAATACAGGGAGCGAAAGCCTATGTACAATTTGTACAGAAACCAGATGGCAGTTATATGAGTCGAGGGGCATGAAAGGGAAGCAGTGGTTGGGAAGGGAGTGAAACTGGGTTGTAGCCTCTCCCCAATGTTGTTCAATCTGGATATTGAGCAAGCAGTAAAGGAAACAAAAGAAAAATTTGGTATAGGTATTAAAACCCATGGAGAAGAAATAAAAACATTGAGGATTGCCGATGACATTGTAATTCTGTCAGAGACAGCAAAGGACTTGGAAGAGCAGTTGAACGGAATGGACAATGTCTTGAAAGGAGGATATAAGATGAACATCAACAAAAGCAAAACGAGGATAATGGAATGTAGTCGAATTAAGTCGGGTGATGCTGAGGGAATGAGACACTTAAAGTAGTAAAGGAGTTTTGCTATTTGGGAAGCAAAATAACTGATGAAGGTCGAAGTAGAGAGGATATAAAATGTAGACTAGCAATGGCAAAGAAAGCGTTTCTGAAGAAGAGAAATTTGTTAACATCGAGTATAGGCTTCAGTGTCAGGAAGTTGTTTCTGAAAGTATTTGTATGGAGTGTAGCCATGTATGGAAGTGAAACATGGACGCATCTATGGAAGTGAAACATGGACGATAAATAGTTTGGACAATAAGAGAATAGAAGCTTTCGGAATGTGGTGCTACAGAAGAATGCTGAAGATTAGATGGGTAGATCACATAACTAATGAGGAGGTATTGAATAGGATTGGGGAGAAGAGGAGTTTGTGGCGCAACTTGACAAGAAGAAGGGACCGGTTGGTAGGACATGTTCTGAGGCATCAAGGGATCACCAATTTAGCAATGGAGGGCAGTGTGGAGAGTAAAAATCGTAGAGGGAGACCAAGAGATGAATACACTAAGCAGATTCAGAAGGATGTAGGTTGCAGTAAGTACTGGGAGATGAAGAAGCTTGCACAGGATAGAGTAGCATGGAGAGCTGCATCAAACTAGTCTCAAGACTGAAGACCACAACCACAACAACCTCACTGTGTCTCCTAGTGCAACATCTGATTTAAAAGAATCAAGAGAGTAATCAAAAAGACTTGAAGAGTAGACTTTGACGGATAGAAAGAAGAAGCAACGAAGATGGCTTTTGAGAAAAGAACCAGTAAAATAGCTAATGAAAGGGATGGGTCGTTGCAGTGAAACAAAATAATGATGTGGTTAACTGAAGCAACGAGTGAGGCCTTGTGAAATAGGAAACTAAAGCCCGGAAAACTTTCGGCGACAGGAGAAATACTAAACTCAGTTCAGGGAAACAGTAGGCTTAGGAAGGAAAACTAAGTAAGAAAGAGATGACCAAACCAAAAGCATTTCTGAAGAAGTAGACGATGTACTGAACCAAAAGCATTTCTGAAGAGGAAGATCAAAGGAAGGGAAATCAGGTTCACATTTATAAAAACTCAGACCTTTCCAGTGCAAACCTGTAGTTGTAAAAAATAAAGAGGGAATATTACTGATAGACAATGATGAGGCATATGCTGACTAGAAATGATGCATAAAAGAACTTGAAAGTAGCATCTTAAAATGCTGTTTGATTTTTACCCACAGCTGTAAGTTATCTATAATTCGTGAAATAGTCGTCGCTACATTCAGCAAAGAACATCCAGTATTCGGTATCGATTAGGGGCGCAGATCCTTTGAGCTGTATCTTTGTGGCGTTGCTGTAACGTGTTTATCGCCTTTGTTGAGGCGATCGGTCTCTTAGCCAGTCACCGAGCGAAGTGGTGCAGTGGTTAGCACACTGGACTCGCATTTGGGAGGAAGACTGCTGAAACCCTCGTCCGGCCATCCAAATTTACGTTTTCCGCGATTTCCCTAAATCACTCCAGACAAATGCCAGGATGGTTCCTTTGAAAGGGCACGGCCGATTTCCCTCCCATCCATGACACAATCCTAGCTTGTGCTCCACCTCTCATGACCTCGATGTCGATGGGACGTTAAATCCAATCTTCCTTCCTTCTTAGCCAATCAGGAAGGTGTACGGTCGTCTGGGCCATGTGGCCGGATGTATATTAAAGCATTCTGTTCCATTCCGTGTTCTGAGATTCGCATAGGAGTTCAGAGTGCGAGCTAACATCTCATAGATATTCGGGCTCACATCCAGTTCCTGTTCATCGACATATCTTGGCTCAAACTCGTCTAGGGATTGACCTGCACGTGTCGCATTACACGCCCTAAATTAGACACTTGTGACCCTTTGATTAAATTTTCTGGCTGATGGCAAGTGTGTGTAATATAAAGTTAACATAATATGGCCACAAACAGCTTCTACTGGGCTTCCCTATGTCGTAGGTTCTCGTCTGTCTCACTCGCACACTACAGCGCTTTGGCCTCAATAGACAATAGACGCCTGTGAGTTTCCCCATCTCGTGGTGAATCTGCGCTCTTTGTGACATCTGGTTCTGGACGATAGGGTTCGTTTCACAATTCCTGAAGGCTGACTCTTTCGGCCATATAGTTAAATGAGAGCGAAATGCTCGTTAACTCACAAGAGGAGACGACTGCAATATTGAAGACTGTGGTGAGACATCTTCAGTTATTTTGCAGTGGTTGTTGTTAGGCAACATTTAAATCATTTCAGTCGTGTGGTAAAAATATTTGCTCAGTTATTTTGCGATCATTCCGCATGCAGAACTTACTGTGATAGGAAATATGATTTGGTGTTCACACGCGTAGTGCCACAGAGGCTTACAGATCGTTAATGAGCCGGAAACTCATTGAGGGATGAATTCGTATGTACTGAATCCGATGCATGAAGCATTCAGTCTCATCATCCTCTCCTGCAGTTTCAACAACTTACTGCTCTATTGGACGACGTATGTAGGTAACATGTAATTCTTGTTCTAATATCGTCTATCTTAAGGACTCTAGGTAGCGGTTGTTAGAATAATCAATATAAAAGTTTTGCCTTACAACCACTAATATTAGGGACATAATCCTCAGCAATGCATTGCGACAGTCAATCTCCGGTCATCCAGCTGTCTAATTCAATCCTCCATAAACGTACACTTCAAAGGCACACATAAAAACAAATAAAGTTATTTGGAAATGATATCGTTGTCTTAGACTAAAAATGGTAATATACCCAATATACAAACTGGCGAGGATGGTAACGCCTTCCAGATCTGTTGGATCCTTTTTTTATGGTGGGCGTTAGTACGATAAATGTGAACGATTTTGCACACATAACCACTGGTATGGTGTCTCTCCATGCCCTTTACAACATCTTTGGAATGTTATGGATAGCCTGATGGTTCAGTGCAGTCTGTCAAAGCCATACATATATTTAAAAACTAGTGATGAACAGCGAGGCAGCTGAGTTGACAGGTGTATACCATCTTACGAAAGGAACGCTTTGGTCGACGTGCGGTAACATGGAAAAGTGGCTGGTTCAAATGGCTCTGAGCACTATGGGACTCAACATCTGAGGTCATCAGTCCCCTAGAACTTAGAACTACTTAAACCTAACTAACCTAAGGACATCACACACATCCATGCCCGAAGCAGGCGACCGTAGCAGTCACGCGGTTCCGGACTGAAGTATGGAAAAGTGGAGCAGAGAATCTGGTGGTAAGATTTTTAAAGTAAGACGAGGACTTCAGATCCAGTTAAGTTTATTTGTTTATATATTTTGATGTTGTGTGCTTTTGAAATGCATGTTACAGGATTAACTTAGACAGCCTGATGATAGAAGTTTGACTCCCGAAACGCGTTGCTTAGGAATACGCTCCTAACCGTAGTTATTGTATCTGAAATATTTGTAACGACGTATTTATTGGCTTTAAATATCTTCGATTCATGTCACGTATACTGAGAAATGCAGGTGTTTTATTTGATTTCCCCGAAACATTTTAGGTAAATATACCTAGCGTCTTAATTCAGTATTACTCCTACTTATTTCTGTTGTTTCTAAGCCATTTATTAATTGCTGTATATAAGATAGATGCATGTTTGGTGTGTCTCCAGCTTCTCAACACCTGTTGTCAGGTTCCTTCTTTCGTTTTTTCAGTGATTAATCAGTATGCGAATAGGCAAACAGTTGGACTGTACATAGCTTTCCATTTCAGTAACTATAGATATACCGCTTTGTGCATGAGTAACTTGGAGGCACAGAGAGGGAAGTTTTGACACTGTGCCTGAAATGCAGATTGCAGTGGCAGACTATGCGGTGCGTATATTCGTATATCGGGCATCCTGTGTAGTAGGGGAGAACATGTTTCAGTCTTTCGCCTCTAGCCAGCCCTGTAATGGAGGTTTAATATATTTTCTTATTCCATTTTAAAACTATAGCACTAAATTTATGTGTGCTCCAGTCTTTTTTTAATTGGAAAAATTACTGCTGTAAAGCGAGGTTTCTCCCAACGTGAAAATCTATTTGGACGTGCAACTTGGTCATGTACCTAGGAATAAATATTCTGTTCACATTTAAAAGTGTTGCAATCAATAAAATCTTTTCAATACGGTATTTATTAGGAAATGTGTTATATAATTACCGTTGTAGACACCAGTAAGTGTAATCGAATTAAGAATTGTTATCAAAAACAAGTTACAAGTTGGAATCATTTTGAAACAGAAACTGTTACCAACTAACACAAATTTCCAATTTCAAAGCGGGGAAAATTGTTAATGCATTAAAGAAAAAAAGTTAATTTTGCAAGAATCACACATTCAATGACAGAAGATCTTCTATTTCAGCGTACAAGATGGTGCATGACTGACGAAGTATAGCTCATTAGTCCATACGCTATAAAACTAGATTTAAAAATTTATAGAATTCTACTCTTCTTAAAACTCTTTAACTGAAGAATTTACAGTACCTTCCGAACAGCTTCAATATATTACACAAAATTTATAATATGTAACACACGTAATATTTACAAACGATGCCCAAAGCACAACCTCTTGTCTCACAACAACGAAAACAGAAGGAAATGCGGAATACTGCTTACGACAGTTTATAGTACTCATTCCTTCATGTGATTCTGAAATCAGTGAATAAATTGAAAAACCGACTGTGAGACTTCATGCAGTCCTAGGTACACCATTCTCCAGGTACAGCACTCTCACTTACGTGGTAGTGACGACTTCACCGTTTCCATTTTTGCAAATTTGTCTTGAATTACGTTATAATTTAGGTAGTATTGTGAGACATTACAGTGATTAACTTTTTGAACTGAAGTTTCGTAATTACAGTAAGAAGAAGCTATCGCCATTGCTCTGCGTTTGACTACAAGTTAAACGTGTTCACACTATATAATTGTGGCAGGAGTTTATGATTGATTACCTACTTTTTAATGATCAGTTACATAAGTTATGCATGTTCGTCTTTTCCGTTGCTCAGATTTAAGTAAATGCGGATAATGTGGTAATTTCGTTCAATTGCTTCTCAGACTGCGTTTCAAATTAAATGTTGGGTCATGAACATTCATGAAATAGAGCATAGCTTGGTAGATTATTGCTTTCGCAAACTACTCATGACTGTAAACCACTTCCCAACAAAAACACAGCGCTAAGAAATTGCGCGACGATGAAGACTTCAGAAACGAAAATAACCTAATTGTAAACATTATTGAATGAGAAATTCGCATTTCGCCAGTCACGGGATATGAATTTGAAAATGGCCTTCAGAATCTCAAAGAAGGAAACGCACCGATGTTCATGTCATCCCAGTAGAACTGCTGACAAATTTAGGTAACAACACAGAAGACAAATTATTAAAAGCAATAAATGATTTCTACGATTGAATAATCACGTCATAAAACTACTCACAATACAGCATCATTACCACACCTAAAACAGGAATAGCAATTGAGTGCACCAAAACTATACATCACTGTCGATGTTATTACATGCCTCCAAAATACTCACTAGTACAATTAGCATCCGGGTACAAGTAAAGATAGATAAGCATTTATGGAGAAGAACTGTTTGGATACAGTGAAGGCAGGGGAACGAGAGAGGCAATTTTGCACTTGCTATTGTGTAGGAAGATGGCTGTGAATAGATGGATTTGTCTCACCTTCATTGAATTTGAAAAAACCGTTTGGAAATGTGATCAGGAAGCTACTCTTTACACTTATGAAGAAAATATGACTGGAGTACAAGTACAGAGGAATCTTTATCCACTACATCAGAACCAGAGCACAAAAATTAACATCAATAACGTAGAGGAAGAAAACGGGATCAGAAAAGGACTTAGACAAATATGTCACCTATCTCTGTGTTTACTTAATGTGTTCACTGAGTAAATTTTTCAGACCATGAAGGAGAAGACAAAGTGAACAAAAGCCGACGGTGAAAGGATAGAGAGGACATATTGTGTAGGAATTGGTAAAGAGTTCGTAGTAGTTGCAGACTCGGAGAAAGGAATGAAGAAATGAACAGAATGCTCCAAGTCCTACTGGACACTCTCAGACTACGGAAATTAAAAATGAACGAAAGTGAAACGAAAGTAATGGTAGTACGGAAAAATATGAACTAAATTACAAACATTATAAAGTTGATGAAGTCACAAATGATCAGATGAAACAATTTTGTTATCTCAGAGTGTAAGCACAGAGAGCAATAGATGTTTAATGGAAGTCAAGAGAAGGATTGCATTAGCAGAATAGGCATACCTCACAAAGAAAATCATTTAAACCAGTGAATGTATGAATACAGATGTTAGAAAATTCCTTGCAAAATCATTTGTATGAAGTACACTGCTCTAGTAGAACGGAAAGAAACACCAACCTGGAAGTCTTAAGGGAAGTTAGTGAGGTGGAAAGATTACTAAAGGTAATGAAAAAGAGAAAATACTGTTTATTGTCACAAAATCTTCACACATGAAATTTTCATCGTTAACATTACTGAATGGAAAGCGTTGGGAAAGAAATGAAGAGGATGGCCTAGAAAGAAGTATTTCGAAGATACCGACAAAAGGATAGGAAGAGAACAATTACGTGGAACTAAAAAGGACAGGCAATGACTTAACAGAGTTGTTGCATTTACGAGGTGTTAGCGTTTAGAACATATCTGTATGTGTGTGTACATAAATATGTGAATCATAATTACAACCTTTTCCTCTGGTACTGAAAGAGCTTGTTTCGTGTGTGCAGCATTTTATACTCCAATAACAGCAATATCTCTCCCTCACTCAACATATACACATACACACTTATATATATATATATATACACTCCTGGAAATGGAAAACAGAACACATTGACACCGGTGTGTCAGACCCACCATACTTGCTCCGGACACTGCGAGAGGGCTGTACAAGCAATGATCACACGCACGGCACAGCGGACACACCAGGAACCGCGGTGTTGGCCGTCGAATGGCGCTAGCTGCGCAGCATTTGTGCACCGCCGCCGTCAGTGTCAGCCAGTTTGCCGTGGCATACGGAGCTCCATCGCAGTCTTTAACACTGGTAGCATGCCGCGACAGCGTGGACGTGAACCGTATGTGCAGTTGACGGACTTTGAGCGAGGGCGTATAGTGGGCATGCGGGAGGCCGGGTGGACGTACCGCCGAATTGCTCAACACGTGGGGCGTGAGGTCTCCACAGTACATCGATGTTGTCGCCAGTGGTCGGCGGAAGGTGCACGTGCCCGTCGGCCTGGGACCGGACCGCAGCGACGCACGGATGCACGCCAAGACCGTAGGATCCTACGCAGTGCCGTAGGGGACCGCACCGCCACTTCCCAGCAAATTAGGGACACTGTTGCTCCTGGGGTATCGGCGAGGACCATTCGCAACCGTCTCCATGAAGCTGGGCTACGGTCCCGCACACCGTTAGGCCGTCTTCCGCTCACGCCCCAACATCGTGCAGCCCGCCTCCAGTGGTGTCGCGACAGGCGTGAATGGAGGGACGAATGGAGACGTGTCGTCTTCAGCGATGAGAGTCGCTTCTGCCTTGGTGCCAATGATGGTCGTATGCGTGTTTGGCGCCGTGCAGGTGAGCGCCACAATCAGGACTGCATACGACCGAGGCACACAGGGCCAACACCCGGCATCATGGTGTGGGGAGCGATCTCCTACACTGGCCGTACACCACTGGTGATCGTCGAGGGGACACTGAATAGTGCACGGTACATCCAAACCGTCATCGAACCCATCGTTCTACCATTCCTAGACCGGCAAGGGAACTTGCTGTTCCAACAGGACAATGCACGTCCGCATGTATCCCGTGCCACCCAACGTGCTCTAGAAGGTGTAAGTCAACTACCCTGGCCAGCAAGATCTCCGGATCTGTCCCCCATTGAGCATGTTTGGCACTGGATGAAGCGTCGTCTCACGCGGTCTGCACGTCCAGCACGAACGCTGGTCCAACTGAGGCGCCAGGTGGAAATGGCATGGCAAGCTGTTCCACAGGACTACATCCAGCATCTCTACGATCGTCTCCATGGGAGAATAGCAGCCTGCATTGCTGCGAAAGGTGGATATACACTGTACTAGTGCCGACATTGTGCATGCTCTGTTGCCTGTGTCTATGTGCCTGTGGTTCTGTCAGTGTGATCATGTGATGTATCTGACCCCAGGAATGTGTCAATAAAGTTTCCCCTTCCTGGGACAATGAATTCACGGTGTTCTTATTTCAATTTCCAGGAGTGTATATATATATATATATATATATATATATATATATATATATATATATATATTCAGAAATTCTTCCTCGTAGAAGAAGTTCCCAAGCCAATATGTTCAAAGGTGGTGTTTAAAATTCATTATGTTGTTGATTAAATTCTTTTTATGACTGGATAGGGGGGTCAAGATTTGAAGACCTCACTCCTCTCTATGTCGCACTAAAGCTGAGTGATGGACAATGTAAATCCTTTCTCCTTTCGGAATTTTATTTAAGAATTTCACTGTTGTTTTTAGTCGGTGTATGGTTGTTGATAACAAAGCCCATAAAGGAGTAAGTACTGCAAAATGGTTGTCAATACGCCCACCTCTTTAAACAATTGTTTACAAGACGTTCTGGACTGGACACTACGTATTATCCTTAACACACACTTCTGCGCAACATACACTATTCTCTTGTATGCCGAATCACCTTAGAATATGATGCAGTAAGGCATTAGGGAATCCGATCTTAACCGTAAAGAAAAAGTAGCAGAAGTTTGAAGAAGATGAGTAACATGTGAATACATTACAGGTTATTATTAATGTAAACATCCACAAACTTAGAATATTCTGTTTCACTTTATTCTTGCACTTAACTATTGATTTTAATGCTGTGATTAGACCCCGTGCAGTACTGAATGGTATGTATTACGTTTTGTCAATATTTAGTAACAGAGCACTATTTATCAATTTGCAAGAGATGTCTTATCTACATTTTTAAATACTGAAGTCACTCCAGTAGGCTTTGTTATAATACTGGCATAGTCAGCAAAGAGAACTATTTTGGCTTCTTGGATTCATGAAAGATCATATACGTATATGTAACAAATACAAGAGCGAATCTAGCATCGTTACCTGTTGTACTGCGTAAACTTCGTGAGTTCCTTAATGCAACATCCTGCATCCTTATCGTTAGACAGGATGAAAACCAAACATCAGCAATATATCTGAAACCATAATATTTGAGCTTCTGTAAGAGAATAGTATGGACCGCATAATTAAATGCTTTTGAGAAATTGTAGAATATAACTGTTGGCAATATTTTCTCTTTCAGATTTATTAGTACCTGATTGGTGAATTCGAAAATACCATGTTTTGTGTAGAGTCTTTTTTAATGTCCAAGAGGAGACTAAGTATCGTATTTTGAGAGACAGAAGGTAAATTCTTGCATATATAATGTTTTCCATTTCTGTCGAGAAGAGATAAGTAATGAGACTGGTCAGTAATTATTAATATCTGTTTTACTCATTCTCTTGCAAAAGCGTTTGGAAATCATGTATTTATGAGTCTGGAAATATCCTCTGTAACAGTGAAGTGTTGCTATCTTAATGAAAACATGGCATACTGGTGTATTTGAAGAACAGGATTTTAGTACTTTCTCTTGAGGTATTATTAATTCCATGACATATTTTGATTCTCAGTGAGTTATTTGTATTCTTAATATCTTTGAAAGAGCAAGGAGCAACTGTAATATGCCTATATATACGATGCATTGGTCCTTGCATACGTTCTATTGCTATGCCTTGTCTAGCAAGGCCTGCCTTATGATTTGTTCAAGGAAGTGATTATTTAATTCATTTGCCGCCTGTCCGTCGTCGCTGGCTGTTTCCTTTAACAATGAAGTCCTCATATTCCATAACTGATTCATGTTTTAACTATTGCCTATGTAGCTAACTATTATTGTCTGCATTGCTGATTTCAGACGTTAATAGAGCGATTTTATTTTTCATCACTTTCCTCAATATAGCACAGTACTTCCTGGAACATTAAATCAGATCTGTTTCTCTGTTTGACATAAACATTTCAAACGACGTCTTTTTTCTTGTATACGATACTTTGATTCCTTTTGTAACCCAGGGCATTTTTAACGTCTTATTAGTACCATATTTTATTGTTTCTTTGACAAACCAGCTGTTGACACTTGACATATACCCGTTCTACATACACATTAAAATTGAAACTGACATCTGTCACATTATACTGATTCCTCTACTCAGCTTGCTATACGTCTGCGTTGTAACTTTCTGCTGTCTGTTCATTAATTACTCAAATTATTTTCCATGATACCACTTCATTATAATCAGATACGTCGTTTAGTTTGACTAGTTGTGTATTATACTCAGATAGGGGATCCACTGCTGGATAAATAATTATATAACATGTGAAGTGTTCACCCACAAAAAGGGTTGTCTATTAATATCCTGCTTTCCTCTGTAATTCTGGTAGTAGAACTAAGAATAAAACGTTTACAAATGTTTCCATTCATCCGAACCTTTCAGAAAATTAATATTAAAACCTGTACAAATTGTAAAGGTAGCAGAACTAAGATACAGGAAACTAGACGCTATTTACAACTTATACAGAAATAATGTGATATTTATAGGAGTCGGGGAGCATGAATGGAAGGCAGTAGTTAAGAAGAGAGTGAGATAGGGTTTTTGTCTGTCCCCGATGTTGTTCAAAATGTACACTGAACACGCAGTAGAAGAAACAAAAGAAAAATTTGGAGGAGAAATTAAAGTTGAGGGAGAAGAAATTAAACTGTGATGTTTGCCGATATTACTGTTACTCTGTCAGAGACAACAAAGGATTTGGAAGCGCAGATGAACGGAATGCACATTATTTTGCAAGAAGGATATAAGATGAACAGCAAAAAAAGCAAAACAAGGATAATGGCATCAGGTGATGCTAATGGAATTACATTAAATTAGATTAGGAAACGAGACACTTCAAGTAGTAGATGAGTTTTGCTGTTTGGGCAGCAACATTACTGATGATGGATGAAGTAGAGAGGATATAAAATGTAGACTGGCTATGGCAAGAAAAGCGTTTCTGAAGAACAGAAATTTGTTAAAATTGAATGGAGATTTAAGTCTTAAGAAGTCATTTCTGAAGGTATTTGTCTGAAGTGTAGCCACATATGGAAGTGAAACATGGACTTTAAACAGTTTAGATAGTAAGAGAACAGAAGGTTTCAAAATGTGGTGCTGCAGAATAGTGATGGAGATTACATGGGTCGATCACGTAACTAATGGGACGTAGTGAATGGAATTGTGGAGACAAGAAATCTGTGGCACAACTTGACCAAAAGAAGGGATCGTTTTATAGGAGACATTCTAAGACATCAAGGAATCACCAATTCAGTACTGGAGGGAAGTGTGGGTGGTAAAAATCGTAGAGGGAGATCAAGAGCTCAATACAGAAAGCAGATTCAGAAAGGTGTAGGTTGCAGTAGTTATTCGGGAATGAAGAGGCTCGCACAATATAGAGTAGCATGGAGAGCTGTATCGAACCAGTCTTCGGACTGAAAATCGCAACAACAAAACAAGATTATCATTAGCTTTATTTTATCTACTTCATTTAACAGTACCTCTTTGAAAGCAGTCGTTGTGAAGGAGGTACGTGATCTAGAAACGGTTCACCCCTTAGAACTGTAATTTTACGATTGGAGAAGGTACCCTCGCCCCCACTCCCCTGTTAGTTAAATGAACCTGTCTTTTCCCTTCCTGTTAGCGTGTAGGCCATCTCTTATGCACTACCATGTCGCAGTAGCAGCAACTGGCACAGTACCACTGTGAGCTCCAACTTCTTATCTAGCTTGACGCTTTGTTCATCCAGAGTTGATCGTGCCACTGTAGAACCTCAACAAAGCCCACATGTGTATGTGTAATGTTGCTTCACCCAGCTTTTCCGAGTCGCTCTTGATACCGATTCCGCTATTCTATAGACAAGGTTTTTACCTAAGCTCCCAACTATCAATGCCTGTTCCACTTCACTCAGACCCCTAATCAGAAACACTACATCCCTCACTACTTGGCCAAAGCTATCATATGGTTTCACAACACTTGAGACCTGCTAACATGATCCTAAGTTTCCTGCTGATGTTGTCTTATACCTTTCCTATGGCTGCTAACTTACTGCAAGCCCTTTCTTTTTTTTCACTGAACTTAGTTTTCATATTTAATATACTGCCAGCAAAAAATATATATTTCGTTAAAAATACAACTATTTACCCCGGTTACTTAAAAATTGTGCCCACTTCATTTATTCTCCAACGTATGATGAGCACGACGTACCTTTATGCCATTAATAACAACTGGTTCCGCTAGTTATCATGCTTGCGAGATCTAAGAGAAACTGTGAACTTCAGTAGACTTACTGAGACCTAACAGAAACAGATGACATTTGAAACAGCACATTTTTGCTCTTAGAAAGTGAGAAAGCTGGATGCAGATTTTTAAATTTCCGTCGTATTTAGATATTGGACTGAATGACGGTATAATAGGAAAGTGATTATTTCTTGCTGTTTGTAAATAGGCCACTTGACCAATTATTGGTTGAGGATTATGGTTCACTATGACTCGAACCTCTGACAATTTATGTATTCTTTTGATTTCTCTGATAAAATATATATTTGGTGCTACTTCAATATTATCAACTATAAACACAGTATTCGTACCTGAGGTAGTAATTCCGAACATCATGCAGCTCCCTACAGTTAAATTTTCTATTGCCGCTCTAAATTATTTCAGACGGCTGCAAGGATTTGAATGGACCACAAGTCGCCTTCTTCCACACGGACGTTTAACAGGGGATATGATCCGTTTGTAACGATATCGTCGTCGACTGGACGTTGAAATCTAATCACCCTATCTTCCTTCCGCACTGTAAGAAGTTCATAAAGGTTCTAAGGGCACACAAAATTATTGGCTTTTTCACCTCTTCTGTAGTTGTGTGCTAATATGTTGACTTAGACATAAAAATAGTACGAAAAATAAGCAATTTCCCGTACACAGTCATAATCAAAATTCTCATTTTCCAGGTAATACTTCGGAGGATTTTTTATATTAAAACCATAAACCTTGAAAAAGAGTACGATGGAAAACTCCAACCACATTTCAGTCGGTCGGCAAGGCAGCTGTCCCTGCCTTGTCTTTGTGTCACGTGGGAATGGAACAAAATAAAAAGAAAATTAAAATAAAAACCGAGGGAGAAAACCTCTCTCACTTTCTGGCCTGGAGGAGGATTGCATTACCTCACCCCGGAAGTATCGAGGCTAATGGGTTGCGAAGAGGGAGCCCCGCAGAGGTGCCGGAGAGTGTATTACGTGGCAAGATTTTACGCCGCGCGGAGCTGCTTCCCGTGTTTCGCGGTGGGCCTGCCTTCCTTCATCTGGCCATACAGCCTTCCTGCCTTCCGTGGAAAAAGCCTCGCCTCCTCCTGCGCTGTTCGAAGTCCAACCCCCCCCCTCCCCCGTTCTTCCCACCCCACCCCCACCAGCTGTAATAAGATTGCACGGACGAGTTATATTCCCAAAAGTACTGCGCCGGTCGGTAGCAGCGAGTCTCATTTTACTTAAAAATTACTGATATTAAATTCCATTTCACAATCACAATCGAACAGTAGCATTGGAGACTCACGTTATGTTTTATGCCGTTTTATATTGTAACTTTAAGTCTATCGAAATGTTTTCTTATGAGCAATATACTTCAGTAAACGCAATACGTACGGACCTGTTCTCAGGTTAGCATAATATTGCCCATTTGTTTCACGAAGAATTGCACAGGAGAGCCGAATAACTTGCCAGAATGCATGGCAAATTAGGAAGTAATGCTGTATATCGATTGATCGCTAGGACTCCATGTCTGAAATCATACTGAAAATTGTCGAAGGGAACCGTAACAAGAGATAAATGCATTGGAAGCTTTACTTTCGGGTGATAATAACTACTTCCCAGCTGTGACGCGTTATCAATAGGTCAATAACTGCTCTTCCTCCATGCTCTGTCAGTAATTTCAGGGTAAAAACGTGTTGTATCAGACACTCTACACATTTTTGACAATAGCAGTTATATTTGACGCTACTTTTACGGAGCTATAGAGTATGATTCGAATGCGTTTTTGTAATAGCATTCAATTCATAACAACAAAATATTTTTAAGGGAGTGTCATGATCTACAGAATCAAGTAATCTGGAAATATAATAGAAATATCGAGGTCTATGACAAGAGATTCAGAACTTATTCATAATTCTGTTCGAGATCTCTTTGGCCATTAACAGATTTTGCTTTTGTGATCATGTGTAATTGTAATATATCCAGTGTAGGATGTCCATGCTACTTCTACTTCCCCAAATTTTTTGGAATGTAAATTTAACTACATTTCTATGCATCTTCAATTGAGCTATTTGACCCAGCTTTTGTTACTGTATTAAAAACATCACTTATAACTTGACTTAAAAATCGCAAGTGTCAGTCACAGTATAGTTATATCTTTACTTAATTTGGCAAATGCATAAATATCACTTTTATGTTTGAAAGATATTTGCATTTGTTCAGTACTTCTTGGTTCCAAACTTATTTTCGTTATTGACATTAAGATTATATTTGGAAGAGTGTTTTTGAATATTAAGAAAAGTTTACTATGAAAATATTTAGTTTCATACTACCATCTCTTCCTCTGTATATCTCACCAGTAGTGCAGCTGTATTAGTTCAAGCACAAGGGGATCTTGTTCTCCCTATACAAACAACCTGGCCACCTCGCATCATGGCCAGATGTTTTCAGTCTTATCTTCATTATCATAATGTTTGACCCTGAATGGCTACTTCCCACATCATTCTCTCTGAGTAGCCTACTTGTGCCCTTGTCCTAATGTAAACAACCCACTCATTTGTGCTCTTGAGTTAAATTTATGCACATCTAATTTATAACCACTTATAACTACTATACGTCGGACCTGCGTGTCGCCACTATCAGTTATTGCAGACCGAGCGCCGCCACACGGCAGGTCTAGTCTAGAGAGACTCCCTAGCACTCGCCCCAGTTGTACAGCCGACTTTGCTAGCGATGGTTCCCTGTCTACATACGCTCTCATTTGCAGCCTTCAGCTACGTCATTTGCTAAGACCTAGCAAGGCGCCATATTCAGTTACTGAAATTACTTCAAGAGTGTATTCTGAACAGATAATATTGTGACTCATGTACCGTCAAGAGCGGCGTTCATCATTAATGGATTAAAGTTAAGTATCAAACTAATTACGTCCGCTTTCTGATTACTCACTCCTTGTCATGTTCCAGACCTCACATCAGTATAGTTCTTGCCTCCTCACGCCAGCCTGCGTGAGCTAAAACGCGTGCATTTCGGCCTCCACTCGTAACACGGTGTTGGCTCTTCTGCTAACACAAAAGCTCCGTTGTTTCAAGGCGCTACAGAGCACCTGGTGGTGAGCGGGGACTTCAACAGCGTCTTACGCCCTGAGGATCAGATCCCTCACCATGTCTCATGTCCAGCCCGTCATGCTAGGGTCAGAGATCTCGCTTTTCATGATACATGGACGCTAATCCACTGCTACCCACGCAGATATGCACACTTCACCAGCCACTCGGCCAGCAGGTTGGACAGGATTTGTGTCTCCCGAGGTCTTCGGGCAGCAACTGTCGGTGCTGAGCTGTGGCCCACTGCATTCACCGACCATCAGGCCTTCATCAGCGCCGTGACTCTGCGACGACAACAGACGAGCCATAGTAGAGGACCTTAGACTCTTAACGTTACCATTCACCGGGAAGAGGCTTGCCGTGTAGCCAGCCGTCACTGATACCTGGCACAAATGTGAGGGACGGCGTCATACCTATGATTCCATGACACGAAGGTGGACATATTTCGCCAAACCCGCTCTTCGCCGCACGCTCATGGCGAATGGACGAGACAGGGCACTTTGCCTCCGATCCACCTCTGAGTTTTACTACACGGTCTTACAGGAAGTAGCATCGCAACACCCTTTGCCAGAGCGCCAAATGGCCGTCCACCGGACACAGGCACGGCTTCTGCAGATCACGGCTGACAGATTGGAAGGCACACGGGTTCGATCGAGACTGCAAGATTACACCCCAGAGGAACGTTCCTCTCTTTATCACATCGTCAGAAAACGGAGACACCGTAAGAGACGACTCATCACGGCAGTTATTTCCGCGGACGGGCAACGCGCAGAGGCACACAACGACACCTCCCGTGCCCTCAGATTTTATGATCGCACTCTCTGTCTAGCAGATCAACGGCGTGACAATGACATTGAGGACGTCCTGCACGACCTGCCACATTCGAGTAGGGTGCAAGGCGACGCCACATTCTTGGAGGCCGTCACGTGGGAAGAAATGGGCATGGCCCTCTCGCGGGGCGTGAGAAACAAATCACCAAGATCTGATGGTCTTCCGCTTGAATTTTATAGCACCTTGTCTGACCTGATGGGGGAAGTATGGCGGTAGATGTGCTGCGAACTCCTCGATCTGGACTTCCGCCTCCCCCCCACCCACGAATTTTTGGATGGCATGATCATCCCTCCGCCAAAACCAAATGGGGGGTGGAGACCGGAAGACTTCCGGTCGTTGATATTATTGAATTCGGATTACAAGCTGTTCGCCCGCATTCTTCGTACTCGTCTCCTCGCTATAGTCAAAGATGCCATTCATGCCGACCAAACATGTCTGGGAGATGGCAGTAACATACACACGACGTTAAGCTCTTATGGAGATGTGGCGGCGGTCATGTCGGCATGCCGCATAGAAGGTGCCCTCGTGGCGGCTGATCTAGACCACGCATTTGACCAAGTTGAGCACCAATTCTTCCAGGCTGTCTTAGAGAAGATGGAACTGTCCCCAATATCGGCAGGTGTGATTCTCCGCCTCATCCACGGAGCCCCTTCCACAGTTCTGGTCAATGGCTACTGCTCGCCACTGTTCACTATTGAGCGCTGAGTGCGACAAGGATGTTCCCTGTCAGCCTTTCTCTTCGCCGTCACCCTCGAGCCTGCACTTCATGGTCTACGACAGCGTTTGGATGGCATTCGCCTCCGCGATGTGCATTTTAAGTGTTGTGCCTATGCGGTCGATGTTGTATTCTTGGCGAGGTCGGTACAAGTTGTATGCACAGCGATCGCGTGGCTTCAGCAATACGGAGAGGTGGCCGGGAGCCGTATAAGCCTGCGAAGGTCGCACTACATGGATGTGGGCAGAGGATTGCCTTTGAGTACGCCAGTGCCCATTATCAAAGTGCCGGCGACGAAGTGTTTGGGAGTGACCTTCCATGGGAACGTGCAGCATACAGCAGCAGCTACGTATCGCAGACTACTTAATGTGATCCGCACACAAGTTGGTCTGCATAACTTTCGAACACTTTACTTGATCATGCGGGTACATTTAGTCAACTTCTACCTCGCTTCGAAACTTAATCATAGCACACACGTTCTCCCGATGGCCCCTATGCTAGCTGCCAAGTTCCAGGCGGCCATCAGTCGTTTCGTCAGCGAGGGTAGGGTTTTCAAGAACCGTTACGAGACGCTAACGTTGCCCACACATGCAGGCGGCATTGGAATGATAAAAGTGCACAACAGGGCGCACGCTCTCTTCCTGCGGACGATGCATCGCCTACGTACTTCGGACAAGGACACCCTCCCTGGTACACTGATTCAGGAGGTGGTACCTCAATCCCCCCATCCGCAGATTAGTGTTGAAAATATCACGCCAGCACTGTGTCACATTCGCAACTTTTCTGGTCGACATGAGTCATCTGTTGGCTGTCTTTCAGAGCACGTGGGAACGTAGCACCAAGGACTTCTGCCGCTACTTTCTACCGACGCTGCCTGCTAATATTGTTCAACGCCGACATCCGGCAGTTGGGTGGAGACGGGTGTGGAGTGACATACACTCTCCTTTCCTTCCCACCACGGTCAGGGCGCTGTGGTATGTGATACCGAGTGAAAAATTCCCCACCCGACAATGTTTACACATGATACATCTTGCCGAGGATCCTCTCTGCCCCAGATGCGCCGCTGTCAACAGCGACACGAAACGTTTCATTTGTGGTATCACTACCGACTGCTGGCTCCTCACACGGCGCATGTTGGCATTGTTGCTGCGACGGGCGCCTCAGTCCGTAGAGCCCACCGAACTGATGCATTCCGAAGTCACTTGCCTCCGTGCAACTTGTCATAACGCCACGGTGTGGGATAAGGGTATGACATGGTCATACTATTTTAATGAGAGCGTTGCAGGGTTGTTAGGTTTCTGGCATTATTTAACGAGTAACTACACGATTTTACGGCGCAAAGCGTCGTATGGTACGCTCTTTGCGAATTACTTGGGGTCGTTGTTTACGCGCTCTCCAGGCCATTGGTGTGTACCGAGTGTGAGAAGAGACAGATATCGCACGTGATGGATTGATGAGAGATATCAACGGTAATTATAGGGTGTTTCACCCTCGCTGCACGAGAAGACGACCAGGTCATCAAGCCGTCTGCGTGCTGTGGGCACCCCCGAGAATCAAGATATAACAAAAAAAAAGATTTACCAATAAAATATAAGAACAAAATGAACAACAAATAAAATATAATAAAGTTTTGTAGCCCTTCGCTAATCCTTTTCTTTTTTCAAGAAAATGTTCAGAGGCATATTTAATTTTTGTTCGTGGGCGGAGCCTGAAGTGGTGGCGCACGAGCGTCCTAGTTAGCTTTACACTGAAAGTGGCGGTGGCGCTAGCTTTGCATTTGTTTTTGGGTCAGATAGGTTTTTGGGGGTAGTATGAGAGATAGGGGCTAACGCCTGAATTGGAAGAGGTCTAAACACTACAAAAAATAAAAATAAAAGTTGGTAGAGCAGTTGCCCGCGAAAGGCAAAGGTCCCGAGTTCGAGTCTCGGTCCGGCACACAGTTATATTCTGCCAGGAAGTTTCATATCAACGCACACTCCGCTGCCGCGTGAAAATCTCATTCTGAAATTAAACCACAGTTTTATTTTTGTTTTTACCACGACAACTATTACTTATTAAAACCAGCTCTAGTGTTAAGTCTGAGTGTAAGCCGCTGTTTAGGAAATGAAGCACCGAAATAACCTCACTGGGGCCCTTCTTTCCCTCATTTTCCAAGTATCTGTATATTTTGCCATTTCCTACGCCAAAACCGTGTATCGCAAAGACATAATACGACAACAGACGCAAGTAATATACAAAACTCCTTGGTAAATGAGGGAGAAGTAATTTCTCAATAAAATAAAATAAGGTGCAGTTAACTTTTTCTTGTGTGGCTTGCTGGCTTTTAGAATGAAAAATCTTTTTTCAACCAAGAAAGCCACCACTTTTCTCAGGTGAACAGCTTCATATACCTCAAAAGCTTTTCTCTCCTTATCTTCTTTAGCTGTACTTATTTTTTGCTAAAGCGAATCCAATTTCTTGGAAGTGTCTGATCTGCGACATCCTAAATGGATGTTGAATGTTTTGTAACAATGCCAGTAAAGTTTACAGGCCATATTTATTCGGTAGCCGTTGAGGAAATCGCCATGAATAGACCTTACATTGAGGTCGTCAGGCAAATAGCGCCTATTGGGACTATCTGTGAATGAGTAATGGAAATTCCGCGCAGGGAAGGACATGATATGGGCCTCACTAACCTTTACAAGTTGTTCTGGTGCTTGACGTGTCAAATTGCACTGTTTACCACGGTTATCTGTTGGAGAGCATCCACAGTGATCCATTTTAGTTTGTAATGTTCTCGATTTGTCGTAACTATCTTCAAAAAGCATTTTTGCAAACAACAACATCTTCTCTTGTTACTCACACTTTGTAGGTGAATTTCGCTGCCCGAGGTTTTGTATTGTCTTCATTATCCGTTGCAATACCATGCATTTGTATCCACATCCTCAGAAAACGTGTATAAGCAATCTTATCTGTGTGTAATCCCATATAGTGATTAAAGTCTTGTGGAGACAATTTGTGAGCTTTCATTGGTTCTCAGTAAGTAAACAATAGCCTCCACCAACTTATATTCAAGTATTACCGTTAAGCTGGCTCTAAAGATTATTTGTTTCCGCATTTTTATAAAATAAAGTGGTATTCCATTATTTCTTGACTTTCAATCTAGTCATCTTGAGAATTTCCAATTTTCCATTACCTTATTCACAGCTGATTGCTCATATGTTTGTAGCTGAGGTTGGTTGAGAAGAAAGCCAATAGGAACGCTGAGACAGCTTTACTAGGCACAAGGTAAGCAAACCTCCTTCTCTTGAGCTAGAACATTTGCAAGAATTTTTTGAAACTTCTAGTTACGAGTTTGTCAACGTAGTTCACCACATCCAATAATTCGTAAAGAACCTGCGAGGATAGCATGTTTGAGACAGTAATGTGTCACAGGAGGAATGTTGGACATCCCGTCTTAATTATTTAGGAAATGGTAGGAACCGCTACGTGTGGATTAGATGCTGATGGGCGAGGAAAATCGATTGTATCCATCTCAAGGGAAACATCAATCCTACCTGGTAAAGATTTCAAAGAGTGGAAACCTTACTTGTACTAACATTAATGCGGGAATATGAGTTGATCATATGTGCTCAAGAAGATGTGTTTTGTCCTCTATAGTTTTAATTAATTATTGTGAAATCCATTATACAGACTACAACACTAGTCATGAATGTGAGATGTACCCTCAACCGCACTCCACAAGAGCCATGTGGATGTTATGCATTTAGTTTTCGATGCCGACAAGAATCGTGTCAGAACACTTCTGTTCTTCCTCCATGGAATATCATTTAACTTTCTATAAAACACATGGAGACTGATTGTCATACTATACTGGCGCTGTTACGAACGTCCAATCATTCGTTCAGTGTTGGTATTTTGGAATTTAAATGAAAGCAAGGTTTGTGCCCTATCGGAGATCCCTGACCTTGGTGGTTTTATTTGTGACAGAGTACTTCTGCTGTCTAATGACGACATAAAACGTGTTCTTTCACTTCACCTCTGCACTGTCCTAACGGGTAATCATATTGTTTTGACGCATTTACTCTGTCTATGTGCAAATGTGGTTACGAAATGTATAATTAATACTAACTTAAAATAAGGGAGATTACTATGCAGTGCACTGACATGGAGATATACTGTCAATAAAATAGAGGAAATCAATGATACACATCTCATTTATTCCACTAAAAACGGTTTTTGAATTCCTGAGACTGTGAAAACAATAGGTTTGTTTGTGAATAACTTTTGTCCTACAGTCACGATTTCTTTTCACTTATGTGTGTGTACACTTTATGTGCTCTGTTTACCTAGTGTTGAAATCTCGGCCTATGTTCCTAAGTAGAACATGGAACACTCCTGGCATGTCACTTTGTATATTTCAGAGTCTACGTATGTGGCATAATGAACTTTATGTTGCATATTAGTTTTTGTTGTAGTTTATCAGGTGTAGAAAACCCTATGCTTACTTTGTGGATTTTGGAAACACTTTCAGTCTTCTCTTATATATTGCCGATGTATGGGACGCTGGATATAATTTTTTTTTGTCTTTCTCTTCTGTGGTGTGGTTTGCGCCTGTGTTATTCTTTACTTCGTCTCGTACAGTGTCAACCATGGAAGCAGCAGAATAATTGGCAACTGCAATCAGGCAATTACAAGACAGAAAAAAACATACACATTCAAACTACATAGAAAAAAATACAATGACTGATAACACAATCCATGCTACCTCATGTCCTACGAACATCAATAAACAGGTAGCACACAGGTCAACGCTACATAGGGCATCTAAAACACTTTTAGACAAAAAATATGCAAAAAGAAATAAACATAATGAAACTGGCAGCTGTTGCCTCTGGTGCTCAGTGTAATGAGGAATGACATATCTGTTCCCGCTGCTGTGCGTAAAGAGTACTAAAAGACAGAGCTTCATTGTTCCACATATGTGAGATGAGAGTTAACTGCTTACACAGCTGGCGCCCCACACGCTATGGGCCAGCTGCTGCAGCTGGCCGGAGACCACTGGCCGAGGGTGCGTATTTCCTGCATCCATCAGAGGAGAAGTGGTGGCCATCCTGTGCTCATCATCGCAGTGAAGGCAGTGACGGCACTGGTATGTAGCACAAGCTGGCTCTGACTGTTGAGGAAAGGTGGACTTATGGAGCAGATCACGGAAAACTTTTTCTACTTGTTTTACATAAATTGCATACCTCTGCCATTCAAACCTATCCTCAGTAGCTGTGGTAGCAGCACCAGCGTGAGATATAGTTTAAACGTGGGATATTAGTATAGTTCAGTGAAGTCCTGTATGTGCTTTTTAACATATGTACTTGTCTGGAGAAACGTATGTACCTTTTTTATTTGCTGCCAGTACTGAGAAATATAATATAATCTTACAATGTCTTATTCCTCTTAGGCAACCTGATAGTGATGTCACAGTGCGTGGGATATTGTTTTTAACACACTAGTATTGCACGGAAAAATTCTTTAGTGATACAGTCCTACACAAATTTACGAGGGAGATAGCAACTATACATTTTTTAAATTATGTACTATGGTAATTGTTGACCAGTGAAAACCTCATATTCATGGTAATCTATGTGTGTCTTTGGATGATGAACTTATGAAGTATTTGAAAGTGAGTATTTGGAATACTGTCTGAAAGCAGCAAGGTTTCTGCAACAATTGTAAGAAATTACTTCAGAATTTTAGCAAACCGCTCCAGCAATTCAAATAGAAATGGAGGGTACTCATGTTTTGGAGTGCTTGCAAAAAATGCCATTGGGCAACCATGACATCACTAAAGAATAAAACGCAGCCAATAGGGCAACATCCTACCATTTTTCAAACATCAGCTATAATCTCTAATCATCTTACATCATTTTTGGGTCATAAACTACAGTAATTCAGCCCACCCAATGTAACTAGAGGAGTGGAGGATGGGGAAAAGGGAGAAGTGACCATTTTTTACTCATAAATTATGGCCATTAACATAGGCTAAAAACAAATGTTTGTAAATTAGACTTGCATAGATATATTTTAAGAGCATAAGTGGGTGGGTTGTTACATTAGGATGTATTAGGATGATGATGCAAGTGGGATAGCCAGAGATCGGTAGGAGTGGAGGCAGCCTGCCATTTTGGGTCATAAATTACGGTAATTAAGATTAGACTGAAAGTGTCTGCTTATATATCAGATTCATGTAAACATTTTTAAGAGAACAAGTGAGCAGTGTGTTTACTTAAGGACGTAAATAAGCAGTATAGTGTCTTATTGCAGTGATGTTTGTTTACATAAGGAGGCTATGAAAAGTGGCCAGTTCGTTTACATAAGGAGAAGAATCCACTGGTATAGCTCCGACACTCTCATCTCAGTCTGTCAGCGGTATCTCATTATCAAAATATGTTGTTATCACAAATGAGAATTTCTGTTTTACACTCATACGTTTCAGCTCTATGCCATGCACCACTGTTCGCCAGAGTAACTACGCATCATGCAGTGGAAGTGCGCTAAAAACTGTACAACGAGTAAAGGTTTCAACGTAAATAGCGACTGTGAAAAGGCTATACCACTGTAGAATAGATGGAAAATCCTCTACTAAAATAAGACTTAAGAAGCAAAATATGGATTAAAACAAATTTTCTACGGGTGTCTTGTCGTGTAAGGTATCTACATTGAAATTTTCTCGAATTATTGACGTATTTTTCTTCAAAAATGGCTCTGAGCACTATGGGACTCAACTGCTGAGGTCATCAGTCCCCGAGAACTTAGAACTATGTAAACCTAACTAACCTAAGGACATCACACACAGCCATGCCCGAGGCACGATTCGAACCTGCGAACGTAGCGGTCGCGCGGTTCCAGACTGTAGCGCCTAGAACCGCTCGGTCACCCCAGCCGGCGTATTTTTCTTGCTTGATAGGCAGATCAGCAGTGACAAAAAGTTGACAGTTTCCTAGGGGATACCTGCAAAATATTAGAATTGTAAAACATGTATATTCTTCGTTAACAGCTCAGTAGCATGGCGTTCGAAGCTATTATCTACACAATAACGGTATGTTTCAATTTTATGGCTTGATCCTTAAGTTCTCAGGTACGTTTTAGTTCCTGCTTTACCCATATTGATACTCCATGAAGATGATGCTAGCTTACAACATATTATATTTAACTTATCTAATCATTTTGCTTAAGTGATGTTCAGACTGGCTCAGAGAATTGTCCTGTAAGTCGGTAAACCTCTTAAACCTAGAAGAAACTCACTCATCCCATTTTTCACCCTCAAAATGTATAATAAACCTAACTTATTTAAGGTTTTGAAAAAACTGTTGGATTTGTTGTGTGCATATATAGTTACCAACACTGCACGTCTCTATCCAGATTCTGACTTTACTGATGTTCCGCCGTTACATCTGTGATCACTTGGTTTTTGGTTCGTTGCTTGGTGCTCCCCTTATACTTCCCCCAAAAAGCTTAGAAAGTCTATCGTTGCCTCCCTCATTCAGATAAATACCATGCTAGTTATATCCCATTCCTTCATTTCTAGAAATGTGTATGTCATAACCTATGTCGTGTTAGTGAGAGTGCTTCTCCTGCACTGTGCATTTGATGATTTGGTTTAAATCTCCATCTGGTTTATAGACTTCCAATGATTGTAATATTTTAACGTGTAGTTACCAAAGAATTTTTCGTAGTTACGGTCAATTTAAATTATCTCTCTTGTAAAAAAATTGTTACCTCGATCTTATCAGATGCTAAGTTGTTGAGAAATGAATTTTTCCATCTTCTTTTTCCTGGTCTTAACCTGTATCTTTCGGTTTCCGCATGGTAATCTGAATTTGACCGGATTGCTTTCCTGTCACGACCTCTTCTTCCCCGGGGCGGAATTTGTGTACTCCATTTATCTGGAACTAGTGTTGTTCCGTCTAGAAGTGTGATAATACTTTTCGAAATGGAGAAACGAGATTATCACATCTAATGTAATTTAAAGTATTGTACGGCATATTACATAACAATCATGGACCTAACATTTCATACAGACCACTCTAATTATTGGCAAATTAAGCATGTAAAATTTGCTTCACTCGACGACAGAACTTCTTGGTTTCGTGATGACCTTTCAGTTGTGTGCTATGCCCTTGCTGGTCCGCATGTGTCCCACATTTACTACAGATGAAAATGACTTTCCCTATGTGCCTGGCGTCTGTTATGATCATGTCTCTCAGTTAGGTTGCGATGCCATTGTGTCAATCGGGGGACTTTTCTTTGTTCCACCCTTATTTTTGCTCCTTAAAATTTTACAAAATTTGTTGCACTCGTGCCCCATGACTTGACTCTACGTATAAGAATTATTAATACACATACAAAATTGAAAACCCATACACGAATAGTGT
This sequence comes from Schistocerca piceifrons, assembly GCF_021461385.2. Lineage (NCBI taxonomy): Eukaryota > Metazoa > Arthropoda > Insecta > Orthoptera > Acrididae > Schistocerca > Schistocerca piceifrons. The sequence goes on from NC_060149.1 coordinate 160,767,791, forward strand.
ATTCTATACTTTCCTTCATAAGAAAAAAAACACAAAATGAAGTAATAGCTCACACCGCTACAGTCCGTCAGAGTTAATTACGTCATTCTCTTTCAAACTCATCGACGAATATCCTGAAGTTAGTGCGGAAGAAGGAACATTCTAGTTAAATGAGGCAGATACTCATACACGTTTCATAGTTACCGTGAAACATTTTATAGCGAGCTGTAAACATGGTCATCATCTTATTCTTTCTTCTTTCCACATTAGATTTTAGTCCGTAATATATGTTACTGATTACAAGATTGACAGCAGCCAGTTACTATTTCGAATTTGAAACTAAAATCATTTCCTTATCGTAACGTAAACCATGGTTGATTCCTGAAAATCCTCTCGTTAGTCTTTTCATCTGTCTAAGAAGTATATAAAGCGAAAGTAATGAAATGGTGAGATATTGCCGCTATAAGGAGGAAAAGAAGAATGGATGTCGTTTCAACTGAATACGTGTTAAAGGATTAATTTTTATTTCTAATCTATACAAACAAATACGTGACTAACCTTAGCGCGATCTAGGGCGTCTTGTCACGGTCCGCGCGGCTCTCTCCGTCGGAGGTTCGAGTCCTCCCTCGGGCATGGGTGTGCGTATTGTCCTTAGCGTTAATTAGTTTAACTTAAATTAAGTAGTGCGTAAGCTTAGGGACCGATGACCTCAGCAGTTTGGTCCCATAAGGCCTTACCACAAATTTCCTAATTTTCCACTAACCTTACACTGAATCATCTAACTTCCTTTCGGATGTGACTGGCTTCATTAGTAGTGTTACTTATCACGAGATCTCGAAGCTGTATATGCTAGTTAGAAAATATTCTAACACGAAGCTAACGGTTGAAATGTGGTGACATCAGCGTCAGATGGCGTGAGTAGTGGGCGGACTCTATACTGTCTACATCTGCATCTACATCCATACTCCGCAAGCCACCTGACGGTGTGTGGCGGAGGATACCTCTATCGGTTCTCCCTTCTATTCCAGTCCCGCATTGTTCGTGGAAAGAAAGATTGTCGGTATGCCTCTGTGTGGGCTCTAATCTCTCTGATTTTATCCTCATGGTCTCTTCGCGAGATATACGTAGGAGGGAACAATATACTGCTTGACTCCTCGGTGAAGGTATGTTCTCGAAGCTTCAACAAAAGCCCGTACCGAGCTACCGAGCGTCTCTCTTGCGGAGTCTTCCCCTGGAGTTTATCTATCATCTCCGTAACGCTTTCGCGATTACTAAATGATCCTGTAACGAAGCGCGCTGCTCTCCGTTGGATCTTCTCTGTGTCTTCTGTCAACCCTATCTGATACGGATCCCACTCTGGTGAGCAATATTCGAGCAGTGGGCGAACAAGTGTACTGTAACCTACTTCCTTTGTTTTCGGATTGCATTTCCTTGCGATTATGCGAATGAATCTCAGTCTGACATCTGATTTACCGACGATTAACTTTATATGATCATTCCATCTTAAATCACTCCTAATGCCTACTCCCAGATAATTTATGGAATTAACTGCTTCCAGTTGCTGACCTGCTATATTGTAGCTAAATGATTAAGGATCTTTCTTTCTATGTATTCCCAGCACATTACACTTGTCTACATTGAGATTCAATTGTCATTCCCTGCACCATGCATCAATTCGTTGCAGATCCTCCTGCATTTCAGTACAATTTTCCATTGTTACAACCTCTCGATATGCCACATCATCCGCAAAAAGTCTCAGTGAACTTCCGATGTTATCCACATGGTCATTTATATGTAATGCGAATAGCAACGGTCCTACGACACTCCCCTGCGGCACACCTGAAATCACTCTCACTTCGGAAGACTTCTCGCCATTGAGGATGACATGCTGCGTTCTGTCATATAGGAACTCTTCAATCCAATCACACAATTGGTCTGATAGTCCATATGCTTTTACTTTGGCCATCTGAGTCTCGTGGACGAATAGCGCGAGCTGGGTTTCACACGATTGTCGTTTTCTAAACCCATGTTGATTCCTACAGAGTAGATTTCTAGTCTCCAGAAAGGTCATTATACTCGATCATACTACGTGTTCCAAAATTCTACCATTGATCGACGTTAGAGATATAGGTCTACAGTTCTGCACATCTGTTCGACGTCCCTTCTTAAAAACGGGGATGACCTGTGCCTTTTTCCAATCCTTTAGAACGCTACGCTCTTCTAGAGACCTACAGTACAGCGCTGTAAGAAGGGGGGCAAGTTCCTTCACGTACTCTGTGTAAAATCGAACTGGTATCCCATCAGATCCAGTGGCTATTCCTCTTTTGAGCGATTTTAATTGTTTCTCTCTCCCTCTGTCGTCTATTTCGATATCTACGATTTTGTCATCTGTGCGACAATCTAGTGAGGTAACTACAGTGCAGTCTTCCTCTGTGAAACAGCTTTGGAAAAAGACATTTAGTTTTTCGGCCTTTAGTCTGTCATCCTCTGTTTCAGTACCATTTTGGTCACAGAGTGACTTGACATTTTGTTTTGATCTTCCTACCGCTTTGACATAAGACCAAAATTTCTTAGGATTTTCTGCCAAGTCAGTACATAGAACTTTACTTTCGAATTCATTGAACGCCTCTCACATAGCCCTGTTCACATTGCATTTCACTTCGCGTAATTTTTGTTTGTCTGCAAGGCTTTGGCTATGTTTATGTTTGGTGGGAACTTTCCTTTGCTTCCGCAGCAGTTTTCTAACTCGGTTGTTGTACCACGGGGGCTCTTTTCCATCTCTTACGATCTTGTTTGCACATACTCATCTAATGCATGTTGTACGAAGGTTCTGAAATTTGTCCACTGATTCTCAACACTATCTGTACCTGAGACAAAACTTTTGTGCTGAGCCGTCAAGTACTCTGAAATCTGCTTTTTGTCACTTTTGTTAAACAGAAAAATCTTCCTACCTTTTTTAAAATTTCTGCTGTGGGAATGATTCCGTTGGACTGAACTGAAAAACGGGATAAGTACGATGTACATTCGTGGGAGATGTAAATGCTGTTGGTAATAATAGCTTCGTGGAGTGAGCATTCACTGACCATGAGTCCTCTTGACTTAGAACTACTTAAACCTAACTAACCTAAGGACATCACACACAACCATGCCCGAGGCAGGATTCGAACCTGCGACCGTAGCAGCAGCGCGGTTCCGGACTGAAGCGCCTAGAACCACTCGGGCACAATGGCCGGCTCCGATGCTCTCCCCAAGAAGTACCGTTTAGGACACGTAGGACATTGAGAGGCTAAGTACAGCGTGCGGCCAAGTAAGACACGTGGGAGGACGAAGAAAGTCAACTATCAAGCGTGAATCCAGATTGGGCCGACAGAAATTCATACGAACGGCTTTGTCCGTGGAAAAGCGAAAGCCATTGTCGATGATTCACGAGTAAAGACGATTGTGACATCGCTGAAGACGCCATTCAAGGAGAATTGTCAGTGGAGAACTGAAATAGATCGCAAAGTCGTCGATGGAAAGAGAGCAAGGGATTCCTGTCGGGAGACAGACCATAATAAGGTTAATGGGTACAGGAAAGAGAACGACGCTCAGGATGGAGCCTATAGGTACCCCATTCTCCTGGATAAAGCTGTGCGACAAGGTTAAATCTACATGTGAAACCTTGATCGTTCAAAATTTCCTGAAGGAAACGAGGCAGGTGGCTTCTGAAGCTCTACTTGTATAGAGACAGAGGATACCAGATATGCAGCAAGTGTCGTAGGCTTTCTCCAAATGAAGAAAAAACAGGGCCACAGTCTGGTACTGCTGCAGAAAACCGTTCATGGCATGGGTTGACAAAGTGGCGAGGTGGTCAACAGCAGAAGGTCGCTCTCGATATCCAAATTGTGCAGTGATTAGCAGGTTGCGAGATTCGAGCCCCCGTACCAGACGGCCATGAATAGTAAGTTCCATCACCTTGCAAATACAGCTGGTGAGAGAAATGGGACGGTAGCTGGAAGGAACGTGTATGTCCTTACCAGACCTACGTACAGGTATGACAGGGGCTTCACGCCAGCGTCTGGGAAATGTGCCATCTGCCCAAATGCGATTGTACGTGTGAAGCAGAAAGTTCGTGCCCACAAGAGAACAATGCTGCAACATCTGAATGGGAACATCGTCCAGGCCTGGGGTAGAAGATCGGGAAGACGTGAGAGTTATGATCTAGCTTCCTCACAGCACTGCAGCATTCACGATTTAGATAGGAAAATCGTATCGCCTGATCCTCCTCCACTCATTTCTGAGAGAGGAAGGCAGGGTGATAATGGGTGAAGCTTGAAATCTTCGCAAAAAAGGCGGTAGGGGCTGTCTGAGATAGCAATAGTGTCCACGATGACACTCTGCTATGATCAGTCCGAAAACCGGCGAAGGGACCTTGATCCCAGAGAGCCGACGGAGGTTGGCCACACGACGGAAGAGAAAGTAAAGCTGTTGAAAGAACGAGTAAATGAAATCTAAATACCTTTTTCGCTATCGCGAAGAATGCGACAACACTGCGCATGCAACTGTCTATAATGAATACAGTTCGCCATCGTAGACTGACTGTCTCCGCGCGCGAATCACGTCACGACAGGCCTCAGTCCACCAGAGGATCGGGACACAGCGCGATAAAGATGAATTGAGAGGTATGGAACGTTCTGCGGCGATAAGGATAACGTTCGTGAGTTACTCTACCTATGGCTAAATGGCTCTGAGCACTATGGGACTCAACTGCTGTGGTCATAAGTCCCCTAGAACTTAGAACTACTTAAACCTAACTAACCTAAGGACAGCACACAACACCCAGCCATCACGAGGCAGAGAAAATCCCTGACCCCGCCGGGAATCGAACCCGGGAACCCGGGCGTGGGAAGCGAGAACGCTACCGCACGACCACGAGATGCGGGCAGTTACTCTACCTGGTCATCACAACTGGGGAAATGTTGTCAGTCGAAGGTCGCCAGGGAGGAGTAAGGCCTCCAGTCAGCTTTAGAAAGCTGGCAGCTCTGTTTACACATACCTGGGGTAGGAGTCAGCAAACGGATAACACACGGAAAACTGTCGCTCGAGTACATGTCAAAGAGAACGGACCACTCGAGACGACGGGCAAACTGGGCAGTGCAGAACGAGAGGTCCAAAGTACATCAGATGTTTGTGGTCTCAAATGAATGTGAGTGCTCCAGTGTTCAGACAGACAAGGTTGAGTTCATTGAGAAGTTCAGCCAAGAGGGCACCTCTCGGACAGCTGCTAGAAGATCCTCGAAACAGATGGTACGCATTAAAGTCACCGAGCAGCATAAAGCGGTGAGCGAGAAGACCAATAAGCGGGAGGAAATCTGCCCTGGTGACTCCGAATGATGGAAGGATGTAGACGTTGCAAAGAGAAAAGATGAAGCGCGGAAGGCTAATATTTACTGCAACAGCTTGCAGATGGATGTTAGGTGAGAATTGTTTGGCTATGAATGTCATCCCAGACGAGCAGCATGACTCTACGTGAGGTGGAATGACGTCCTTCGGGGGAAGGTCAAGGAGGACCGGAAGGAAACGCGAGAGATGTAAGCCATGACTCTGCTTACGATCTATAGCACTCAGTTGGCTGCACAGTTCCCCCACAACCACGGCACGCTGTCTCAGGATGAGTAAAAATGGTTCAAATGGCTCTGAGCACTATGGGCCGCAGACCCCACCTGGGAAGGTTCGCCTGCCAAGTTGCACGTCTTTTCATCTGACGCCACACTGGGAGACATGCGTAACGATTATGATGAAATAATGATGAGGACAACGCAATACCAAGTCCCTGAGGGGCATGGCAATAGGACGCGTTGACCACTCAATTAAAAGAGCGGAAAGTTACATAAGTATTTAGGATCATGAGTGGTATTTTATTTATTCGTTTGTCATCCAGCACCGGACAAAGAACCACAAAATGCGCAGCCACGAGAGACCGGAAAAATGTTTCACACCGAGTTTCTAGATCACGTGTCCGTTCTAAACGCGTTTGCGAGACTTCATTTGGCAGTCTGGATTTTTTCGTTCTCTGTTCAAATGTTGATCTAATTTAATGGAACCATCGGAATAACATTCTTCGACACGTGCGCGAAGCAGCGGCTCACAATTAAGTACTAAGAAACGCGAACAGCTGAAACACAGTTTCTCTGTTGCGTATTGTTAGCGGTCGCCGATATATTTTTCCTATTCTTTCAACGTCCAGCAATTGCTTCACCTCCTATTGCGCACGTGCCATCTATAGCGAGACAATTCCATCTGAAAGAATAAAGTATGTAAAAATTGTAGAAATAAAATTTTCACTGACGTGACAAGTCACAGGAGACCTCCTAATACGGTGTCGGACCTTCTTTTGCCCGGGTTAGTTCAAAATGGCTCTGAGCACTATGGGACTCAACTGCTGAGGTCATTAGTCCCCTAGAACTTAGAACTAGTTAAACCTAACTAACCTAAGGACATCACACACATCCATGCCCGAGGCAGGATTCGAACCTGCGACCGTAGCGGTCTCGCGGTTCCAGACTGCAGCGCCAGAACCGCGCGGCCACTTCGGCCGGCCCGGGTTAGTGCAGCAACTCGATGTGTCATGGACCCAATAAGCCGTTGGAAGTCCCGGACAGAAATACTGAGCCATACTGCCTCCTTAGCCGTCTATAAATGTGAAAGTTTTGCCGATGCGAGATTTTGTGCACGAACTGACCTCTAGATAATGTCGCATTAATGTTCGATTTTATTCATGATGGACGGTCTGGATGACCAAACCATTTGCTCGATTTGTCGAGAATGTGCCTCAAACCAATCAGAAACAACTGTGGCCCAGTGACATGGAGCATTGCCATCCATGAAAATTCCATCGTGGTTTGGGAACATGAAGTCCACGAATGGCTGCAAATGGTCTCTGAGTAGGCCAACATTTCCAGGGAATGATCGGTTCAATTGGACAAGAGAACCCAGTCCACTACTTGTAAACACAGCTGAAACGATTGTGAAACCACTACCAGCTTCCGCAGTACATTATTGACAACATGGGCACATGGTTTCATGGGGTCTGCACCACACACTGATCCTGCCACGGGGTTTTACCAACTGAAATCGGGACTCATCTGACCAGGCCACGGCTTTCCAGTCGTCTAGGGTCCTATCGATATGGTCACGCTCCAGGGAGAGGTGATGTAGGCTACGTTGTGCTGTTGACAAAGACTCGAGTCGACCGTCTGCGGACATATCTCATCAAAGCCATATGTCGCCGCACCCTCCTAAGGTTCTTCGAACGTCTCACTTTCATTTCTGTGGTTACTTCACGCAGTGTTGCTAGTCTGATGGCACTGAGAACTCTACGCAAACTCACCTGCTTCCGTTGTTAAGTGAAGACCGTCAGCCATTGCGTTGCCCGTGTTGATAGGTAGGGAAGACTGGATACGATTGTGCCAGGGTACGGTTGTGACAGTCGCCATATTAGCCAAACAAAAAAGAATAACGTGGAGAGTGGGAGGCAGGCAAAAGCGGCGTGCCTGTCTGGACTTGTGTCACAGTATTGCGTCAGCCGTCGCGCGACAATAACGCTAGCAGCGGTCTACATTACTTTTCAACAGTCAAAAGTAAGTTTCTTGATTCCATTTCTTTTAATGATTGTTGCTATATGTGTACTGATAAAGTAATGAGAGTTTCTTCTCGTTAAACGTTAAACATTAGTAGTTTAATATCAGCGATTATTTCGCACGTAGAAAATTTTGCATTGCCATTGCGATGTTTTTCTTGTGGAGGAGTGCGTTGGGTACGGTTGTGACATATTTGCTGGGTACCGTTGTGACACGAAGATAATTATTTTTTTCTAGATGTCCAGAAAGAGGTTGAGGAAGACTGACAGAGGGCAGTGTGGCATTAAAAAATATGGAGACGCTTATAAAGAAGTGAGATACGGGAATTCTATACGTAGAGCCGCGGAAATGCACGAAGTTAATCGCATGTCTTTGCTGCGATACATTCGTAAACGCGATGGAGTCACTGCAGGCCAGAATGAAGACAGCGTCAGCATGGGATATGTCGCACATAATAAAGTGTTCTCTGAGGAGCAGGAACAGCAGCTGGCACTTTATACACTCCTGGAAATGGAAAAAAGAACACATTGACACCGGTGTCTCAGACCCACCATACTTGCTCCGGACACTGCGAGAGGGCTGTACAAGCAATGATCACACGCACGGCACAGCGGACACACCAGGAACCGCGGTGTTGGCCGTCGAATGGCGCTAGCTGCGCAGCATTTGTGCACCGCCGCCGTCAGTGTCAGCCAGTTTGCCGTGGCATACGGAGCTCTATCGCAGTCTTTAACACTGGTAGCATGCCGCGACAGCGTGGACGTGAACCGTATGTGCAGTTGACGGACTTTGAGCGAGGGCGTATAGTGGGCATGCGGGAGGCCGGGTGGACGTACCGCCGAATTGCTCAACACGTGGGGCGTGAGGTCTCCACAGTACATCGATGTTGTCGCCAGTGGTCGGCGGAAGGTGCACGTGCCCGTCGACCTGGGACCGGACCGCAGCGACGCACGGATGCACGCCAAGACCGTAGGATCCTACGCAGTGCCGTAGGGGACCGCACCGCCACTTCCCAGCAAATTAGGGACACTGTTGCTCCTGGGGTATCGGCGAGGACCATTCGCAACCGTCTCCATGAAGCTGGGCTACGGTCCCGCACACCGTTAGGCCGTCTTCCGCTCACGCCCCAACATCGTGCAGCCCGCCTCCAGTGGCGTCGCGACAGGCGTGAATGGAGGGACGAATGGAGACGTGTCGTCTTCAGCGATGACAGTCGCTTCTGCCTTGGTGCCAATGATGGTCGTATGCGTGTTTGGCGCCGTGCAGGTGAGAGCCCCAATCAGGACTGCATACGACCGAGGCACACAGGGCCAACACCCGGCATCATGGTGTGAGGAGCGGTCTCCTACACTGGCCGTACACCACTGGTGATCGTCGAGGGGACACTGAATAGTGCACGGTACATCCAAACCGTCATCGAACCCATCGTTCAACCATTCCTAGACCGGCAAGGGAACTTGCTGTTCCAACAGGACAATGCACGTCCGCATGTATCCCGTGCCACCCAACGTGCTCTAGAAGGTGTAAGTCAACCACCCTGGCCAGCAAGATCTCCGGATCTGTCCCCCATTGAGCATGTTTGGGACTGGATGAAGCGTCGTCTCACGCAGTCTGCACGTCCAGCACGAACGCTGGTCCAACTGAGGCGCCAGGTGGAAATGGCATGGCAAGCCGTTCCACAGGACTACATCCAGCATCTGTACGATCGTCTCCATGGGAGAATAGCAGCCTGCATTGCTGCGAAAGGTGGATATACACTGTACTAGTGCCGACATTGTGCGTGCTCTGTTGCCTGTGTCTATGTGCCTGTGGTTCTGTCAGTGTGATCATGTGATGTATCTGACCCCAGGAATGTGTCAATAAAGTTTCCCCTTCCTGGGACAATGAATTCAAGGTGTTCTTATTTCAATTTCCAGGAGTGTATAACACGATGCGCAGAAATATATTTTGGCCTTTCTCCGAAAGAGGTGCGGAAGCTAGCTTTCGAACTTAGTACTAAATACAATCTGAAGCGACCTGCTACTTGGCTCGAGAATGAGATGGCTGGCGAGGAATGGTTTCGTTCATTCATGAATAGAAATCCTTCACTCTCTGTTCGCGTAGCTCAAGCAACTAGCCTTTCAAGAGCAACGAGCTTTAATAAAACAAATGTAAAAGCTTTTTATGACAATTTGCAAACTGTTATGGACAGACAGAAATATGAACCACAGGATATATACAGTGTTGACGAAACAGGCGTCACTACTGTCCAAAAACCTGACAAGGTAGTAGCAAGCCGTGGGGTACGCCAAGTGGGAGCTCTTACTTCAGCTAAGCGAGGCACATTAGTCACAGTTGCTTTTGCAGTACATGCCTTGGGGAATACTATGCCTCCTCTATTTATATTTCCACGGGTTCGTTATCGTGATCATTTTATTAGGGATGGGCCTGTAGGATCAATAGGGACTGCAAATCCTTCACGATGGATGCAAGATGAATCGTTCTTAGTATTTCTCCAACATTTTTAAGAAATTCTCTAATGCTTCTCAAACACATAAAGTGTTGCTATTGCTGGATAACCATTCCTCACACATCCACATCAACACACTGGATTTTTGTAAAGAAAATGGAATCACATTGCTTCCATTTCCTCCACACTGTTCGCACAAACTTCAACCCTTGGATAGATCTGTGTTCGGAACCTTCAAGAAAGCTATAAATACTGCTTGTGATGGCTGGATGCGGAGTCACCCTGGAAAAAGAATGACAATCTACGATATACCAGGTATTATCAAAACTGCTATGCCTCTGGCTTTCACACAATCGAACATTCAGGCTGATTTCTGCAAAACGGGTATTCTCCCCTATAATCGTAATGTATTTCAAGAAACTGACTTTGCATCTTCCTTTGTTACGGACAGAGCAAACCCTGACACAGAAAAGAACACTTGCAACACCATCTCTAGAAATGCACACACCGAACCCTGAGATTAGGAAAAACAATGCTGGAGTTAACAATAATATACCACAGTTTTTAACACAAGAATTTGGCTTTTCACCATCGTCTGAAATAGAAAGACCTGACTCTGGAGAGAACAATCCTGAACGCAATGATGAATTGGAGCCACTTTCAGCTTCTTTATTATGCGAATCTTCAATCCCAAGTTCAAGAAGTATTGAGGTAACAGCGTCATTCTCAGCCACTCCACCTGTTTTCTCGCCTGAAATTATTCGGCCTTTTCCTAAGCCTCCGCAAAGAAAAACGAGAGGTTCCAGAAATAAAAAGTCAACCATTTCTACAGACACGCCTGAAAAAGAGGCAGTTAGGCAAGAATATGACGAAAAAGAAAAACGATTGAAGGCTCAGCAGGTAAAGAAACATCTTACTGAATCAAGAGGAATAAATAAAGAAAAAGGAAAAAACAAAGCAAAGAAAAGGAAGATACCACCATCGTCATCGGATGAAGAAGATTATTTCTGTCTGGTTTGCTTAGGCCCATATTCAAAAAGTAGGCCTGGCGAGAAATGGATAAAATGTCAAGGAAAATGTGAGCGCTGGTCCCACTTGGAGTGCGCAGGTGGCAGTCGGTTTTACATTTCTCATAATTGTGATGAGTCAGACTAGATCTCAGTGTCGTGCCTTTGCACTTTTAGAACTAAGAATCAACCTTATTTTTCTACTGTTCTTTGTTTTTTTTGTGATCATATTTACACAAATGCTTAGATTTTCCTTGAATAAGACATTTTAACATATTTGTTTCAATGGTTTTTATAATGCCTATTTATTTATATGATTTGTATTTCAACACATTTATTATATTGTATAGTTCGATATTTTAGTTAAATTCTTTTGCTGATTGTAATATGATGACTGCTATAATAACAGCTTAGATGCTAGAGTTCCTTATTAATTACAAGCTATTAAAGTGTTCCAAGATTATATTTCTTTTGTTGCATAAAAGTTAAATTTTTACAGAAGAAGATTATGTTGCTATTATGTTAGATATTAGTTGCCATAAAACCGATTTTATATTATTTTGATGCAATATTTAACGTGTCACTACAGACCCCAGGTACTGTCACAACCGCCCCTGGGGTGTGGTCGGTTGTGACATCTTTCATTTTTTCTCTAATTTCCCCCAAGAGATAACCATTGTAACTAGCGACAAAATTTTAATATTTTCATTTAGACAAATGTATACTGTACTATAAAAAACATTTTTAATCCATCTAACTCGCATAGTAACAACAATATAGGGAATCAAATGAAAATAGTCACAACCATACTCAGTCTACCCTAATGCCTGAAATTTGGTATACTTGGCACACTCTTGTCTCTGTGGATACCGGAATGTTGAATTCCCCAACGAATTCCAAATGGAATACCCCATGCGTCTAGCTCCAGCTACCGTTCCGCTTAATTTCCGTCGTGTCGCCATAATCACGTCGGAAACATTTTCACATGAATCACCTGAGTACAAATGACAGCTTCGTAAATGGACTGTCAAATGGTTCAAACGGCTCTGACCACTATGGGACTTAACTTCTGAGGTCATCAGTCCCCTAGAGCCGGCTGGGGTGGCCGAGCGGTTCTAGGCGCTACAGTCTGGAACTGCGCGACCACTACGGTCGCAGGTTCGAATCCTGCCTCGGGCATGGATGTGTGTGATGTCTTTAGGTTAGTTAGGTTTAAGGAGTTCTAAGTTCTAGGGGACTGATGACCTTAGAAGTTAGGTCCCATAGTGCTTAGAGCCATTTGAACCAAGTCCCCTAGAACTTAGAACTACTTAATCCTAACCAACCTAAGGACATCAAACACAACCATGTCCGAGGCAGGATTCGAACCTGCAACCGTAGCAGTCGCGCGGCTCCAGACTGTATCGCCTACAACCGCTCGGCCACTCCTATGGACTGTCCTTTTATAACTTGTATACGCGATACAACCGCCATGTGTATATGAGCATATCGTTTCCCCAGGACTTGAGTCACCTCAGCGTAAACAGGAAGTGCATAGGTACACGTTCATTTCTAGTGGCTAGTTGTCTTTACACTGAGAGACGAAGATATCTTGAAGCAAACTTAAAAAACTTCTTTTAGTGTACAAAAACTTTTCATTAAGTAATTCTGTGTGCTTATGACTTCTTTAGAGACGTGGAGTAGCTGAGTCCATCAATATTCACTCCAGCAAAAGTAAGAATTATTTTGGCCTGCGTCCGCTGCGTCATAGGTGCCAATACGACTGTTGCTGCAGGGATAGTGAAAAGATGGGGCCATAAAGGCTTATTGGGCGGGCTGGCGAGATGCGCGTGGCGCGCAGACGACAGACGGCAAGCATTACCTGGTCCGCTCTAATTAATGCCGTTCTGGGCGCCGCGCACCGCCATTACACGTGAGAATAATGACAGATGAGTCGGGCCGAGTGCTCCGCCTGAGATATGTAACTGCCGCGCGCCGCCGCGTACGTGGTAATTGCACCGCTAATGCTGCTTACACCAACCGGCTGGCAATCTAATTACATATTTGGCCCCTTGCTAATTGTTATAACGGTCCCCGTTTCAAGTGTGGGCCGCGCCAAGTAGTTATCCCACAGAAACGGCACAACTTTGGAAACAGGTTGCACTAAATTCGACTCAGTTTCACCCAGGACACAATTGGCTTATGGCTGCCACATTCATGAACGTGAAAAACCCTCATACTGGACTTCAGTTTTTCGTCACGTTATCTTCATTTTGCAAGAAATTATTTCAAGACATCGAAAGTTCTCAAAAGAAAAGTGCCCAGAGGATCCAGACTCAAATGGTATTCGTCCTACATAATCTTGATATTATCACTCATTACTTTTCGTTTTATATTATCTATGAATGCTATTGCAGTTAAATTAGGGAAGCCAAATATTTTACACTGCGATAAATTATATGCAAGAATAGCCTGCAGTTTTACCTATACACCCTACTCTACATCCACATCTACGTCTACATGGATACTCTGCAAACCACATTTCAGTGCCTGGCAGAGTGTTTATCGAACCACCTTCACAATTCTCTATTATTCCAATCTCGCATAGCGTGCGAGAAGAATGAACACCTATATCTTTCCGTACGAACTCTGATTTCCCTTATTTTATCGTGGTGATCGTTCCGCCCTACGTATGTCGGTGTCAAAAATATATTTTCGCATTCGGAGGAGAAAGTTGGTGATTTGAATTTCGTGAGAAGATTCCGTCGCATCGAATAACGCCTTTCTTTTAATGATGTCCATCCCAAATCCTGTGTCGTTTCTGTGACACTCTCTCCCATATTTTGCGATAATACAAAATGTGCTGCCTTTCTTTGAACTTTATCGATGTACTCAATCAGTCCTATCTGGTAAGGATCCCACACCGCGCAACAGTATTCTAAAAGAGGACGGACAAGAGTAGTGTAGGCAGTCTGCTTAGTAGGTCTGTTACATTTTCTAAGTGTCCTGTCAATAAAACGCAGTCTTTGGTTAGCCTTCCCCACAACATTTTCTGTGTTCCTTCCAATTTAAATTGTTAGTAATTGTAATACCATGGTATTTAGTTGTATTTACGGCTTTTAGATTAGACTGATTTATCGTGTAACCGAAGTTTAAAACGTTCCTTTTAGCAGTCATGTGGATGACCTCACACTTTTCGTTATTTAAGGTAACTGCCACTTTCCGCACCATTCCGATATTTCTTCTAAATCGTTTCGCAATTTGTTTTGACCTCCTGATGACTTTATTAGTCTGAGTATAACTTATTACGCTCGCTAATCAGAAATATTTCCTTGATGATATTTTTAGTAAGACATGAAATGTATTCACAGTTGTAAATATGAACACCCATCAGCTGTATAATGGAATGAAGACAACGAAAATTTGTGCCGGACCGGCACTCCAACCCGGATTTCCACGTTTATCGCGAGCGGTTGCCTTACCGTATGGCAATCCGAGAACGACTCACGGCCAGAACCAGACTTCCATTCGTCGTTTACCATGTGTCTACAACTTGTATTCGTGCATCTTTTATGTAGGGTGATGCCTTCAGAAGGTGGATAGGCGGACCTCCACGATTGGCAGCGGTAGGAGAGACCATCCAAGACTGGTCACATCTGACATGTTGCAGCGAACTGATGTCATTCGCGAGGACAGACGCATTACGACTCGGCAGGTCATTTGTCAGTCAGCAAAGGAAGTGTGGATGCAATTATCCGCACTACTGGATATTCCACAGTGTGTGCAAGATGGGTCCCGCAGTGTCTAACGGTGGATCGTAAATCGCAAAGAAAAACAATTGTCTTGATTAGTTGCAACGTTCTTAAGCTGAGGGGTAGGCCTTCTTTTCCCGGATTGTGACAGGTGACTAAACCTGGGTTCACCATTTTGAGCCAGAGACAAAACGACAGTCGGAATGTCGCCGTTACCACTCTCCACAGAAGAAAAAATTCAAAGCATCAGCTTCCGCCGGGAAAGCCACGATCATCGTATTCTGGGTCTGTGAAGGTTTGATTATCATTGATGTGATGCCATGAGGCGGTACCATTAATTCGCCGGCCGGTGTGGCCGTGCGGTTCTAGGCGCTTCAGTTTGGAACCGCGTGATCGCTACGGTCGCAGGTTCGAATCCTGCCTCGAGCATGGATGTGTGTGTTGTCCTTAGGTTAGTTAGGTTTAAGTAGTTCTAAGTTCTAGGGGACTGATGAACACATATGTTAAGTCCCACAGTGCTCAGGGCCATTTGCACCATTTTTGAACCATTAATTCAGAAGCTTATGTCAATACATAAACAAAACTCAAGACGCGCTTCTGGCGGCTTCGGCACCACAGGAACCCAGGAGATTAAAAGGAAGATCAGCTTTGTCCCTAATATTGATGCTTTATTCATAGCAAAATCGATTTTCAATCACATAGTGATCATCTTCAGTGCTGTGGTGTACAAATTAAACTCATAGCACTGGTATGAAGTTATTATCAGTAACCATAGCTGAGAAACGATCACAACAGATGTGATTGAAAATCGATTTTGATATCAATAAATAATCAATATTACGGCCGACGTTGACCTTCCTTTTCAATTTCACATATACGGCCGTTTTACACACAGCACTCCATGGAGTCGCCAATCAACCCAGGAGATGTTTTGCTGCAACACGATAACGCTCTGTCCCACACAAGTCTGAGGACTGCTGAACACATCGCAAAACTGGGTTGGACAGCGTTACCCCACCCACGCTACAGCCCTAACCTAGCCCCCTCGGACTTCCACTTGGTTGGGCCATTAAAGGATGTCATTTGGTGGAATACATTTTGAGGACGATGAAGAGGTGATTCACACAGTGAAGCAATGGCTCCGCCACCAGGACAAGGATTGGTACTGACAGGGCATACACCCTCTTCTTTCGCGCTGGAGGAAGGTCATAGAACAGGATGGAGATGACGCGGAAAAAAGGGTATGTAGGTAAAATACCATTCTTTCGAGTATGTAGTTCTCATTATCTTCAATAAAGAATTGTTGAAGAAAAAAATGAAGTGCATTACTGTCTAGGCAACCCTCGTACTTTGCGCGTAACGACCACGAAGATATGATACTAGGTTCACAGATGGTTCATCGGCAGAATGATTTTCTGTGCGACCCTTTATTTGCCTTATTTTATCTCCACATTGTCTGTAGATACGCATGTAGTTGCAGAGTAATCGCAGTTTCTACACTGAGATAAGATTCTTGAAATTTTCTAAGCAGTTTGTCACGAGATGTACAGCAGCTCACTTTGAGCGTCGACCAGCTAAGGTTTTCCACTATTTCCACTATACTCTCTCGCCAGAGGTGCTTGTGAGTACTCGCGCTGCCCTTGTTTGTAAACACGGTGTATCCCATGTTAGTGTGCCCTGTTGTTCATCGTTATGTTGTCACATAATGTTACCAGAGGAAGAGGCTTGTGTCGCACGTGTAACTTTTCCATACAAAGAAGTTTAGAATGGATTTAGGGCTTTTGACAAAACAGTGGTTTTCATAATGAAGGATATCTGACCAAATTACAAGTTAAGAAGGAGCGAAGTATATGCAGAAAGTATTGAATAACTTACATAAGCGCCTCTTGTAATGAACGAACGGAAATTATGGGTTATCGTTAGTAGAGGGACAACCTTCGCGACAAGGCATGCTGCATTGTTGCCAAATTTATTCAAGATGGCAGCGATGACGTCTTCCAATATGGCAGCTTTTGGCGGGAGAATAGCATAATTGTGCTATGTCCACTAACCTAGCCCCCAAACAAATGGCGGGAAGTATGAATTTTGGCGGTAAAATAGGCCAATTGTGCTACGACCACTAACCTAAGCCTGCAGAAGAAAAAAAGGCGCCACATTTGAATTCCAACACGATAATGCATGCAAAGACTGTACGTGTCTTTATTATTACGGATTATCATTCATTAACATACATTATCATTTATTGTCATTTATGATCATTCATTATCACTTATTATCATTTATTATCATTTATTATTATTTATTATCATTTATTATTATTTATTATTATTGACCTGCCTCCACTAGAAAATTCCTTCCAAAATCATATTCCAACATGATAATGGCTGCAAAACCTTACTTTAGTTTATTATTATTCACTATTAATTATTAACATTCATTATCATTAATTGTCATTTATTATCAATAATTATCATTTATTATCATTCATTATTATTTATTATTATTATTATTATTATTATTTATTATTATTATAGGCCTACATCCACTAGAAAATTGCGCCAAATTCAAATTCCAACACGATAATGTCTCGAAAACTGTACTTCTATGTATTATTATCATTTATTATTTATTCAAGATGTCCGATTTTCTCGGCAAGAAAGCCATTTTCCTTACATCCATAACAAAAATCTATCACAAGTTCAAATCCCGACACCATAATTGATCACTCGTACGAACACTCTCCCTCACTTATCTTTTTTCACTGGTAGCCTACCATAATCGCGTCAAATAATAAACTGCTCTTATAGAAACATGTCACGTCCTTTGATTTTGCAGGGGGGGAGGGACTGACGACTTTGTTTCAAGCAGTGCGGTCATCACTTGTTCTCCAACACAGTCAGCACACACATCTTTCGTATCGCAGTGCAGTCACCACGACGTCCGCGCTCCAACTGAATTAGTTCAGATCCTCGCCAGCCCCTGGCCAGTGCGCGGAGACACTGCCGATGCCTGTCACTTGAGGCGACCTGCCACTCGCGGTGGACTGGCGGTACGCTGGGGGCGAGCCCAGCGATCGCTCCCACGTCGTAAACATATTTTCGCTGGACACGCTGGAACTTGCCGGGTCTGACGTCACAGCAGTCCCTTGTTCGCTCACCACGTGTATTCGTCGCCTCCGCAAGCTTCCTGCCAAAATTGTTTGCCTCAGAGGTCAATCACACAACGGTCGGCTGTTCCCTGCTACACTTTTGGCCCCAAACTTGTTTTCCTGGGCATGTTCAGGCCTGTCGATGCCGACCGCTCACCGTCCACCACGTGTTCTTGTGCAGGCGAGAACGCAGTGCTACACATTTGGCGGCAAAGTTTGCTCGACAGTGGAATCCGCCATGACTATATAACAGCACGTTTGGTCCGCACTAGAACGCTCCCTAATTGACTCTCTCTCGCGCGCACATAATAACTGTACAATCGCTGCGCCGCCCCACCCCCTCCTACGTCACACACCCACCATACACGCGACGGACCTAGTCTTCTGTAAAATACCTAAGTACTTAATTCCATTTCGTTTTTAATCATATTAAATAATTCAATTTACAATTTCATGTATGTATGCAAAGGTGTTCAACTACCTAATTTCAACTACTTTTCGACGACCAGAAGGCCAAATCTCCCAGCGCCGAGTTTGAATTCTAGCAGTAAAGAAAGGACACTTTTGCTTTCTCTACCAACCTCAGCAACCTGACCGCCACCTCTCCCTAGGAACCAGCGCCAAGTTTGAAATCTGAGAGTAAACAATGCTCACTTGCGCTCCCCCCACCAACCTAAGAAAATTGTTGCAAACTAAGCTCATCACCACTAAACTAACTCACCAGCACTCAACCTCTTCGTTCACGTTTCGGGTAAAAGGACTCACCCTGAACTAGGCCCATGGATGGAGGAACCAATTTACTTTATTTAGGAATGGAGTGTATGTATCACACCGACATGTTCCTCACCATACAGACCTGCAAAACACTCCTACATAACTCATTTATAATGCTCTAGACACACACTTGCTAATTGTAAACAGTTAAAAATAACTCACAACACAGTCTACAGACATACGGACCGCTCGTAAATAATGCAATACATTTATGTCCAAATAGCCAAACAACTCCTAATTTTCTTAAATAATTTCAGTCCATAGGCTGATCGAAGCTTGAAAGAGTGTACTTTATTTATTTCGGGCATATCTTTTTGAAACTTCTGCATCTCATAGGTTTCGATATGTAAGGCTGACATAAGGCAGTTTCTGAACTCCAGTAGTGCACTACATGTGGCAACACAACCACACCCACCAAGAAATTCATTCCAATCCAGACCTCTAACTCCTCTACACAAAAACTTGTCCGGTTATTTGTTGACTCACTCACAGACTGACCAGATTGCAGTTTTTGCGCAAAAACGACTCAGACTGAACTGTCCTGCTCGGGGAAGTAAGGAGGGGCTGCACTACATTTATTTGGAGCCCTTTTATTTAGTCTTTCAGTACATTTGTCACAAAACACCAGCACTGATCCGAATGTGGTCATCTATCACAGGCCACAAACACGTAAACAACTCCTAATTTCACCAGACAATAGCAAACAGCTCTTAAATAATGCAGTACACAATATCAGCGGACGAGCTCTGTGCTCTTAAACTCTCCAAATAAAGCACCGCACAGTGCACAGACATGCTCGCAAAATAGTGCAACAGACGCGCCCAAACACCCCCCAGCTGCGAAACCGGCCAAAAGTCTCTGCTCGGCCTCCCCCCAACCATGACCTCAACACAGCCGCTTTCACACCTATCACCGGAGAAATTGATATCGCCTATGCGCTTTAGATTACGCTCCAAGGCAGGCCGCGCGCGCGTGCGGTCGGCTGGAAAGGGGGTTCCAGAGTCTCCAGCCAAGTTCAGCTTCCGAGCGCTCGTGACAGCCGACCACAAACGACGCCCCCGCCTCACACACGTGAAAGCTGCATTGTTCTTATCATGTATACCGCCGGCGTCTCAGGTCTGGACCTGCCTTCATGTCCATTGTCAGAATAGCTCATAGCTCGTTGACACACACGATTAACGCGGCCAGGAAAACATTTACTACTGGCATGCAACCGAGATGGTGACGGAAAACCAATCACTCTGATCTGCGCTGCAGGCGCGTGTAATCATTGAGAACACTCTATTTATTTTTTTCGAACAACTTATTTAACTATACAGTATATCTATCACGTTATCACAAAACACCAATCCCAGATGTGCCCTGGGCCATGTTGCACAGCCCACAGACACGCACCCAATCATAATTTCAGTACACACTATATCAAACTGCTACTAAATAATTCATCACACAGATGTGTAAATACGCTCAGTACTCGTAAACTATCCTAATAACGCATAGCAGAACGTGCAGATAAGCTCGCAAAATAACTCAGCAGACCTGCACAAGTACCCCCACTCTGCACACTGCCCACAGGATCGTGAAGTCACCCATCCGTCTGATTTCAGACCACGCACAGCCCCTGCTCGGTTTCCGTAAGCGTGAGTTGGCGCAGTCAACGCGCTCGTCAGCGGTCAAAGCACACACATACGTCCATCCAGGACCGCGATCCCGAGCCGCGACCACCGAACGCGGGTGAAAGTCAACTTTATATCAACGTAGCATACTTCCAAAGCGCAGCCTCCATACGCTAGACACATCATAGCAGTACATGTCTTTACCTCCTATGACACTGTAGCACACTGCGCATTGCTCCTCACAAGACATTACACGTCCCTGCAAGGGGGAGATAGAGATCTGCGCTATTCAGGAATCCATTTGTGCACTGTATGTCGTTAGACAATAGCAGGAGAGCAGGTATAGGGAGAACCCACTTCAGCATTCTGGTCCTGGGGCTGAGTGGACGGCTGTTTAGATGGACAGCCATGTGGCTTTGACATGCCGCCGGCGGCGCTTGGGCACTAGCTTCGTGAGGCGCTATGGGATTAGTTTGAGCATTTAGTGCTTGTTTCGGTGGTTTTAGGATTTAGAACTGTAATACTGAAGGTCATGCCCTCAGCGGGTCTGCTGTGTAATTGAGTAAGTGTGTTTACGTATTTGAAGATATGTTTCGCTAATGGTGATGTTAAGTTGATGGCGCAGTTTAGCTACCACTGTATTAAAAAAAAAAAAAATAGCTCTCTGCTGCTGAAAGAAAGGGATGACCTTGCTCCCAGACCTCATGGATGAGTTATTACAGAAGAGCAAGTGATAGTTGAATGATGCTATGTGTTCGGATATAGGAGTTTCTAAACGGCGGGGCGAGATTTTTTTTTTATGTGGAAATCTATGGAATCTATAGATAGTGATATTGGACTACTAGTGACAACAGTTAAGGGCGGAAAAATAGGTACAAATCAAGCGCTGGCAGAATGTTGCGGCAATGGTAATAATATTTATTGAAGGTGGAGGTGGCAAATATGGACCAGGCTTTGAATATTGGAGTGAGTGTCGTATGTGCTTGATGCTCTGTATAAAAGTTTGACCCTTTAATAGCGTTTGGTATTTCTGGGTGTGTGTAAAATTAATTTTACTGTTGAAAGTGCGAGAAACATGAGTTGATTCGTGTTTAGATAGAGGCTACGTTTGTAATTCGGAAAGAGGGAATGAGAACGGTAAATTGATTGATGGGCATTGTTTGTGGGGTGAAATATGAGTGTCAAGATAGGGTTGAGGACGTTTGTGTATGTTGATGGGGGGACAGGTGTGAGGTTTGGTGCAGTCGGAGGTGAAAATTAGATCTTATTTTTTTTTTTAAATGTTGTAAAGTAAGAATAATATTGAGAAGGTTTTTAGATGGCTGGTCACGTGACGAGGCGAGAGCAGGGATGTGTAGTTATGTTTAGTTAAGGGCTGTGCAATGTCGTGTGAGGAGCATTGCGCAGTGTGCTACAGGTCCATAGGAGGTAAAGACATGTGCTGCTATGATGTGTCTAGCGTATGGAGGCTGCGCTTTGGAAGTATGCTACGTTGATATAAAGTTGACTTTCACCCGCGTTCGGTGGTCGCGGCTCGGGATCGCGGTCCTGGACGGACGTATGTGTGTGCTTTGACCGCAGACGAGCGCGTTGACCACGCCAGCTCACGTTTGCGGAAGCCGAGCAGGGGCTGTGCGAGGTCTGATATCAGACGGATGGGTGACTTCACGATCCTGTGGGCAGGGTGCAGAGTGGGGGTACCTGTGCAGGTCTGCTGAGCTATTTTGCGAGCGGATCTGCAGGCTCTGCTATGCGTTATTAGGATAGTTTACGAGTACTGAGCGTATCTACACATCTGTGTGATGAATTATTTAGTAGCAGTTTGATATAGTGTGTACTGAAATTATGATTGGGTGCGTGTCTGTGGGCTGTGCAACATGGCCCAGGGCACATCTGGGATTGGTGTTTTGTGATAACGTGACAGATATACTGTATGGTTAAATAAGTTGCTCGAAAAAAATAAATATAGTGTTCTGCAGCGCAGATCAGAGTGATTGGTTTTCCGTCACCATCTCGGGTGCATGCGAGTAGTAAATGTTTTCCTGGCCGCGTTAATCGTGTGTGTCAACGAGCTATGAGCTATTCTGACAATAGACATGAAGGCAGGTCCAGACCTGAGACGCCGGCGGTATACATGATAAGAACAACGCAGCTTTCACGTGTGTGAGGCGGGGGCGTCGTTTGTGGTCGGCTGTCACGAGCGCTCGGAAGCTGAACTTGGCTAGAGACTCTGGAACCCCCTTCCCAGCTGACCGCACGCGCGCGCGGCCTGCCTTGGAGCGTAATCTAAAGCGCATAGGCGATATCAATTTCTCCGGTGATAGGTGCGAATGCGGCTGTGTTGAGGTATGGTTGGGGGGAGGCCGAGCAGAGACTTTTGGCCGGTTTCGCAGCTGGGGGGTGTTTGGGCGCGTCTGTTGCACTATTTTGCGAGCATGTCTGTGCACTGTGCGGTGCTTTATTTGGAGAGTTTAAGAGCACAGAGCTCGTCTGCTGATATTTTGTACTGCATTATTTAAGAGCTGTTTGCTATTATCTGGTGAAATTAGGAGTTGTTTACGTGTTTGTGGCCTGTGTCAGATGACCACAGTCGGATCAGTGCTGGTGTTTTGTGACAAATGTACTGAAAGACTAAATAAAAGGCCTCCAGATAAATATAGTGCAGCCCCTCCTTACTTCCCGAAGCAGGACAGTTCAGTCTGAGTGGTTTTTGCGCAAAAACTGCAATCTGGTCAGACTGTGAGTGAGTCAACAAATAATTGGACAAATTTATGTGTAGAGGAGTTAGAGGTCTGGATTGGAATGCATATCTTGGTGGGTGTGGTTGTGTTGCCACATGTAGTGCATTACTGGAATTCAGAAACTGCCTTATGTCAGCCTTACATATCGAAACCTATGAGATGCCAAAGTTTCAAAAAGATATGTCCCAAATAAATAAAGTACACTCTTTCAAGATTCAATCAGCCTATGGACTGAAATTATTGTCGAAAATTGGAGTTGTTTGGCTATTTGGACGTAAATGTTTTGCATTATTTACGAGCGGTCCGTATGTCTGTAGACTGTGCTGTGAGTTATTTTTAACTGTTTACAATTAGCAGACGTGTGTCTAGAGCATTATAAATGAGTTAAGTGGGAGTGTTTTGCAGGTCTGTATGGTGAGGAACATGTCGATGTGATACATACACTCCATTCCTAAATAAAGTAAATTGGTTCCTCCATCCATGGGCCTAGTGCAGGGTGAGTCCTTTTACCAGAAACGTGAACGAAGAGGTTGAGTGCTGGTGAGTTAGTTTAGTGGTGATGAGCTTAGTTTGCAACAATTTTCTTAGGTTGGTGGGGGGAGCGCAAGTGAGCATTGTTTACTCTCAGATTTCAAACTTGGCGCTGGTTCCTAGGGAGAGGTGGCAGTCCGGTTGCTGAGGTTGGTAGAGAAAGCAGAAGTGTCCTTTCTTTACTGCTGGAATTAAAACACGGCGCTGTTTCCTAGGGAGAGGTGGCTGTCTGGTCCTCGAAAAGTAGTTGAAATTAGGTTCAAATGGTTCAAATTGCTCTGAGCACTATGGGACTCAACATATTAGTCATAAGTCCCCTAGAACTTAGAACTACTTAAACCTAAGTTACCTAAAGACATCACACACACCCATGCCCGAGGCAGGATTCGAACCTGCGACCGTAGCAGTCCGCGGGTCCGGACTGCAGCGCCAGAACCACTAGACCACCGCGGCCGGCTGAAATTAGGTAGTTGAACTCCTTTGCATACATATACGAAAATGTAAATTGAATTATTTAATATGATTAAAAACGAAATGAAATTAAGTACTTAGGTATTTTACAGAAGACTAGGTCCGTCGCATGTATGGTGGGTGTGTGACATAAGAGGGGCGGGGGCGGCGCAGCGATTATACAGTTATTACGTTCGTGCGAGAGAGAGTCAATTAGCGATCGCTCTATTGCGGACCAAACGTGCTGTTATATAGTCATGGCAGATTCCACTGTCGAGCAAACTTTGCCGCCAAAAGTGTAGCACTGCGTTCTCGCTTGCACAAGGATACGTGGTGGACGGTAAGCGGTCGGCATCGACAGGTCTGAACATGCCCAGGAAAACAACTTTGGGGCCTAAAGTGTAGCAGGGAACAGCCGACCGTTGTGTGATTCACCTCTGAGGCAAACAATTTTGGCGGGAAACGTGGTAAGCGAACAGGGGACTGCTGTGACGTCAAACTCGGCAAGTTCCAGCGCTTCCAGCGAAAATATGTTTACGACGTGGGAGCGATCGCTGAGCTCGCCCCCAGCATTCCGCCAGTCCACCACGAGTGGCCGGTCGCCTCACGTGACAGGCATCGGCAGTGTCTCCGCGCACTGGCCAGGGGGTGGCGGGGATTTGAACTAATTCCGTTGGAGCGCGGACATCGTGGTGACTGCACTGCGATATGAAAGATGTGTGTGCTGACTGTGTTGGAGAACAAGTGATGACCGCACTGCTTGAAACACAGTCGTCAGTCCCTCCCCCCCTGCAAAATCGAAGGACATGACTTATGTTACAATAAGAACAGTTTATTATTTGACGCGATTATGAGAGACTACCAGTGAAAAAAGATAAGTGAGGGAGAATGTTCCTACGAGTGATCAATTATGGTGTCGGAATTTGAACTTGTGATAGATTTTTGTTATGGATGTAAGGCAAATGGCTTTCTCGCCGAGAAAATCGGAGATTTTGAATAAATAATAAATGATAATAATACCTAGAGGTACAGTTTTCGAGACATTATCGTGTTGGAATTTGAATTTGGTGCAATTTTCTAGTGGAGTAGGCCTACAATAAATAATAATAATAAATGATAATGAATGATAATAAATGACCATTAATGATAATGAATGTCAATAAATAATAATGAATAATAATAAACAAAAGTAAGGTTTTGCAGCCATTATCCTGTTGGAATATGAATTTGGAGGGAATTTTCAAGGTGGAGGCAGGTCAATAATAATAAATAATAATAAATGATAATAAATAATAATAAATGATAATAAATGATAATGAATGATAATAAATGACAATGAATGATAATGAATGTTAATAAATGATAATCAATAATAATAAAGACCAGTACAGTCTTTGCATGCATTATCGTGTTGGAATTCAAACTTGGCTCCATTTTTTTCTTCTGGAGGCTTAGGTTAGTGGACGTAGCACAATTGGCCAATTTTCCTGCCAAAATTCAAATTTCCCGCCATTTTTTTGGGAGTTAGGTTAGTGGATGTAGCACAATTGTACTATTCTCCTGCCAAAAGTCGCCATCTCGGATGACGTCATGCGATGTTGCCAAGTCTACTTGCCGTCATCTTGGATGACGTCATCGCCGCCATCTTGAATAAATTTGGCAACAATGCAGCGTGTCGTGACGCGAAGGTTGTCCCTCTACTATCGTTAGTTCCTGCATTTTAGGAAGATACCATTTTCAGTTCTTTTGTGTTCACGTTTAACGAATTCGTTTTTACAAGATATACAGTTGATTAATCTCAAGCATCCTCCTGTGAAGCTGAGATCTCTCTTGTGTGGCAGTGTGTTGACATTCAGTATGGAAGGAAGAAAGAATGGAAGGAAGGATACAATTTAATCGGTATCGAGATCATTATACGGTGAGGCCGAATTCAGTTTTAGAACGCTTCACAGAAATTCTCCCAGCATTCAGCGGAAATGATTTAGTAAAGCCCCGAAAACTTAACAGGATGGACAGACAGGATTGGTACTGACACACTACACATCCTGAAAGTAGATCCAGTGTCTTAGTTAATATACCACCATAGTCAAAGCTCTATTTGGAGGTACGCAGTGGTGGAAGAAATTTTAAGCCACCACATAACCACTCTTTTACAACCCTGGCAGGAAACGTGTCAGATTCCCACTCTTCCGTGAAGTCCAGCATTGAACATGAACTGACTTACACTTTTGAGATTCTCAAATGTTGTGCTAAAAAATGAGTAGTAATGGGTAAACAACTGAGAACATTCAGTGGTATTTCAGTGAAACTCTGCTTAATAACATTCTCTGTTGACTTGGCATAGAACCTTACACATTAACTGAACTATTTCCGGTTTGGAACAGGCCAGCTTAGGTCCTACAACATTGTTTCTGCCGTGAAATGGACACCACATTTTAACAGATAGTAAAATAAAATATTAAACTTTAATTACGATAAAAACATAGATCGATGTTTTATTCAATACTTTCGCAGAAATTCTTATTTTTGGCACTATGATGGCTAATGAAATGCCAATATCTCCTGACTCATCTAATTTTAAAATAGATATTTTATCAATTAAACTCACCAGCAGAAGACGGAGGAGGCATACGTAATCGAACATCCGTTTTGGTGATGTAAAAAAGGTCATTAGAAACGTTCAGAATTAAACAATAAATAAGGTACGATGTATCAAGCCAGCTGTAATAATGAATTTGCGTATCAAACGTTGTTTTCCTCCACATAGTACCTCAAAACACGTCAAGTCCCATATACGGGCGCTCTGATGACTCACCGGAAGAGAACATTTTTTCTGAACAAATTATGTGCCCTAGCACTTACGAAAGTGCTAAACATCTTATCCTTGTTAGAAATCAAATATTGCTTAATTCGTATCTATATACCTACTCTGCTTATTACTGCACAATCATGGTGGAGGGTACTTAGTAAAACAGACAATTTTTCTTCTATTATGTTCGAGTATGGAACCAGTAAAAAATGGCTGCCTATAATCACGTCGTCTGCCATAATACCTCTGATCATTTCTCATGGATTCTGTACAAAATATACCGCGTCGGCAGCAAATAGGCTGCCTAGTTTTTCTCGAATCCTGATTCTCAAAATTTTCTTATCATAGTTTTCGCACATTCACCTCCTTTCTTCCAGAAAGTGTAAGTCCACCACGTATTTCCGTTACACTTTCGTATGGGCTCCAATGACGTATAGCGATCCTAGCAGTGCATTTATGTGTTCATGAGATACCTGCTGTCATGTGTACTTTGTAATGACTCCAAATGTTCGATGGCACTCCAGAATTATTCGCATTAAAGTCTTATATGCAGTTTCTATTAAAGACGCGTATCACTTTCTTAGAACCTTACCTACAAATCTGAGCCTTTCCTCAGCTTTCTCCGCTACTTTATTCTCGTGTTCGCCCCATGTGGATAACGTGTATTTAAATTCTTCCAAAAACTACCATAATTTACGTCTTATCTTGTAGCCGGACTGTGTAAGGTTCTTTCACTTTATTGTGGACATTGTATTATATTTAACCATAGTTACAGGCTGATTTCATTCAGTACACCAAGCAATCACACTAAATTGATTCACATATCCTTAAGACCATCCGGTAACGATTCTCTTCTGTAGAGAGCAACATAGCCGATGACCATCCTGGGAGTGGTGCTAACGGTAATGATAAATAGGTTATGGGTACTGAGAACATTAACGCTCCTACGATGCTTTCGGTAACACATCTAATGTTACTGTTGTTTCCATACAGCATCCACCGTTCTCTTAGTGAAAAAACTGCTCGACGCTGTCCTGTACTTACGTCGATACTTCGTTAAGCTGGAGGGCCTATATCTGTTGCTCATCTGTTCGCAAATGCTGTCCGTAACTTTAAAATTTATACACTTAAAGGAGGTGTGTCAAATTACCTATATATTTAAACCGACAAGCAATACATCAGATTAAATTCAAAGTCTCTCGTTAGCAGTCTTAGGACACAATTGCTTATAGAGCCAAATAAAGTAATGGTTCCTGCGGTAGGTGCTGCAACCTCCATTTCATGGGATTACATATGATGACTGGTATCTAACTACGTAAACATCTCTATGTCGTTGTACAATACCCAAAACCTAGCGCCTTGGATATGCATTGCAAGTAAATATTATAGCTCTGTAAAATCGCACTATATTTAAGTTCAAGTTGAGAGGACAGGAAACACGAGCTGGAAAAGTTTTAAGGCTTGATTCTTTACGTTTGATATCTAAATCCAATATTTAACCCTTTTTTTATGATGTGAATAAATGAGTAGTGAAAAATGACGATCCTTCAAGTGATCACAAAATTATTATTATTTACGACTATTGTCTAGTTCTGAATCAAAATAGCTATTCTACGATTCTGACAAAAAGCAGCTGTGATACTTCCTGGCGGATTGGAACTCGGGACCTTTGCCTTCCGCGTGCAAGTGCTATGCCACCTGAGCTACACGACTCAGGACCCCTCCTCACAGCTTTACTTCCGTCAGCACCTCGTCTGCTACCTTCCAAACTTCACAGAGCCACTACTGAGAAAACTTGCAGAAATAGCACTCCTGGAAGAAAGAATGATGCGGAGACATAGCTTAGCCACAGCCTGAGAGATGTTTCCAGAGTGAAATTTTCACTCTGCAGTAGAGTGTGCGCTGATATGAAACTTCCTGGCAAGTTAAAACTGTGTGCCGGGCCGAGACGCTAACTCAGGGCCTTTGCCTTTCGTAGGCAAGTGCTCTACCAACTGAGCTGCGCAGAAGCCCTAGTTCTGCAAGGTTTCGCAAGCTTCTGTGAAATCTGTAAGGTAGGAGATTAGGTATTGGCGGAAGTGAAGCTGTGAGTCGGAGTCGTGGGTCGTGCTTGCGTAGCTCAGTTGGTAGACCTCTTGCCCCCGAAAAGCTCACCAGTGTTGGATCCGTACCAGATAGGGTTGATGGGAGAGATAGAGTAGACCTAACGGAAAACAGCGCACTTCGTTACAGGATCATTTAGTAGTCGCAAAAGCGTTACGGATATGATAGATAAACTCCAGTCGAAGACTCTGCAAGAGTGACGCTCAGTAGCTCGGTACGGGCTTTTTTGCAGTATCGAGAACACACCTTCAACGAGAAGTCAAGCAGTATATTGATCCCTCTTACGTATATCTCTCGAAGAGACCATGAGGATAAAATCAGAGAGATTAGAGCCGCCGGCTGGTGTGGCCGTGCGGTTCTAGACGCTTCAGTCTGAAACCGCGTGACCGCTACGGTCGCTGGTTCGAATCCTGCTTCGGGCATGGATGTGTGTGATGTCCTTAGGTTAGTTAGGTTTAAGTAGTTCTAAGTTCTGGGGGACTGATGACCACAGATGTTAAGTCCCATAGTGGTGGTGGTGATTTGTGTTTAACGTCCCGTCGACAACGAGGTCATTAGAGACGGAGCGCAAGCTCGGGTTAGGGAAGGATTGGGAAGGAAATCGGCCGTACCCTTTCAAAGGAACCATCCCGGCATTTGCCTGAAACGCTTTAGGGAAATCACGGAAAACCTAAATCAGGATGGCTGGAGACGGGATTGAACCGTCGTCCTCCCGAATGCGAGTCCAGTGTGCTAACCACTGCGCCACCTCGCTCGGTTATGTCTCATAGTGCTCAGAGCCATTTTTTAGATTAGAGCCCACATAGAGGCATACCGACACCCATTCGACGAACAATATGAGACTGGAATAGAAGGGAAAAACGATAGAGGCACTCACGGTACCCTACGCCACACACCGTCAAGTGGCTTGTGGAGTATGGATGTTGATGTAGATGTAGTAAGCAGAGGTCACGAGTTCGAGTCTCGGTCCGCCATACACTTTTAATCTGCCACGCAGATTCATATCAGCGCACACTATGCTGCAAAGAGAATATTTCAGCCTGTAAGAAGTAGTTGGTTTCACCAAACCACAAAATAGAAGGAACAGCGTACGGGCATAGTGCGTACCAATTTTTTAAATCAGTTCTCAGCTGTTATTTACGTTTTGGTACCTAATAATCAGTAGAATGCTAGTTGATCTTGCGTGCTATGTTGGTCTTCTAGTACGGTGTATGCACAGGGTGGGACAGAAAGTATGGAAACTCCACAAATGCAACACAAAGAGTACCTTCGGGCACGCATCAGTGACGAGCTTCTCCTCGTCTGAAAAAATGGTTCAAATGGCTCTGAGCACTATGGTACTTAACTTCTGAGGTCATCAGTCCCCTAGAACTCAGAACTACTTGAACCTAACTAACCTAAGGACATCACACACATCCATGCCCTAGGCAGGATTCGAACTTGTGACCGTAGCGGCCGCGCGGTTCCAGACTGTAGCGCCTAGAACCGCGCGGCCACTGCGGCCGGCTCCTCGTCTGAATTGAGCTTTTCCCGCACTGACGTCAGCCTAGATCTGTCAGTGTAATTTATTGTATGTGTGGTGCTATTATGGTTGCAAGTACTCGTGCGAGTTGATGATGGAGACTAAGGATCCCCTCCAGGTATTCGATGAAGCCATGTTACCTGACAGATTTTTTCTTTGGTGTCACCATGGGACACTGTATGATGCTTAGTATTCACCTCCGAAACTAAATTGCAGCTATCCACATTGGAGCCAGCTACTGTGCCTCAGAAGACGCTGGTAACCGTGCAGCGCATTGGGTTCTGACCTGCAAATACCCTATCACCGTACGGAGGAGCACGGACGATGCTCCGCTGCGGCTAAGGGAAAAAGGCGTAGCAAGGGCGATTCCAAAATCAGTTCCTCATTCACACGAATCTCAGTCGCAGCCTCCGCAATCGCCAGCAGACCAGCTGGCGGTTACACTAAGATCTCTGTATATGCATCTGTCACGCTACGAAGACTCCCGTGGGAGAGCCTTGAGGCGGCAGCATGAGGCAAGGGCAACACTCATCTGTTCTCCGCCAGTCGCTCCGCGTCTTGGTAACAACTGAGATACGGGCCTACT
Organism: Schistocerca piceifrons; assembly: GCF_021461385.2. Lineage (NCBI taxonomy): Eukaryota > Metazoa > Arthropoda > Insecta > Orthoptera > Acrididae > Schistocerca > Schistocerca piceifrons. The sequence goes on from NC_060149.1 coordinate 160,798,856, forward strand.
TTTAATTTAATTCTTATAAAGTATGCTCCAGGGAAAAACATGTAAGTGTAATGCAAGTTGCTAGCTACCATCTTCTTTCATAAACTTATCTTCGCAGCGAAATATAAATGCACGATCGGATTTAACTGAATTGATTTTGGCCCATCAATTGTCGTCTAGAGACCAACCGCACACCACCCCAGAATAGTTCAAATGGTTCAAATGGCTCTGAGTACCATGGGACTTAACATCTTAGGTCATCAGTCCCCTAGAACTTAGAACTACTTAAACCTAACTAACCTAAGGACATCACACACATCCATGCCCGAGGCAGGATTCGAACCTGCGACAGTAGCAGTCCCGCGATTCCGGACTGCAGCGCCTAGAACCGCAGGACCACCACGGCCGGCAGAATTGTTCCTATCTTCAAAAAAATATATGTGTGAGAATTCTTTGCAGACTTGTAAACTAAGATGAAAATAAATGAATGTTGCTGGATTTGATTACATTAAATGAGGTAGGCGGCAAGAGAAGTATCTACGAAATTTAATACTTCATTCGTTAAAAAACAACGCTGTTGTGGGGTGGCGCAATAGTTAGCACAACTGACTCGCATTCGCGTTCGGCCATCTCGATTTAGGTTTTCCGTGATTTGCCTAAATCGCTTTGGGCAAATTCCGCTATGGTTTCTTTGAATGGACGTCGCCAACTGCCTGCCTCATCCTTGTAAAATTCAGAGTTTTTGCTCCATCTCTCTATCTTTCTTCCTTTTCTTTGTAACTCTGTTGCAGCGACGCTAGTTATCTCAACTCTAACAGGCAGCCGATTTCACTAACAGTAGACTCAAAGCGCCTCTCACAATCTGCGGATAACTGCTCCAGGTGTTAATTCCACAATGTTTATCAACACCTTTCCCTATTAAAACTCTAAAGTTCATTAATGGTCACATTCACGGAAAGATTCTATGTCACGATGTTAACTGGACCCGTGAAATAAAGATCCAACACTTCCTTTGGGTGGCAACTTGCCACCCAGAAATCAGATCACAAAAATTTTATAAGTTCTTGTCCTGAAGACAGAGCTCCTCAGTATTTTGAGTTATAAAACAAGTGGCCTTCCAATCTTGACACCAAGACCAGTTTGCTATATATTATTATTATTTATTACCCATAATACTTCTCTTAGCTTCCTACTGGCAGACACTACGATCTCCTTCCTAATATGCCACTATCTCCTAGCAAAGAGCTTTACATTGCATTTTAATACAGGTTTAATGAAAAGAAATTCATAATACATTGCACTAGACTGTAGATCAAGTGATATCAAACATTATGTATTTAAAATGAAAAGCTCCTCAGAAAATATTATGTTAACAGGAACATTCTATTTGTAACCTAAGACATGGTTAGGTTTAAGTAGATCTAAGTTCTAGGGGAGTGGTGACCATAGATGTTAAGTCCCATAGTGCTCAGAGCCATTTGAACCATTTGAACCTAAGACATAAATAATCTGCACATTTCTTGTACTAAGCAAGGATATTGAAATTCAAAGATAATGTGATCTACTTCTGCATGTTGCAGTGTATGCTTCAAATGTTTTTAAGGATGATTTGGTGGAATTTCAGTTTCAGTCACTCGTGTCTTGACTTCACCAGGGAACACTAGAAGACACGTCAGTGATGCCAGCTATGGCTCAGAGCACAGCCTATCTTACCTGCCAGTATAGGTACCTCAAACGTTAAGTATCTTGACCACTCTAAATGAAACATTTGGTACAACAGTATACCTTTCATATTCCCAAACTGGAAATACCTTATTCCAGTTTAAACACAGAGACATACTGTCCTGTAATATTTCTGAAGAAACTACCAACAAAGTTTCCTAAACTGGGATGCGAGCCGGCCGGGGTGGCCGAGCGGTTCGCAGATTCGAATCCTGCCTCTGGCATGGATGTGTGTGATGTCCTTAGGTTAGTTAGATTTAAGTAGTTCTAAGTTCTACGGGACTAATGACCTCAGAATTTAAGTCCCAGAGCAGTTGAACGGAATGGACAGTGTCTTGAAAGGAGCGTATAAGATGAACATCAACAAAAGCAAAACGACGATAATGGAATGTAGTCGAATTAAATCGGGTGATGCTGAGGGAATTAGATTCGGAAATGATACACTCAAAGTAGTAAAGGAGTTTTGCTATTTGGGGAGCAACGTAACTGATGATGGTCGAAGTAGAGAGGATATAAAACGTAGACTGGCAATGGCAAGGAAAGCGTTTCCGAAGAAGAGAAATTTGTTAACATCGAGTGTAGATTTAAGTGTCAAGAAGTCGTTTCTGAAAGTATTTGTATGGAGTGTAGCCATGTATGGAAGTGAAACATGGACAGTAAATAGTTTAGACAAGAAGAGTATAGAAGCTTTCGAAATGTGGTGTTACAGAAGAATGCTGAAGATTAGATGGGTAGATCACATAACTAATGAGGAGGTATTGAATAGAATTGGGGAGAAGAGGAGATTGTGGCACAACTTGACTAGAAGAAGGGATTGGTTGGTAGGACATGTTCTGAGGCATCAAGGGATCACCAATTTGGTAATGGATGGCAGTGTGGAGGGTAAAAATCGTAGAGGGAGACCAAGAGATGAATACACTAAGTAGATTCAGAAGGATGTAGGCTGCAGTAGGTACTGGGAGATGAAGAAGCTTGCACAGGATAGAGTAGCATGGAGAGCTGAATCAAACCAGTCTCAGGACTGAAGACCACAACTACAACAACAACTGCTCAGAACCATTTGGGATGCGAACTCACGGCTGAAAATCTGTACTCTTATGTGATCTATATTTAGCGTTCTCCTGTGGAAGTTTGTAACACATTGAAATTCATATTCTGGATTTCCCCAACGACAGTTTGCATAAAAAAATGGCTCTGAGCACTATGGGACTTAACTTCTGAGGTCATCAGTCCCCTAGAACTTAGAACTACTTAAACGTACCTAACCTAAGGACATCACACACATCCATGCTTGAGGCAGGATTCGAACCTGCTACCGTAGCGGTCGCGCGGTTCCAGACTGCAGCGCCTAGAACCGCTCGGCCACTCCGGCAGGCCCCAGAGCATCATTCTCCACACTGTAAGTATAGGTTCACTCAAATCAAAAGGCACGTGTTCGTAGCCCAAGATAAAATAAAGAAACAGACAGCATGATGTTTGGCCACCTCAGTGAGCTTTCAAATAGGAGAACTAGTTTTGGTGAAACAGTGTAAATTTCTAAAAAGTTTAGTGATGGGTGCATAGCCCATTTAGGGTAGTAGAAAAATCACATCCAGGTTCTTATAGCTCGAGGAACTGTGGATTGGAAAAACCCCTAGCGTTACGGATATGCAATGAAACTAAGAAGATATGTGCAACAAGAATAGGAGTTGGGGGTTAGAGTCCCAGGATGAATTGCACTCTTTACAAACGTAGACGAATAATGATCACCAGGTAAACGACTTATTGACAATAATACTTAACTTTTCTTTCGTATTGTCAGTATTCCTCTTATGTCATTCGGAATTGGAGGCGAGGTCGTTTGTCCATTAGAAAGGAGCTACTGAGAATAGTGTATAAATAGAAGAGAGTTAAAAATAAGGAATTTTGTAAAGTTCGTGAGGAATATGTGTATAGAGAGAAACGTTGGCGATATTGAATAAAGTCATAAGAGATTACTCAGTACAGATATATGCAATGTTTTGATGTTAGCTGTATAGTGCATCTTGAGTAATGACGTTAACATTACCGCATGTGATGTGCGGACAGTAAACTAGCATATAGAATCTCATTCTGGACCAAACGTGAGAATGTATAGTGATAATATTTTGAGGAAGTAACGAGGTTTTTGAAATAAAAGATGTAATGGTAAAGGAGAAACATATATAGTTTTCGAAGTGCTGGAAGCTGTATATTGTTTGTAGAAAAGTTGTTGACTTGTGAGATTTCATTAGAAATATGTGCGGTATTGGCCGCTATCCGGTCTGCCGCACTTTCAAATGCGCGCACTGCCAGTTACACCGCCGCGCCTTCTGCAGCCGCCACTGCGGCACGAAGTCGCTACCATGAACGATTACGCCACTGCCAATGAGATGCAAGCATCCTCTCTCCGGAGCCCCCGCGGCGGGTTTACTTATGTACTTAATCTTCGAACATTCTTGCACTGAACCCATTTTGTGTGTTAGCCAGTTGAATACCATTTACAGACTTTCAAAGTGGCCATGGCTCGTGATCTACTCAATGGATACTGCATTGAAGACTGACAGATTTGTAAATCGTCTATATCTGTATGTGTTTCAATATTCAGCACTACTGTTAGCAACTGACGCTACAACTGCAGCAACATACTTATGTATTATTTTTACTATCTGATATTAGATGTAGAGTATATTAATATCTGAATTCTCTGTTCATGGCTCGGGTAACCAATAGTAAACATGTGATGGTCTATTTTGCTAAAAGAATTTGATTTTTAGAATAGATGTTATGTAAAGTTGTGAGAAAAACAACAAGTAAATGTTGTGGAATAGTTGAATAATTGTAGAAGATGCTTTCAGAAGCAACTTAATTTTTATTGAAGTTATTTCACTTCGAGGATAGTACGTATGTTTTCTAGCAGCTTCTACTTTGTGTGCCATTTGAGAGAACCAGTAAGAGGGGTTCACTGTTAATTTATATTTATTAAAAAAATTTAATGGAAAGAAAGGAAACGTTGGTCAAAGTGTATGTTTTAAAATTTACCTTTCACGCATGTATAGTTTAAAATTGTAGTAGCACATGAGTACTGTTTACAGGACAAAACTATACGTGACAGAAGCCTGGACTGTATTGGGAGTGAATTTGGGGTGTTGCGGACGCAACATAATGAAGGTGCTGTAACAACGATAAAGAAAATTATTTGTGTAACAGAAGCACGCTGACAACAACCGATTGTAATGTATGACCAAATCAGTATTTGTAAAGACGCTAACAAAACCAAGGGGGCAGTGAAAAACTTCAGGTTTTATATAGAACCGAAATACTGACCACTCTGAATGAAATTTTTTTTTGCTAAAAGTTTCATAGTAATTGAAGATATTATGATGTTCTCATTTCAGATTGAAAAATTTTGTAATTAGATACACCAGTTTAGGTAATTCTTACAGTTTGTGTAAGATTAATTAAGCATTACAGGAAGTATGTAGTGAAGTCTCGTACACCGCCCATACCGAATCAAGTGATAGCTTCATACATGAGATGAGTCACGCACGGCTTCTCTGAGATGAATGTTTTCTTGCATGATCCAGCTAACAGCTTCACCGGGGAGATGTTACTTTCAAGCGACGAGGTGTTGAGTTCATTATTATAAATTAATTGAAATATTTGCCATATACCAAAGTGAATCATACTTTCTTATCTACAGTACTTCTTGAAACACACAAAATTGCACAAAACAACAGAATTTAGAACATCCTTGAATAAGTAACGTCTTGACAAGTTCATATGTACTACCTAAAAGTCAATGAATAACGTGTCCGCCCCTGGCAGCTGAGTGGTCAGCGCAACGTAATGTCATACCTAACGGCCCGGGTTCGATTCCCGGCTGGGTCGGGAATTTTCTCCGCTCAGGAACGGGGTGTTGTGTTATCCTTATCATCATCATTTCATCCCCATCGACACGCAAGTCGCCGAAGTGGCAACAATTCGAAAGACTTGCACCAGGCGAACTTTCTGCCCGACGGGACGCTAGCCACACGGCATTTCCAATGTAGATGGTTAATGATGTATCTAGCAGATCAATAACATAGGAGAACACATATTTGGAATAACATTTTTATTTTCGCGCGATATGTTATTTCTGTTACGTATAGTCACTTTCATTCGCTTTCTTGCTTGGATAAATGAAGGAATATGTGTGCTTTGTATGTGGCGCGTGAATCTTTGCAGTTGCAAGTAACTGAGTATATACAAGTGTGCGAAACTGAACGTGAGATGCTGATTGTAAGAATGAAGGGGAAGTTGCGATTTGTTAAGCAGCCAGTTAATGGGACTCTGTAATCATAATATCTAGTTCAGTCTTTCAGACTGTTGATGAAAAGGTTAATTCGTTTTTCTACGTAGGGACTCGGTTAATCAGAACCAAGACATTTCGCGCTGGTTAGGATTACATACGAGATTTGGTGCGTGAATCTCGAGGAGCCAGTGAACTCTTCTCGCGATCGGACGTGTCCCACTGATACTACACAAACGTATTAATTATGGCTAGTCGTGATATTTAGGAGGTTGCTGCCTGTCGCAAAGTGTTTAAGTACAGCTGCAAATGACGATTAAGCAAATTCCTAATTTTTTATGTTTAAACTGTGACTTTATTTCGAGGAACTAACATTCCGCGGGGCGTGCTGAGACCTTGTTCACTAGTGACTATGTTGAGGAATAGCGCCATGTGTCTGTTTTTTTTGTTTTCTTAAGTATATTACTGTATTCAATAAGAGTTACTTCGCCTGCCATAATAATAAAGTGTAACTTCCTTTATGAAGTCCCTGCTAGTGCGTGAGTTGTGGTGAAACAGAACTCTGAACACATTTCTTCTACGTTTGCGAGATTCGAAATTCCTTTTTTATATTTGACATTAAAGGAGAGTGTTACCACCTATCTTTGATTTCGTGCATGATGCTAGACCGCCGCGTGGGATTAGCCGAGCGGTCTGGGGCCCTTCAGTCATGGACTGTGCGGCTGGTCCCGGCGGAGGTTCGAGTCCTCCCTCGGGCATGGGTGTGTGTGTTTGTCCTTAGGATAATTTAGGTTAAGTAGTGTGTAAGCTTGGGGACTGATGACCCTAGCAGTTAAGTCCCATAAAATTTCACACACATTTGAACATTTTTTATGTTAGACATCTCGAGCTTGTTTGACAACGAGAACCTAATGCTTCTTCCCTGCTGTGGAGATGCATCGTCTATGTGACTGATGGTCCTCAGGGCCTCTCCCTCAATCATATCCGACGTAAATCAGAGTTCACTTGTCGCCGTGACAGATAAACGAGTGTCGACTGACACCATCTTGTTGTCAGTAAACAGTGTTTGATTTTCAACTAGTAATCAAGTTGTTAATTGGGACCAATAATAACCTCGCAAATGACTGCGTTTTACGAAAAGGATTTCGGTCATCACAAAACTCATGAAAATTGATACTGATGCATTGCAGTGCAGCGTACTGGTTAAACACAATCGCACATCCACCCTGGGCTGTTTCTCTCTCTGCCCTACAGACACTCGTAGCCCATTTGCTTGCTCTCTTTTGGAATCCTAGGCACCATCAGTAACCCCCATTCTATGCTTTTACAAGATAATCTCTGTTGACCTGACAGTCGGAAACCAGACTAAAATATGAAAGCCATTGAATGAGTATAATGATACCCAGTACTAAATTTATCGAGGTACTAGGGTTCATAAAAGTGATGTTTGCTTACCATCTTGGCCTGCTTGTGGCGAAATGAGCGCTGTATCATTGCAAGAGCTGCAGAGACGAGCGAATGTGCCAGGTCTTACGCCAGTTCATTACTACCTGCGCCACGTCGTCATAACGCGCCTGTGCTCAACATACAAATCACTGAACCATAATTTGGGAGTTCAGTTAAAATTGAAGTAAGTTTTCCAACGTATGTTAGTGTGTACTTAAGTATATTAATGTAAACGTAGTAAGGTCTTAAAATGATCAAATCAATATGTTAGGCGAAATATACGGAAGAGAAAAATAAGTGGCGCTGAATAATAAAACTAAAAACCTAAAAATATTAGAAATCTCAACTTTATCAGAGAAATATTTTGGTTAAAATCGGCGCTTTTACGAGAAATTGTAGCCGTTAATATTAGACTCAGAAAGCTGCAAATTCGAATGTAGCCTCCGCTCCAAGTAGAAACTTTAATTATCTGACACCAACAAGCTACTTCTATTACTTTTAAAGTTACTTACTAAAACCCAAATTAGGAAAGAAAACGTCATTATTCGTGGTAGATTAAGCATAATTTTTATTTTAATAGAACGTGCTAATTACATCATTCGATAACATTCATAATATAACATAGTGGTACAAAGTTTCCAGACTATGTTGTAAATAACAATGGTTACAAGGAATCTGAAAGAGGCAGCTTACAGGTCAAGTTCTACTGCCGGGTTCGATTCAAAAAATTTTAACCGGTAAAGTTAGAAAATAGTCCAGCTGAAACTTTTTCAGTAACTGAAGCAAAGTTAACCCTATTTATATAAAAATTAAGAAGATTGTAAATTGTTAAACGACAGAAATTGTATAATATGTGCTCGAGAAAGTCGTTATTTAGATACTGCTACCTGTGCCTATGGCGGTTGATGGCACACGTTCCGTTCGACAATTTTCTGCGTCTCTATATAAATACAGCCAAAGAGACAGCGGTAGGATGCACTTCGCACCAAGAAATCAAACCATACGCGACAGTTAAATGCTTGTGTACGTTGTGCCTCGGATAAAGTGAGAGCTGGACAGACTTGTACGCGTTTTCATTCAAGTAGAAAGTGGTTTCACAGAGGTAACTGTTCCTTTGCCGCATTTAATGTTGTCGAAACGGCGTGGAAGTGGCGAGATTGTTTTCCGCTTTTAAGGTAGAACAAATTAACTTTTCGTGGTCAGAAGTCAGGGTGATAGACCATTTTACTTGGTACTTCCTGCAGAGGTCACCTCTGAACTGTTAACTGTTAATTTGCTGTTTCCAATAGGTATATTAGTTCCGATACTAAGACATATTTTGTGCCTGTGAACTTTTATAGAATATATCAATCAGTTAAAACTCAAAACCGTTACTTATAGTTTCTGATCCTACTGAATAAAAAGTAAGCAGCAACATTTTATTTCAGTGATCACAGATAATTACGTAGATTTGCAGACTGGAAGTTATGGTCAATATGTCCTCTATCGGTTTCTGGCTGACCGCAACTATAGTTTTCAGGCTATCAAAATACCTGTACCTGATCCAAAATCTATTTGAAATTAGTGTTTCTTTTAATCTGCAGTACTGTTGGCCCACAGTGTCCCTGATTTATTGAATTACAATGAAATTAGCAATCTACTGATTTAACTGTTTTATCGGTGTGAGGCAGAGTTCATTAAGAGCTGGCTAGTCAGTAAGGAATCCGAACGTCGATGACCATGCTAGCGCTCCTAACAGCTCTAGGTAACACATTTTTAGCTGTGGGATGAGTCTGTGAATGGACTCAGAGATGGTGTATGTAAAATATGCCAGGTGCATAAATGCTAAGCACCTGATGGTTTGAATATGGAGGTCAGGAAACTTTTAGGATTTTCAAGTGTACAGAGAAGGAATGATTGTGAACTGTCATTTCAGATAAGACGTTTAAGGTAAATTACTATCATTTACAAAGTCAGATTTCATACTGAGATATCATTTCTTGGACAGGAGTATAATTAAAATCACCATGGGAATAGCTATGGAAGATAGATGTGAAAAGGAAGTGGGATTTGCTGAAATACGCCAGAAAGCAATTCGCCCGGCAGATAAGGGTTTTGCACATGTTGATGATGGCAGTGAGATTTGGTCCGCTGACCGTATCAGCCCACATTTATCGAGCGCTGCCATCCAAGCTAGCAAATACGAGCGTCATTAAGTGCAGATTGAGTCAGGTAGCATATATGTATGCGTATCATGAAGATAAAACAATGGAAAAATAGACTGATCTAGCGTAATTTCCCACTGCAGCCTTCCCGATTCGTCTGGTGTATATGCTCGACCATAATTACGTGCACATTTGTCGGAAATGCATCGATTCCGAAGAAAATTGACCGTAACTATTTGGGAAGGTGTACAACTAATCACTAAAATGGTAACTGGGTTCACTGTCTTAATAAGGCTGACTGACAGCAAAGAAATAAACATCAGTTTTGAATGGTTAGTCGAATTCATCATCAATTAAATTTCGTATTTTTATAGAAATTATACTCATGCAATGAGATACTTCGTCGCCAGGGCTAGAGCGGACAATTTGTTTCCAAAGCTAGTTAGCTATAATTAGATTTAAGTTTACCTGAGACTCTATAATATGTGTGTTGATGTCGTTGGCCATTAACTGCGCGGGAGTAAATTTTCATACTCACGGGATCATTAAATATTTTGGTGAGTCAAAGTTCATACTCACAACTTTAGAACTGTTTAAAGCAGCGAAATAAAAAATGAAAACTAAATGGATTACAGTAATACGGGACACAGTAATAATAACGTCGTATAAGCTCAATAGAATCATTCCTGTTACGAATTTTGACATATAAACATTCTCAAATATATTGAATTCATTTAAACATTAATCAGCACACATCAGCAGCAAAATACCATGACGAATCTGGAATACGGCAACCAAGGCATCGATACATAAATTACCTAAAAACTGAACTGCATGCGAACAGGTCTGGAATACCCAACGGTACTGAACGGCCGCCGTGTCATCCCCAGTCCATAGTTGTCATTGGGTGGGGAGATGGACGGACATGTGTTAGCACACCGCTCTCCCCTTAGTTGTCAATTTACGAGACCCGAGCCGCCACTTTCCAATCAAGTAGCTCCCCAATTTGCCTCACAAAGGCTGAGTGCACCCCGCTTGCCAACAGCGCTCAGCAGACTTGGACAGTCACCCATCCTAGTCAAGCGAAGCCCGACAGCATTTAAATTCGGTGATATGGCAAGAACCGTACCACAGCAAGGCCGTTGGCATATGAATTACCCAAAGCGCATAAAAGCGATTAGTATAATTAAGTCCCCCGCTCGTGATCTTGCGGTAGCGTTCTCGCTTCCCGAGCACGGGGTCCCTGGTTCGATTCCCTGCGGGGTCAGGGATTACCACCTGCCCCTATATGACTGGGTGTTGTTGTGTCGTCTGCGTCATCATAATACGTCATTCGGAGGAAGGCAACGGCAAACCACCTCCATTAGGACCTTGCCTAGCACGGCGGTGCTGGTCTCCCGCATCGTTTCCCTATGCTCAGTCAAGAAGCATGGGGCTTCATTTCCATAGTTAAGTAAGAAGTAAAATGTATTATGATTTGACAGATTCACTAGTTTCAACAGTTATTTAAATATCAATTTTCAAAAGTTAGTCATTAAGGTTATTAACTCGAAGTTATTTAATGACTTTAATTAATCAGTAACCATATGAACTTTCAACTGAAGAAAGAAATTAGTTTTATTTTTGGCAAAATTATTGTCCTTTGAATTAATACAATTTTTCATTCATCACATTAAACTCAGAACATAGGCTTATAGGACATGGGATCTGTACCAGATAATAGATATTGGGTAATGACGACTATGAAACTAAAATTAAAGTTAGCACAACGATTATACTACCGAAATCACTCAAAACACAAATAGCTGAATGTCTGAAGTGTTTCGACCTTGTATTTTTAAACGCCCCAGGCACGAATTAGCAGCTCGGTGGCCAACAATTATAATGCCTCGTCTCCATGTATCAGTATTCCTTATACTGAATGTAGCCAGATAGTTCTCTTCCTAATTCGTCTTGAAACATTATTATGTCATCTATGTACTGAAGCCCTTGGAACTCTCAGTACCTCTCGCAACCACAAGCAATTACTAGACACACATTCGATGCGCCAGAGCCACATACACTTCTGTCCATTCTCTTCGGGTCTGCACCACCTCTTTTATGGCCCGCTGCTGTTGTCAGCGAGTATTCGCACTCCAAAGACTTTCGTTCAACCACTGTGACATTTTTAATTACTTGATTTTATATAAAGCACCTGACAGTTCCAGTGTACTGTACAGTGTACTGCACAGATATTATACGTTTATTTGTTTCAGATAATGTTCGCTTTATAACAAATGCGTTACTTGTATTCAGTTTACTCTGTTAAACCAATAGTGAAACTAGTTATACACAACAAAGAAATAAAGAACTCACTATAATTAAAAAGAATAACATTAATTAGTTCAACAGTAATGTTGAGTTATAGCGTTGCATACTGTGTTGCAGTGTCACAGCGTATGAACAGGAAAGTTGTCATACCAAAAGTTTCCTTCATGTCGAACTTAGTGGTTGCTGTTCTGACAAGGCCGTTGACCAAGACATGCTATCTAACTCCGGAAACTGGATTTTGCAGCCGTTCTAAAATCGCTGTGGAGACCACTACACAAATTTGCTTTGTCACATAAGATATAGTTGCCCTGCTCCTTTACTCCCTTATCAAATCCTCTCATGATGCTGTAAATATGAATTTCTGTGGGTGGAAATACTGCATTCGACACTTCAAGGAGCGCTGGAGTCGGCAGTGTAGATATATTTAAAAACTTAAATGGTTTCCTTACACTCGACTTAGCTTAACAATTACACCGATTCTTCCTGCCTGCCAGAAGAAAGTGAAGGCCCCAGAATGGAAGGAGGAAATGCATTGAATCTTCACGGTTGATAGTGTATCTGATGCTTCAGCAATTACAATATCGAATAACATTTCCAATGAACTCGGCAGCATGAGCCCACTTATCAGTATGACTCACAGTGGCCTGGACGCGATGCACTGATACGGTTCGAAAGGCTGACATCAGACCTTTGCAACCTCTCCTGAGGGAAGACGTACCACAATTGATGTAACTGGTCCTTGATATCCTAGACGGAGTTCATGTCCGAGCTGGACCCACATATGTTCTACCGGGGACAGATGTGGGAATCTTGCTGGTCACACGACTACCCAACACGGCGCAGACAGTTCATAAAGACTGACGCCATCTGTGGACGAATATGGTCCTGTTGGAAAATGGCTTCACTATACTGCCGTATGAGAGGTAACACAAGAGGACACAAGATGTCTGTAATGTTGTGCTCTGAGTTCCTTCTGTCACTACCAGCTGTGACCTGAAGTCACATTCGATGGCTTCCATTCCGTAACACCAGAAGTTACTCAGCTGTGCTACTCCTAAACATTGGAAGAACGGGACCTCTCGAAGGTCGTCGCCATACTTGCCGACAATTGTCATAAAGAGTATTACAGAGTCGTGATTCATCGCTGAACCGTATGCGACGCCATTCTTCAGCAGTCCATGACTCAGGCACCACTTATAACGCAGCCGTTTGTGTTGTGATGTTAATGGCAGCCTACTGATGGGGTAGTTACTCCCCAGTCCGGGTGCTGCTGATCCCAGATCACTGGTGCGGGAAGGCAAAGAATGTTAAGGGGAGTCCATTACCAGCTCTGGGATGGCAACTGCAGATGTGAAGTGGTTACGATGTGCTGCGTGCACAGTTCGGTAATCCTCCCTTGTGATGGTCAGCCATGTCTGAGTGGCGATTTGACGTCAAGTATATTTCCTCTCATATTCCCGTGCAGTCCAGCATCGGGCCATTGTCACATCTGCATGCCACAAAAATCTGGAACTGATAAGCTGGCCAAGTGAAGACCCATAGTGAGTCCCCTTGAAATTTCTGTCAGATGCTGTTAGCTCTGCCTCACACAAGTACTGGGCATCTCCTAGTCCTTCACAGTGACCACCTAACACCCGACGCTTTTCACACCTTGTATATACCCTACCAGGCCTGGTAACAACACCAGACACGCCAGTATTGATGCACTCTGGTGGCCGATCTAACTGTCACAAGAACTGTAAAGTTAATCACTTACATAGTCGCCGATAGTGTGTACGTGTACGATGTTACATAGACATCGGACTGTGTCCTCTGGGGGCTTTACCTTCTGTCAAGCAGTGTATTTGCGACGATGAAGGGATTTAATAAAAAACGACATGATTCTGAATTTATGATGAAGTCAGTATGTTGTTAAACAGAGTAAAAAGTGTATGTGACTGTAGGCTTTCCCGGCGTAAACTATTGATGATTCCTCGGGTCTCCAGCCGGGTGGAGACCCGAGAAATCTTCATCAAGCTTAAAAAGTGTCCTATTATTATTAAGTAGTGTTTTATATGATTTTATGGGTAGATATTAGCTGCAGCCAAGGTAGAAATATTTCAGTTTCATTTTTTCAGTGAGTGGAAGAACCGCTCGCTCGATTTGCGGCCTAAATTATTTTTGGAAAGGTGGAATAATTAATGATGGATACTGCTGAAAATGGCAGTTACAAATAAAAGATTGTAATCAAGTGCCAATTACAGCAAAAGCAATTCAATCTGATATATGTCTAGGTCATTCCAATTCTGGTTTCATCCTAAGACTAAAGGTAGATGTTTTTTTTCTGAGATTGTTACTATTTTGCCCGTTCAGGGCTTTATCTCTTCTCTCAGTGTGCTTGGTTGGGACTGACTTGCCTCAGACGAGGTTGTGAACACACAGATACGAGGTGCTAGGCTTCTGCTTTATTCAGACTATATTGTGAAGACATTCGAGATAACTGCTCCGCTGATCTTGTCACTTGACGGCAATAAATTTCCTGTTAACTCTTCATGGCCTCTAGTTTATTTTTACAAGTTAAAATCCCTGTTCAATCAGAAAATAAAGGAATTTTTAAGAAATTATAGTTTTTTTCGTGTGGTACCAACGAAGCTAACGAGTTATATTTCCGTAGGCAACAACCGATATCAAGGAGTCTCAACACAACTTGTCCTTTTTTTCATTTATTCATTAAGTCACTCATTGACATTGTTTCCGTAAATGTCATCTCGCGTAGTTGTCATATATGAGATGTTTTTTCCACTTTTTATATCAAATTGCTGGCCTTTTGATGCTTTCTGCGTAAATCGTAATTGCATTCTATTAGAGTTTTTTACTTAGAATAAACTCGTTTTCACACAGCAGTGATAGCTGTATCGCTGCATAAAGGCCAAATTAATACTGACACTAGAAATTTCACTAGTTACAACTTTCCAAAAGTTCATAGGAACATGAGGCATGAATCTATCTACTAAACCGAAGGAAGGTGTATTTCTTTTTTCGAATGTTACAGTGACGGTTATTTAAACGATTTTTGGCGATTTATTTTGGTATAAATATGCAACTCTGATTGTATCCTTTCAAAATCTAGTTAATAACGGTGTATCACTACTCAGCAAATTCTCCTAAATTAGTAATTCGTTAGTGTTTTGTTTCCTACATTTATATACTTATTATCGTGTTCTTCTTCGTGTAGGAACCATTTATTGAAAACTTCTTGATTTTAAAGGGGTCCTTATTAACACCATAACAAAGTGCTAGGTAATGACGTACTTCGCTACGTTGCGAGCGATTATTTACTGATTTCAAAACGTGACTTCCTCGTTTAAGCTATAATCGACTGCTAATTTAACTTGTGTTACAAGTTTATCCAGTGTATAAAGAGAGTGCAATCCACCAAAGGTCAATAGTGAGTGATGAATACGTTCCGAGGGCACAAGATCGTTGGCATAGTAACGGTTTCAGAATCTGATGTTGTTGCTCCACTGTCAAATAATCTTCGTCAAGTTTTAGCCAGTGACTGAAATATGAGCGAACGCTATGATTCGCTTCTTTCACCTGTATCTATGCACAGAAGTCTCATCCTGGGAAGGCTGAATCGGTGAAAGTCTTTTTACTTTCCTTTAATGGCCCTTTGACCGACCACAAGCCCGTCAACTGGGGTGGAGTGGCAAAGAAATTCTCGCGTATATCCTTTCACGTAACGGAGCGTGAGAGACGCGTTGGGTCGGTGGCATGATTACTGGAGCGCCGGCCATTGTTATTCTATTTGCTTGGCAATCGGCCGGGCAGCCTTTGATCACCCCGCTGACAACAATCCCCGTCCTCTCCCACAAAGCGTTTCGCGCCGCTCACCGCAAATGTGAGGCCTTGCACGTGCTCAGATTTCGCAATCTGGCTGCCACGGAGCAGCGGGTTACCGGCTTCTCGATAAGGAGCGCTTTTTTTGTGGCTAGGGTTTCAAAAGCTTCGCCGCCCTCACACCTCTGCACCCGCACAAAAAGAAATGTTGTCGAATATGTGCCGTGGTCGAATTTTGTAAGAGCCCTCCTGGTCTATTCTCATTCTGAGAGGAAGTAAACTTGTTCCGCCTTGCCTGGAGGAACCTCTGATACCGGAGGCGTTCTAAGCCAGCCTTTGAGCACACGGGAAGCGAGTAACAGATCTGAAGATGCCGCCGCCCGAATGATATTCGGGAGAGCTCCGGAAAAAGGGTAGCGGTACTATTGAGGGAGAGAGCAACTTACACAATGTGCTTTAAAATCGGTACTACGTGTCGACATATCATCAGATAATAACACTAGTCTTCAAAATTTTACATTTCTCTGTAACTGACATGAAAACGGCCAATCTTTATGTTTTCGAGTATGCTTATATCGAAAATGCTAATGAAAATGCAAGATTAGCTCTCGGTTTGAATTTATGGTAACTTTACGTTATTGCCTATATAAGCCTATGCATGTATTTAGCTTGGTGTTATCCCTCGGAGAAAGTTCACTGAAGACGCAACCGCTTCGTCCGGCGTTTGTAGTTTTCTGCTAGCGGTTCCCTGATGGTGTCCACCAGTAATCGGCTAACACTGATGCACTTCACTTTTCCTGGTACCTCATATCCATGTTCGAAAATTGCTGGTCGAACCGTTCCCCGTGCTCGTGGGTTACAACACCGTAGGAAAGAAGTCCAAGTGGAAATCTAGGAAATGTAACTTAGACGAGATGTTGCACCCCAGTCTATTACAGTAGAGCAGATTTGCCTGAAGATCGTTATAATCTTCTGCCTTCTTATGTCCTAGAAACTTTGTTGACCCTTGAACACAGACATACCAAGCTAACTTTTTATCAGCTCTCAGGATGGAGTTGAAATGCACATCTTTGTACAATTTGCGTACCTAGCGACCCGCGAAAATCCTCTCTTTTATTTTCGACTCATTCAGATGTGGAAATTTCTATCGCAAATAGAGAAATGTTTCTCCAGTTTTGTCCGCGATCTTAACGAAGTTTTTCATTAGGTCCAATTTTATATGAAGGGCAGGGAGAAATATTTCTTAGATTCGACAAGTACTTCGTGCATAGCATTGTGAGATCCTGGTTCAGGCGATTGACGCTTAAGCCAATATATCTTTTTATAATGAAGTGCTTTGGAGCGACTATCCCAGATGCACAGGAAGCAACACAGTTTAGTGTAGCCGCGTTGTAGCCCAAGTAGCGGGCCTATGACTTACAGATCCCCGGAAACCTGCCATTTAAATTCGTCGTTGTCCAATCACAATAACAATTGTTTCATTTCATCATATGTTTCTTTCCTATAAGGTGCGTAAGCAGTTGGAATGGCTGGTAACAAGTTGCCATTATGCCGTAGCACACAAAAGAGACTTCCTCTGCAGGAGTCAAGGAATAACATCTATTAATCAGTTTTATAATCAATATCCACAGCTGCCATTAGTCCCTGTACATCGCTACAAAATACCAGGTTCTTTTCACTTTCGAAAAATGGAAGGAATGACATACGGTGGTTACGAAACGCAGTCACATTAACCGTCTCATCAAGAGGATTCAAACTGTGGTAGTCTTCACACCAACGGTTCAGTTTTACGTTTCGGCAGTTCGAAATATCTCACTAGGTCATTAAGTGCACACTGTGTTATTTTGTGAATTGCTGTAATCTCGCGTAGCATACAAAATCATGATCTTTCAAGAACTAGGTTTTGAAAGTGATAGAAGAGCACTAGTTTCACTACCAGTCTCGTCACTATCACAATGAGGTGGGACAGGAACAGGCAGTCCGTCTCCATGAGGCACTGATCGCATGGTCGGTGGAGGACTGGGATATGTCAAGGAAGACTTTTTCTTCTTGGAAATACCATCTGTTAATGGAGGTGTCCTACAAAAGGAACAATCATTGAGATGGTTTGATGGTTCTCGTCACGTCATGGGTATAGCTAAGCTCATGGAAGATCTTTTACCATTCAACCACGAATGAAGACTGGAGACACAAGATACACAACATACATGAAAACCCAGGGATTGTCCTGGTCCCCGATTTTCCTGCCAAAGTGCAATTTGTGCGCCTTCCTATTATATGGCGTTATTGGCCCTATTTGATATTTCAGCGTAGCCTGTCCGAAACGTAGCATAAACTGTCAGCACTGTTTACGCATTTGCGAGGCATATTGAACCACATGAATTACAATGACCACACGCATTAGCTACACTTCCATAAGACGCTCTTGCAGCACACGTAGAGAATACAGCTTGTAGCAGACTGAAAGTACGCTTGACTGAAACATGCTCCGTTTTTCCCTTCCTCTTGTCGCTACGAACCCAGGGTAAAACTAGCAACAAAATACACACAGCTATTGTCGCTTGAAACTTCATCACTCCGTCTACCATCAGCGCGATTCCGAAGCATATACGGAAAAGCACTGACAATGAATGCTAATAAAATATTTGTTGTTGTTGTGGTTTTCAGTCAAAAATATTCAAATGTTTGTGAAATCTTATAGGAATTAACTGCTGAGGTCATCAGTCCCTAAACTTACACACTACTTAACCTAAATTATCCTAAGGACGAAAACACACACCCACGCCCGAGGGAGGATTCGAACCTCCGTCGGGATCAACCGCACAGTCCATGACTGCAGCGCCTAAGACCGCTCGGCTAAACCCGCGCGGAGGCGGTCTTCAGTCCAGAGACTGGTTTGATGCAGCTCTCCATGCTACTCTATTCTGTGCAAACCTCTTCATCTTTATCTACAATGTAGCAGGTCAGCAACTGTAAGCAGTTAATTCCATAAATTATCTGGGAGTAGGCATTAGGAGTGATTTAAAATGGAATGATCATATAAAGTTGATCGTCGATAAAGCAGATGCCAGACTGAGATTCATTGGAAGAACCCTAAGGAAATGCAATCCGAAAACATAGGAAGTAGGTTACAGTACAACTGTTCGCCCACTGCTTGAATACTGCGCACCGGTGTGGGATCCGGACCAGATAGGGTTGATAGAAGAGATAGAGAAGAGCCAACGGAGAGCAGCGCGCTTCATTACAGGATCATTTAGTAATCGCGAAAGCGTTCCGGAGATGATAGATGAACTCCAGTGGAAGACTCTGCAAGAGAGATGCTCAGTAGCTCGGTAGGGCTTTTGTTGAAGTTTCGAGAACATATCTTCACCGAGGAGTCAAGCAATATATTGCTCCATCCTACGTATATCTCGCGAAGAGACCATGAGGATAAAATCAGAGAGATTAGAGTCTACACAGAGGTATGCAGACAAACTTTCTTTCCACGAACAATACGAGACTGGAATAGAAGGAGGAACTCAAAGTACCCTCCACCACACTCCGTCAGGTGGCTTGCGGAGTATGGATGTAGATGTAGATAACTACTGCACCCTACATCCTTCTGAATCTGCTGTGTGTGTTCATTTCTTGGCCTCCTTCTACGATGATAATCTTCACGCTTCCCTCCAAAACTAAATTCGTTATACCTTGATTCCTCAGAACGTGTCCTACCAACCGATCCCTTCTTCTAGTTAAGTTGTGCCACATATTCTTCTTCTCCACAATTCTAATCAGTACCTCCTCATTAGTTACGTGATCTACCCATCTAATATTCACCATTCTTCTGTAGCACCACATTTCGAAACCTTCTATTATCTTCATGTCTACACTGTTTATCATCCACGTTTCACTTCCATACACGGCTACACTCCATACAAATACACTCCTGGAAATTGAAATAAGAACACCGTGAATTCATTGTCCCAGGAAGGGGAAACTTTATTGACACATTCCTGGGGTCAGATACATCACATGATCACACTGACAGAACCACAGGCACATAGACACAGGCAACAGAGCATGCACAATGTCGGCACTAGTACAGTGTATATCCACCTTTCGCAGCAATGCAGGCTGCTATTCTCCCATGGAGACGATCGTAGAGATGCTGGATGTAGTCCTGTGGAACGGCTTGCCATGCCATTTCCACCTGGCGCCTCAGTTGGACCAGCGTTCGTGCTGGACGCGCAGACCGCGTGAGACGACGCTTCATCCAGTCCCAAACATGCTCAATGGGGGACAGATCCGGAGATCTTGCTGGCCAGGGTAGTTGACTTACACCTTCTAGAGCACGTTGGGTGGCACGGGATACATGCGGACGTGCATTGTCCTGTTGGAACAGCAAGTTCCCTTGCCGGTCTAGGAATGGTAGAACGATGGGTTCGATGACGGTTTGGATGTACCGTGCACTATTCAGTGTCCCCTCGACGATCACCAGTGGTGTACGGCCAGTGTAGGAGATCGCTCCCCACACCATGATGCCGGGTGTTGGCCCTGTGTGCCTCGGTTGTATGCAGTCCTGATTGTGGCGCTCACCTGCACTGCGCCAAACACGCATACGACCATCATTGGCACTAAGGCAGAAGCCACTCTAATCGCTGAAGACGACACGTCTCCATTCGTCCCTCCATTCACGCCTGTCGCGACACCACTGGAGGCTGGCTGCACGATGTTGGGGCGTGAGCGGAAGACGGCCTAACGGTGTGCGGGACCGTAGCCCAGCTTCATGGAGACGGTTGCGAATGGTCCTCGCCGATACCCCAGGAGCAACAGTGTCCCTAATTTGCTGGGAAGTGGCGGTGCGGTCCCCTACGGCACTGCGTAGAATCCTACGGTCTTGGCGTGCATCCGTGCGTCGCTGCGGTCCGGTCCCAGGTCGACGGGCACGTGCACCTTCCGCCGACCACTGGCGACAACATCGATGTACTGTGGAGACCTCACGCCCCACGTGTTGAGCAATTCGGCGGTACGTCCACCCGGCCTCCCGCATGCCCACTATACGCCCTCGCTCAAAGTCCGTCAACTGCACATACGGTTCACGTCCACGCTGTCGCGGCACGCTACCAGTGTTAAAGACTGCGATGGAGCTCCGTATGCCACGGCAAACTGGCTGACACTGACGGCGGCGGTGCACAAATGCTGCGCAGCTAGCGCCATTCGACGGCCAACACCGCGGTTCCTGGTGTGTCCGCTGTGCCGTGCGTGTGATCATTGCTTGTACAGCCCTCTCGCAGTGTCCGGAGCAAGTATGGTGGGTCTGACACACCGGTGTCAATGTGTTCTTTTTTCCATTTCCAGGAGTGTACTTTCAGAAAAGATTTCCTGGCGCTTAAATCTATATTCGACGTCAACAAATTTCTCTTCTTCAGAAACGCTTTTTTGCCATTGTCAGTCTGCATTTTATATCCTCCCTACTTCGGCCATCATCAGTTATTTTGCTTCCCAAATTTCAAAACTCATTTACTACTTTAACTTTCTCATTTCGTAATCTAATTTTCTCAGCATCATCTGATTTAATTCGACTGCATTCCATTATCCTCGTTTTGTTGATGTCCATCTTATATCCTCCTTTCAAGACACTGTTAATTCCGTTCAGCTGCTCTTCCAGGTCCTTTGCTATCTCTGAAAGAACTACAATGTCGTCGGCAAATCTAAAAGTTTTTATTTCCTCTCCATGGATTTTAATTCCTACTCCAAATTTTTGTTTTGTTTCCTTTACTGCTTGCTCAATGTGCAGATTGAATAACATGGTTGATAGGCTACAACCCTGTCTCACTCCCTTCAGCTTCCCTTTCATGCCCCTCGACTCTTATATAACTATATAATAAAACTATAATTAATTGCATTCATTTAACTTGGAAACGAGAACTACTTCGAGATCGTCATCAGAGTGGCCGATATAGTTAACAAACATTTATTTCATCCCAGTTACATTTTCACTGATGGCTAGTGCACGTGTGAGTGACCTCTTGTCTACAATTACAAATCTTAAAGTAGTAACAGATAGCTTTGAGAACATTATATTTCCGTGACAACACGATGTTATATGAAATAATAGATGTTAGCCTGTATATTAGAAATATGTGGTCCAGTTGTGGTGCAGTATCACACAACTGTTGTCTTTACGTGGATGAGATAAAAATTACGAACATCACCATTTGGTCCCATTGCAGTCGTTTTAGTTTGTAACGACGATATGAAATAGAGAAAACTAGATAAGCCATTCATAGCACAAATTTTTATTTTACTTTATTCATGCACTGTTACGTATCCAGCTATATGTATTATTAAGACACTATTTGGGTTATAATAACCATTACCCAACGTAAATGGACAACACGATATACAGCGTGACGGAAGTTGATGACCGTCTGTTACTTGTTACTAACGATATCTCATCTGATTAGAAATAAAGCAGTCGTTGCCCTATACGCTATAAACTTCAGTGCTTTACTATATAATGTCTCCTTCAAAGTGAAACGTCCTGGGCTTCAACAAGTCAGTGAAATGCGGTCTACGTGTAGAATCCGAGCTGCAGCGAAAGATTTTTGCACATACACATAACAATGCCTGTGAAATTCTCGGTAACTGCCAGGAAACGCTACGACAACCGGAAATTAACCGCCAGACATTCGCGTTTGTACTCTGAAACCAGCGCAGGGACAAAGGCACACCTCATTATGAACACTAGATAATTAATTTTCTGCCCTTTGTAAGAGAGTCCGCAAATTATTTGTCTTTCATCCAAACTGCTGTAATGCGCGCGTCGTCGTGAATAATAAGTCAGTGTATTTATCTTCGTTTCGTACGATTGTAAACATACATTGGACACTGTCAGTTAGCATGCCGTCGTCAGGAACGAGATGCTGTAGAACGCATATTATTCTGTAAACTAGAGTTATTCAGAACAATTAATTTCCATCTGAAAGTGCCATATTGTGATGAGCATAATCATTGAAATATTTAATCCCAATTTAAGGCAAAAGAAAGCTCTATAACACATTTTCACTGTAAAGTCACGGTTGTCATCATAAATCTAATTCTCTTTAACCACTGCCAATTCCTATATACTCTTGTGTTCCTATTACTGTGCTTAGTTTCTAGAAACTGTGTAAAGTTTCAAATGTTAAAATCCTTTACTTAAGTATATTTCATTTACATTTCTTTTAAAACCCCATGTCAACAATTCAAGAACACCTCAAGTTAAAATAGAATTTACACGGGTATGTAACAGTCATGAGCTATACAGTGCATTATACGCGCAGTAGTTTTACTCGTGGTTAGGGTCTGGTGTAACGTTTCCTTGTTGCCTCCACATGGGAGATTTGATTACCAGAAGAGAGGATCTAAACCAATAACAACGCATTTATAGTAGCTTTTAGTGGTTATGAATTCCTCCCGCATGTACAGATACTACTGTCATGAAGCTGCATCTGCATCTGCTTTGATACTTCAATCATACATTCATGGATGTAAGATGAGAGTACTACCAATACGCACTAACCTTATACTCATAAAGCACTGACGCAAACTCCACTAGCACACACTCGATAATTTTTATAATCTTAATAATGCTGATCTCGTAGCTGAAGCCGGCCGCTGTAGCCGAGCCGTTCTTGGCACTTCAGTTCGGGACCGCACAGTTGCTACTGTCGCAGGTTCGAATCCTGCCTCGGGCATTGATGTGTGCGATGTCCTTAGGTTAGTTGGGTTTAAGTAGTTCTAAGTCTAGGGGACTGATGACCTCAGATGTTAAGTCCCATAGTGCTTAGAGCCATTTGAACCATTTTTCGTAGCTGACATTAATGTTATTGATTAACGAAAGCCACTCAGCTGTCTTATTACACACTACACATTTATTGTTTTACGACCTGTTTCGTTTCTCTGAAAATCTTCAGGTTTTCTGCAGTTAAACAAAACACCAAATTTGGCTAAAGTTACAGCATCGTGACGAATAAAACAGGTGATTCGCACTAATAACTACCTTATGCTAAATAATCACCATCTTTTCCCGAAGTTATGACATAAATGGTCTGGTTGACGTATGTAAAGACCAAATGCAAGAACGCTGAGCCGCGCGGGATTAGCCGACCGGTCTGAGGCGCTGCAGTCATGGACTGTGCTGCTGATCCCGGCGGAGGTTCGAGTCCTCCCTCGGGCATGGGCGTGTGTGTTTGTCCTTAGGATAATTTAGGTTAAGTAATGTGTAAGCTTAGGGACTGATGACCTTAGCAGCTAAGTCCCATAAGATTTCACACACACAAGAACGCTGATAGCAAACGTTCTGCCGACCGCCTGGCGGAAGTATGGAGAGCAAACCGGTCGCTCCACGAAAGAGATAAAGACATAAAGATGGTATCTGGTCTTTATCTAGTGCGTTGTCGACTATGCGGTCATAATCGTCACCACAGTTTTCCTACAACAGCGATATTTTCCTGTGGGGTTATCAACGCGTGAACTCCTGGCTTATATCGTTCTGATCTACACTGAAAACAAAGTGTTTCGCATAATAGTAAGTCCTGAACGGTACAAAGTAATATACTTCTATCGTCATACCGATGGAAAAATTTGTATTATAGATGAATCACAGTTACAGAGCTACATCAGAACAGCTTTTCTCGAATCACGCATTACTCTGTGACATGGTTAGTGAGACTAAATTATGACATCTAAAACCATATATTTGGACAACAATTGTTAGAAAGTACGAAATTTTTAACTTGTTGCTATAGTGGGCCTGCTATGAGCCTTGAGAAATGAGCTTTTTTAGGCTTCTTTATTTTTCTTATTTGAACTTTTTTAGGTCTTAGCGAACTGTGAACGGTCAGCGGTTGTGAATTTTTAACTTTTTATGAGAATATGTTATTACTTGACCACAATATTATAACACTTGGCCACGAGTGGCCGTTATCAGAAACAAGTGGTGATATTACAGTAAACAAGTACATTGGTGACTAAGGAAAACGCATTGCATTTTGAATGACTGCTAGACAGTTCTGCATATACTCTCAAGAAGTTCGGCGTACCCTCGTGAAATACAATCATAAAAACTCACCATAGTCCGACCGAACCGCCCCCATCCGCAGGTCCAATAATATTGTGGTCGACTAATGTACTGTATGTTTTTACGTTCTGCAGCTGTAGCGGCGTTCACATTTATTTTCTCCCGTGCTCTTTCACAGTTTTACTCTGTTATTCGACTTTCAACATGATGTCTTGGCAACTTTACAGCACTTCGTAAAGTTGGTAAGCTGGCGTCAATCATTGGTTCCGCCATTCTGACGGTAATCATCAGCTGCGAAATTTAGTTGTTTTAGATTGACTTTAATGGTACTCATGTTCTTTCCGTTTGGGTGTGCATATCTCTGTGGAAAGAAAGAAACATGCTGTATATAAAATGAGTCAATAACTAGTGCCACCTAGAATAACTCCGAAAGTATGATTATAGCTGAAATTATGCGTCAATAACTAGTGCCACTTAGAATAACTCCGAAAGTATGATTATAGCTGAAAAGTGGGTTTTTTGTTGCTAGGTGGGGTCGCGTCAAGATATGAAGGTCAAATGAAGGTCAACGTTTTTTTTTTCTTTTTTTTTAAATGGTGTGCTAAAGTTTGGTACTTATTCTCTGATAGCGGCTACCGAGACGAATCCAGTGATGTGTAATAGTAAGACCTTTGAAGGTCATCTAAGGTCAAAAAAGTGGTATGAACGTCCATTTACAGAAGGTTGTCGAAGTGATGCCTTTGGTATCAACGCAGTGCAGCAATCTTCTTATAATGGATTGAATAGTATTCCTCATCACATCGGGACTTATAGAAGCACATGCTCAGTCAATTCTCTCTAGTATATCGTGCAAATAGTAAATATGGACCAAATACGGCGTATCCATCTAACGTGCCATTGACATGTTCAAAAATGGTTCAAATGGCTCTGAGTACTGTGGGACTTAACATCTGAGGTCATCAGTCCCCTAGAACTTAGAGCTACTTATACCTAACTAACCAAAAGACGACACACACATCCATGCCCGAGGCAGGATTCGAACCTGCGACCGTAGCGGTCACGCGGTTCCAGACTGAAGCGCCTAGAACCGCTCGGCCACTCCGGCTGGCCATTGACATGTAATTACTATTCGATGGTTTCGCAATACAACACAAATAGGAACGGTATGACTAGTATCGTCGAATCAAGCGAATGTGAATGATGCATTCCTTGGAAGAACAAGTCGATATGCTTCTCATTTACGGAGAATGCGAACGAAACTCAGTTAGAAGTACAGACTTATACGCTGAAAGATATACTCAACGTACTCACTCTACACGTCGTACATTTAAATACGTGTATGTTAAATTGAGAATAACTGGACATTTAACGCATCAGAAACATACCTGGCAAAGGAAAGTTGCTAACGAGGAAACGGAAAGTGGTACTCGTGCCACTGTGGTTCGAGATCCTTGTGTTAGTTCGCGTCAAATCGCAAGGGAGTCTGGCATGAGCCAGAGTACTGTTGTTCGTGTTCTGCATCGCCATGAATATCATCCTTACAATATCAGTCTCCAACAAGAATTAACTGGTACGGAATGCGTCGCACTGAATTCTGCCGATTGGCTCAACTTCAGATTCAGAGTGATGACACATTTATTAATTGGATTTTATTTACTGACGAGGTTAAATTCACGAACGATGGAAATGTTAATTTGCATAACGTGCATTATTGGTCAACTGAATATCATGCGGCAAGTTGCACACCAAAAACTGTGGTCGGTGAATGTATGGTGTGGGATTCTGGAGGACGGAATTATAGGCCCCTATTTCATCGAAGGAAATCTTAATCGTAGAAAGTAGACCACATCCTGCGAGATACATTAGGTTTGTTATTGGAAGAAATACCTTTAGGAACAAGAAACAAAATGTGGTATCAACATTATGGATGTCCAGCATATTTTTCGCTGATGGCTAGAAATGAGTTGCAGAGACATTTCCCAAATCGTTGGACAGGGTGCGGAGGAGATGTGTCGTGGCCGGCTCGTTCGCCAGACTTGACGCCTCTGGAATTTTTCCTTGTGCACATTCGTAAAAGACATTGTTTATAAAGACGTTCCAACTACACCTGAAGATATGCCAGATATAATAGTCAGAGAATGTGCTTTGGTAAGTCCTGATGTGATAAGGAATACCACTCAATCCATGATAAGAAGATTGCAGCACTGCATTGGTACCAATGGTCATAACTTCGAACACCTCCTGTAAATGGACCTTCAAAGATCTTACTGTTAAACATCATTGCATTTGTCTGGATAGCCGCTGTCAGAAAATAAGTACCAAACTATATCATCCCATTTAGAAAAACAAAGCTGACCTTCATATCTCTGAAGTTCTTGTATCATCAATGGACGTTCGTTTATTCCTCTCAAAATGATAAAAATTCTGTGTATTGGGCATAGACACACACACACACACACACACACACACACGCAAACATACACACACACACACACACACACACACACACATATATATATATATATATATATATATATATATATATATATATATATATATATACAGAATTTTTATCATTCACATTTTCAGAGGAATAAACGAGCGCCCATTAAGGATAAAAGAACTGCGGTCTAGCATTTTTTTGTAAACAGAAACATATAACTGTGTTTTACTGTAAGATGGACCTTCTTAATCTGTTCTATGCAAGGACGGGCACAACGCTAGGAAGTCCAAGATGATAACGCTCACAGCTGTATGACTTGATGCCATGACGTCCTTCAGGCCTTGTAGCACACAGGGACCTAACACCATACTGATTTCTAGGTGGCAAAGATCAGATACCGTTCTGAAGCCCTGATCATTTCTGTTCTACGGTATACCGTGTAGAGCCTATGTGATGTAAATCAAATACAGCTTACATGTGTACTTCCAGTGCTGCAAATTTTCACACAAATTGGAGTAGTATATCGCTGCGTGGCAGTGCTATGATGAGCATGTTCTCCAAACAATAATATTGAAAGCCTCTGCAAGCTGCATCTTGCGGTTGAGTCGTTACAGAGAGAAATTTTCGTTGTTCCAAGTACTGTTTTGTTGATCGTAATATTACACTCTCTGTCAGTCTAGAGATATAGTGAGCGTTAGGTTAATCCATTAGCAATCATCTGACTTCATACAGGAAATAGGTAGACATTCATATCTGTAATAAATCAGCGGACCACTTGGGTTTATCGCATAATAACACTTACATTAGTTTCAATAGGAAACGAAGTGCTGGGATACAAAGCTGGAGAGAATATGAAAGGAATAAACAGAATTTCTCATGATTATTAAAAATATCTGTTTCGAGGTCATAAACTGAAGATGATGGACACAAATGGGTTCGAGGATTGTAGGATGACTCAGTGTGAGGGAATGAATCCACAGTTCGACTCTGAAGTTGTTCCCACAAGGCGGGATCACTTTCTGAGCGACGCTACCGTTGTGTTATGCAAAAGTAACGATGAGAAATTGTAGAAAGCTATCAGCATGCTTCCAGAGTTTTGTCAGTTAATGCGTACAAGCTAAAGATGTTATGGAAGTGTTCACAACAGGAACACCAAATCCTAAGTAGGAAACGATGCAAAGCGAAAGCCATAATTGTCATGAATAAGCTTTCGCAGTTTCAGCAGTATATTTAATTAGTTCCAAACATTGTGTTTATTCACATTACTACGTTCTTCTGATCGGAAGTGAACCTCTTCTCTCTTTCGTTTGCTTGTATTAATGGTGTTGTTTTATTTGCTTGTTTGTAAGTATACGAGACCTAGGCTCACGAATATGAAATCTGTACAGTTGCCTCACGCTGCTATTGACGCTATCGTCACCTAATCCCAATAGATCGGCGACCCCTGGAGACATACCAGATCAACAGATTTCGCTTTAGGGACTGTTGGCAGCGCTACGTACTACAGCCTCTGCATTTAGGCTGCGCGAAGTGTTCAGTTCGTGTACTTAATTACTTGCTGCCACCTTTTATATTCCTTATTACACCTCATAGCCTCTAACTCATAATGAAAAACGTGTAGGGCCAGCGATAGTTGTATGCGGCTTTCGGGCGGCTGGCGCTGTCTGCAAACAGCCAGAAGATGTCCGATTACAGTCTTTAGACTCCAGGCTGATGCACTGAGATACGGCGGCCATCGGGTCTCTATTGCACTTACGATGAGTCTACCGTCACTTGGTGCCGTTGTGAGTTCCGAAGGGCTTAGCTTTGCCGGTTGTTCTCCGGAAAGAGATTGACGGACAGTAGTGAGGTCGTTGAATCCCAAGTGAAAGACGAATGTGAATGCAGGCCCTCAGGCTGTACCTGTAAGCCACAATAACAGGTTTCAGTTGATACTTTTTGCCGGTGAACCAATTACACAATTATGAGTGGCTCCATTTCTTGCGATTGGGGCTTATATTTGTATAACATTCGGATTTACACTGAGGCAGAGACCTCTTGTAATGCGAAGGGTAATGGAGAGCCTCAGAGAAATGGTATCATGTTATTAGGAAAGCCAATTTTGTATGTAGTCTGTTTGCCAGGAGGTCTTGATAGACGTGCGTAGAGAATGAACTCGTTGCATACAGATAGTTGCAGATTATGGTTCATGTCGTCAACAACTACGTCTGTTGCCTTGGTTACAATCCTTTTGGCGGCTCGCTGACCTCGACTGTGAGGTAGGAGCTCAACTCAATGTCTGTTGAGTCTCTCCCAGGACCTGCTCTGGTCTTTTAGAGAGGTTGTTTAAGCCAGAACTTCCGTCAATATTATGATGATTTCGGGCGTAGATTTCTTGACGAACGCTATTAGGCGGAGTGTTGTAGGGTCCTTTTGAATAGGTCAGGTGTTGAGAACGCTCAAAAAAACAGAATCGTGTAGGAACGTTGGTGTTGCGTCAACATGTAGATTTTATAGGTTACGAAACTCATTCTGTAATGCCGATAGACAGTCCTATGCATAACTGTTGAGAGCCAAGAGCGGATTAACTCTTGTGATTTTGTGGAAAAGTAAATTTATTCATAAGCGAACGAAAGAAAATTGTAACATATTGATTTCTGAAACAGAATGTAAACTCACTCAAAATAAGGGCTGAGTACTGACAGTGGCTGCGTAAAAGACTCATTACGTCTGAGAAAGTGAAAAAAGGGTGCCATGAAATATGGGCGACGGTAGACGTCAAAGATTGGTCAAAAATAGCAACACATGCTTCTATCACCCACCACAGTCGGCCGCTGTGGCCGAGTGGTTCTAGGCGCTTCAGTCCGGAACCGCACTGCTGCTAAGGTCGCAGGTTCGAATCCTGCCTCGGGCATGGATGTGTGTGATGTCCTTAGGTTAGTTAGGTTTAAATAGTTCTAAGTCTAGGGAACTGATGACCTCAGTCCCGTAGGGCTTAGAGCCATTTGAACCATTTTTATCATTCACCATAGCAAATATGGAAGCAGCGGTACGTTTCAGAGGGAACTCGGTATGTGTCTTGCATGGACTCCATGAGAGTGCTGCTGTGCTAGGGGAAGACTTTCATTTCCTATTCGCAAACTATCAGACGCTCACGTTTAGAACGGGAGGCAGGTACAAAGATTCACGTGAGATTCTATCTTTCCTAGCGCTTTTCTAGGCATATGGGAGTAATTTCTTTTCATGATATGGCGAGTCTACCTTACCTTAACTTGGCCGCCAGCTGCTCTTCCTGTAGCCATAGTCGTCAGTTTACCTATGGGGGGGAAGCTGTGTCTGACATTTGTCTGAGGATAGTGTAAATTTTGTTCTGCGTGTTACTGTACTTTAACTGTTGAGGCAGAGATAGGGGATCAGTCCAGTGTTTGCCTAAATGGTAGTGGATAGCCGCCTAATAGCCACACGATGTTCCAGACCAACGGTGGATAATCTGCCTCGCCGATTCGATCCTGTACTAGTTATCTCCCTGACTTGAATGCGCTGCGCACTGCACTCTAAACTATACGCTTAGGTAATTTCTTGTGAGATTTGACTAACGGTATTTTTCCAGTTGGTTGGACATCATAATAGCGGAGATAACGTACTAGCTTTGCCGACAATCAGCACACACGTACTTTTCTGTTCGGTTATTAAAGTGATAAGAATCAGCAGAAACAAAGTTACTACATCATCACCGACCAGTAGTGGTGAGAGAATGGTTAAGTAGCCCAAAAAGAGATCTTTTATTGGTGGAGACAACAAAAAATTGTTATAAATTACTCAAGCAGTCAACAGCAAACATTCATCACTGAAGCGAAGAATGTCGATAATATACGACAGAAATCCTTGAGCAATGAAGGTCACTAGCTGGAAACGCTTATGCAGTAGACGTGGGTGTGAAAGATACGCCACTATCTGTAATAAATATTGTTATTTTCAAACATTCTCTCTCTATTGCTGTACCACCATTTTGCTTTAAGACTTACTTTTTTAAGATTTATTTGTACTCAGCTGCTGTTCACTCTGAATTTTCCGTCCTTTGCTGGCCTCCTCTGTTACTCCCTTTTGTCCTTTTAACTGCAACAGATTCACCTATTCCATCAGTGTGTCCTGATCACTTCAAATGATGAACGTCCTCCGTTGGATACGTTTGTTGGAATACATTTTGCTGTTAACGTGTCGGACACATATTCAACTTAAAACGAGTTTTTATGCACCATTATTCAAAATAATGCTTTGTACAGTTGTTGTTCGCACGTTATCGTAAGACAGTTGTTGTTCGTCTTGTATAGTCAATTGAGAACACTTAACGATAGATTCGTTATTAAAAAGTACGCTTATCAGTTCACTGTCAGCCTAGATATTACTTCTGTGAGCTCATAGTTTAACACTGTTTTACATTTTCTTCACCGAAGCGGGCACAACATCTTCACTATTCGAAGTAATTTCTCGTAACCTCCAATTGCTAGGCGGATGCTCTCCAGGACGCGTATTACAGTACCTGTGTCCGACGTAAGTTTTATTGACCTGCGGGAGAGGGTGCTTACAAAATCCTCTTTGATGAATTCTTGAGTCCTTTTCGTCTTCCTGGCACAGGTAACAAATACCGTTAGAAAGGTGGAAGAGGTAGATAAAATTCAGTTGAGAGCAGCGTGCACCTTCACTTTCTTGTACAGTTATCATATGGGAGTGACAGATATTCTCAACAAACTTCAATGGAAAACACAATTAAAAATACATAGTACATCGCAAATTACCTCAAAAAAGACTAGTATAGAGAAAGAAGAAGGTAAATGTATTTTGCAGAACATGTACTCTATGCCACTCACCGTAAGAGGCTTGCAGAGTGTATATACTGAAGTAGACGTGAGGTACTGTCACCTGAAGTTTGTAGTCTCTACGCTGCTCTTGCCAGCGGCTTCAGCCCCCGCTCTCTTTCGCTTCACCTCAAACCCTTACCTAGAATTCAAGCCCCGACAACGAAATATGAGCAAGATGCATTAGTAACGCTTAAGGCAAACCTCTTCAAAAGTTTGTATGAGATATATATTTATAAACTTGACGTGTGGCTGTATTCATTCGGTTTCTGGGGTAGAGCTCCTTTGCAAAGAAACTCACACATCTTGTTGCTTTAGGTGCGCGCCGTCCGCGCCTCTTTCTCTTCCCTCAGTCCGTTAGCGCTATTGACTTCGGCGCGTGGAACAGTTCGCCGAGAGCTTCTAAAAAGATTAAAGCGGCCCTGATAAAGTTGTCTCGTGGGCACAGGAAATAAAAGGAGGGACACACGTATCGGCATTCCAGTAACGTTCCTCATACCGAAAGAAAATTATCTTGTTCATTGCTACGCCTGGGCTAGCGCAGATATGACGAGCGTGTAAAATTAGTAGACTTCTAAATCAAATACGAAACCTCTTTACATAGTAAAACGTGGTCACTTACATCCTAGGAGTTTTCTTACAAGGGAACAGAGTGAACGGACTAAGCTGTTCACATCATAAAAAATACTGGAAACTTTGAATATTTTTTCGGAAGAGGGCATTCCAACAAAGCCCAAAGTGTAGCTGGCGGAAGTGAGTAGCTACTCCTCTTGTTCTCTCTCTTCTTAGTATATAAACTTGCTGTGGTATCACATAAATATCTTTCATCATCTTTTCACAGCTTCAGATCAACCGAGGGTGATGGAGCAGTTATAAGACATTACACTCGCATTCGGGGCAGTCTCACCTCCGAGGAAGTGTCAATATGCAGAATTGTAGAATATGGACAACGGAAAATAAGCAAGCACATACCCCACCTGTACCATTTCGTTCTGCAAAGGTGACTGTGTGGTGCGGGTTGACGGCATCGTTATCCCAGGGCCATATTTTTTGAGGAGATGAGTGCTGCGGGTCCTGGTACCTGTACCGTCACTGGTAGACGATTTGAGTGTTCTTTGCGCATCAAAGTCATTCCAACCCTTCAGTGGCTTGGTTATGTGAGTAGGATCATTTTACTGCAAGATGACGGTCCTCTGCACGATGCACAAGCAGTGAAGCGTCTGCTGCAGAGGCATTTCGGAAATGCTAGAATTATGAGCCGTCATTTCCCACAGTCTGGCCGTCCAGTTCACTTGTTCTTACTTCTGGCTGTTGGGTTATCTGAAAGATATTGTGTTCCGTGTCCTAATTATTAACGTAGCTGAATTGAAGGCACGTATTGCGCGACGCATTCTCATCGTGACCCCCGAGTCAGTCCGATTTGTTGTAGAACATGCAGTTTCTCGATATCAGTTTGTGGCATTAAACAGTGGGAAGCATACTGAACATGTGTTGTGCAAGTCTCGCGACAATTATAAATCGATGTCATTTTCCTTTTTACCCGGGTTTTGGCCTCGGGGCAATAGAAAATCGATTTTTTCTTGCATCCAATGTGGTACGACCTCGCGGCAGTGAATGGGTTTACCTGACTAACAGTGCCACAGCTGTTGACTCCAGATCTTGTGCAGTCATGCACGTTAAACATAACGGATGGTGTAATGTGCAGCTCAAACTATAGCCGTCGTATTGCGAGTCATCTTTCATTTGTATCAAACCCCGTTTACCTTAAGACACTTACAGCTCCATCTACTAGTAAAATTTTCGTTAGATTTTTCTCCTTCTGAAGTAATATTAGTAAAGGTGACCTTTATCTGTGATACAACTGGGCATTCCGTAACTACCCCTTCTTCGAGTGCGTGGTCAACTCTGTATATATTTCAAAAGGGGATCCCCCCCCCCCCCCATTTTTGTTGCATATTCGAAGTCTAAGTCAAGAAATAAATACGCTTTACTAAAACCATTGTTTTCCGCTCGTAACAGACGGCACTGTAATCGACACATATCAAGTATGCATGTTTTTGTAGTAAAGAACCTACGCGTTTGATTCTACATTTCGTTTACGATGTAAATGTTAATCTTTGAGAGCTAACGGTTGGTACTGATGTTCGTATGGTAAGTGCGAGAGCTTGTGTAGTAACAATAATATGGCTACACCTTGACATTACTGGCACATAAGCTACTTCGGTGATAACTTAGTTTTCTGTTCCCTATGTGGTTGTTTGTGGTGAGGCCCCAAACCATCGGAATCCTTGATTTCGGTGGCCGTCCTCGAACTTCAACATGGGGTGAGTGATGTTGGTGTGTGTTTCCATCCAACCGCCGTAATTCTAGGGTTTGTCGCTAAGAGGTTATCGGCGGAATACAAACCACAATCGTTGTAATAAGGTAAAATGTCCATTAAGTGATAGTAGCAGATGTACCTACGATGAATACCCATCGAAATCAAACACAACAATCGTGAGAGGTAAGGGAAATCACACGACATCAAGCATCACGATCGGAACCGAAAACTATTATATTCACGTCGTTGTTCCTGGATCACGCTAGACGTAGTTCGCAACTGGATACTGAAACCGCTAACCGTGTTGTGCTCTTCAATCAAATTTGCAACAATGTTGTAAATTTCGAACATTTACATCATAAATGAAAAGTAGAATCAAATAAGTCGGCTCGTAATTGCACAAACAAACACTCTTGATATTTGTCGATTACAGCACTATCTAACGGGAAAAAATGTGTTGAATAAACTGAACGTATTTGTTGGCGTAGAATCCAAATATACGATAAAAATGAAGGGCTCCTGTTTCAAAATACGAAGCTGACTCCACTCAAACAGGAGGGGTAGTTAGGAGGTGGCCACTTGCAGCACAGACGTATGTCTCCTTTACTGATAATAACTTGTCACCTTCAATATATTTTTGTACGCTGCGTCGTTTTCGGGATATTTAGTTGTCTCAAGTAAGAACTAACACCCTGAATATACAGGGCGCAACGCGTGTAAGTGAAGTTATTTTTATATGTGGTACCTTAGTATGTGGAAAAGTCAGTGTGTTGATTGTTTTTTCAATGTGTCGAACAGTCTTCTCACAGACAACGACCATATATTTTGTACATAGTCGTAACTACACCACTAAGCGAACTATATCTGTCAGTAAAGACTAATTATTTGAATTCATGTGTCCACACGACAACACCTGAGCTGCTGCCCATGAGAAAATAAGCATTAATGGCTTACTCTTGCCATATCTACTGGGAAGTACTACACAGCCTAAAAATATGACTTGTAATAGTCTGCAGATGACGTAAATACTAGTGTAATGTTTTTCATCACACGGTTCTCAGTCACCAATAGAAATACCTGCACTTATACCCATTACATCCTCTATATATATATATAGAAATCAATTACTAACTCTTCAGGCTATCCCGGCGAGATCTTGACATGTGAAACAGTAATTGATTTTACATGTGAAATAATCGGGTCTACTGCCGGATGTTTAATCGCTCTGGCACAATATTTCGGCCACGTAAGTCTTTGCCTTCTTTAGGTGCTACCTGAGACTGCAGACTGCAGTCTCAGGTAGCACCTGAAGAAGGCAACGAGTTACGTGGCCGAAATATTGTGCCAGAGCGACACAAACATCCGACAGTAGACCCGATTATTTCACATGTAAAATCAATTATTGTTCGATTATGTCTTTGGTGACAAACCACTAGTAAGAATTTAAAATGTGTAGTAGCAGGTATCCCGAGCGACCTACAGTGAAATGACCATATAGAATTGGTTGTAGGAGAAGCAGATGCCTAGCTGTACCTGGTTGAGATTCATTTCAGGAATCTTAAGAAAACGTAATTCGTCCACGAAGGAAATGGTTTGGAAAACAATCGATCGACAATGTCTTGAATACCGCTCGATTGTGCGAGACACTAACCAGATAACCAGACTTGTTTAATAGGAAACAGAAAAGACGCTACGAAGAACGGTGTGTCTCTTCACATATTCGTTCGGTAAATGCGCTAACGTCATACGCATTACAGAGAGGTGTATTTTTAAAATTCTGGGATCCTAAGTTCCAAGAAGAGTCGGGCGACATATTAATTCCTTCTACATACTTCTCGTAAAATTCTGAGTAGTTCAACCCCCGAACCATTAGCGAATGGAAGTTAGAAGAAGAAGAGATATAAGTACAAATGTAGTAGGAAGTCTGTTGATTCGTTTAAGAAGATAAGTTTTGATCGACCATACAACAAAACAGGGTAGCACTCTCATATCCTCAGGATGAATAGCTTATATAAATTATGAAGCAAAATGAAGGAACAGCTGCTATTCTGAGGCTTTATAGTCGGAATTACTTCACGAAATTAAACACCAAATGATTCCCACACAGACATCTGTTAAATGAGTGTTTAATCCGAGACAGGACATCACGTACCTGCAAGGATGCAGACATTATTATTATTTTTAAAAAAAGCCTCCGAGGGTCATACTACAGTCTCTAAATTCCACAGACCAATTTGCCTGATGAACCAGGGGTAAAAATACCGGCACAACTTCTAGGGAATCAGTTAATGGCATACACTCATCTAATATATCTTAGTCAAACACAGTGTGGCTTCACGAAGGGAAAGTCGTTCGACGACTCAAGAATACTGCCGACTGCAATCGTTGATGCGAGTTTGAGCTAGTTGAAGTTATCCATGTGTTTGTATACCTCCTCTCGAGACTATTGTCGTGTTGGTGTAGTGACAGGAACGTCTCAATATACGATAATCAAAAGAAAAATAACAAAATAATGCCCTCATGGATCTTTATATGAAATCATGTTCGTAGATGTAGTAATCGAACCACTACTGGAAATGACAGAAAAGCGTGCAATGATAGTCGGTGTCGTAGCATAAGAGGGCGATATCGTCATAGTAGTTTGTGAAAGCCCTAAAATTCACAAAGAGCAAAAGTCTTACACAGGTCATCTCATGAATCAACTATATGAATGCAATAAATTGATTATTGCTCCAAACAAGACTGTTTACATGTTTCTGAAGCAAAGTTGTCCAAAACTAGGATTCTTTTGACCAAATCCATAGTGTTCCGATTAGCAGAAAAGAGGCAACTGAAATCTGGCAATATATCTGTATAAGGGAAGGATGTACAACACCTACATGTATGAAATCTGTGAGAAATCCTCTAAGCTTATGCACAAAATAGTCACTATTGGAAAAATAATTTTTTTTGCCACTAAAGCTCGTTAAACTTTATCATTATTAGAAACTTACTTTATATATATATATATATATATATATATATATATATATATATATATATATATATATATATTACAGCAACAGTCGAATTGGTCCAAAAAATCGATCAAACGATCAAAGTTCATTCAGAGATTGGCTGATGATGAGGTCGCAGTTTTCTATGACATACGTAACAAACTATCATCTGGTGCTCTAAACAGACTATCAGACACAAAATCGTATAGAAAGCTATAAAAATATCGGTATTTTCAGAAAGAAATCGTACCTCAACCACCTCAATGACTAAAAGTAGTTTCTAACCGAGGACCTAGCATCAGAGGAAAGAAAGTAAAAAGGCGAAGGCTGATGTCTGGCACGGAGCACTAGAAGCATGTACCACAAGCCTCAGCTCCTCAGTTTCTGGAGAGATCCTTCGGATCCAGTTTTGTGCGTTTTTCACGACCAGAACTTTGTAATATTTGCCACCAGGACAGGAACAGGAGTTTCAAAAACCAAATTCAGATTATTTTACTGTAGTGAGATTCCTTTTATGTCTGAATATATGTAAAGCACTAGCGTTCTGTGGAACTTCGTCTGATCTGTATTTTCGAAATAGAAAAACCTAATATAACAAAAGAAGGAGCTTAATAACTATACAAACCTTGAATGGATTCTTGCATTACTTTACAATACCCTGCAACGCGTTTTCCAAGGAACTGTTCGAGTATAGTCACTAGCAAAAGTCGGTGAACAGTCCTCAAACGTGACGGTGCTTTGAAAGAAGTTTTCTTCCTTCGCTGCAGTTCTATCAGACATCTTTTGTCACAAAGAAAAAAAAACCGAAGTGCTATTTCGCCAACGATTTTGCCCTTCTAGCTCTCACTAAATGCTCTTGTTCTGTCACACATAATACATGAAACGTCAACATCGAAGTGTGTCACACGGACGCCTCAAGCACACCGTATAGATACTGACATCGAATAAAATGTGTGGGAATGTTAACCCTAACTGATTTCCTTCTTCCATCTACAAGAATATTTATCACGTTCCTTAGATGCAACCTCTCATCGGTTTTTATAATAAAATTTTTTAATTTCATATAAATAGTTGAGAAATTCCAGCTGCATCTTGTTTCCTTAAAGTACGGATGCGTGCTGGAAAGTTAATAATTAAGATTTTTTTTTTATTTCCTTCTCCATGACGGTCGAGGTATTACATGTCAGGCATATTACTCGGTTGACTTTCCCGCTACACTGACGCAAGTTGCAATTTTCTGCCTCTAGAGGGCTACGAATCGTAGCGCATGACATTTAAACTGTGTAACCGAACTATGTCGATGCGTGAGAAACAGTTTATAACCGCAGAAAACGTTCGTTCCACTCTTGGAGCACCCTCCCTTCCAGCATGACAACATTTGCAACAATCCGACGCCTTGGGGTCACTCTCAGTGATCATCCTCCATACAGTCCCCATTTGACCCCTTCCCATTTTCATCTGTTTCAAAACTTATCCGACATTTTCGACGAATTATTTTTGATAGTGATAAAGCGGTGTAAGCAGAGGTTGGTCGGTTGATTTGGAAGAGGGGACCAAACGGCGATGTCAGCAGTCCCATATGCAGAGGTAAGGTTGTGGCATTGTCAACAAAGTCAAATGCTCTACAGTGACAGTATCAACCAACTGGTCTCTTGTTAGGGGAAAGGTGTTCATCGCCAGAGTGACTATGTCTAGAAATGAATATGTAGCCATGAAGAATGATGATCTTCAGCATTAATATAGTCTGTGTATTTAAAGAGCTTTGAGCGTTTTAAACACAAAAGATTCGGAAGCCTTTCTTTCCAGCACACCTTCATACTAGAATATCCTGAATATAGTAATACTCACTTTGAATGTTGAAGTACTGGCGTCATTGTGTCACTTTTAATTACATCAGTTTTCTTTAATGGCAACGCCTCGACATGTATCCGGACCGTTCATTGAGTTGTCACTGCTACGCTCAACTGTGAATGTTATATCTTTCACCAGTTGTCCTTATGCCTAAAAAATTTGCCACCAAAAGGAACATATACCTTTAAGTGAATATGATATAGAGAATAAATTTATGTTACAATAGAGCAATAATCATTCAAGTTCTGATAGGTTATCCTACTCGCTCCCATAAATCACTACGAAAGGCTGATATGTTTTCTTCAAGAACAATGCGGGTAATTCTTTGAACATTTCCCGTCAAAGCTCAGATAACGTCCAATCTGTAATAAGCTCACTGTCTAAAACCCGGTAAATTCCAGAAATAAATTTTGAATTAGAATTAGTAATGACTTTTATGGGCGCCTTAATTGTAGTACTACGTTCTGTTAATAATGGAACGACTACTGAAAGGTTGGTCCCTACATTTTATATT
The DNA here is from genome assembly GCF_021461385.2 of Schistocerca piceifrons. NCBI lineage: Eukaryota > Metazoa > Arthropoda > Insecta > Orthoptera > Acrididae > Schistocerca > Schistocerca piceifrons. The sequence goes on from NC_060149.1 coordinate 160,838,566, forward strand.
TGCTTGTCGCTGGAGTTAGTGGTATTTGCACACCAAATAATTCTGTCTAACGTTTATCTCCACCATGATTTTTATCTTACGGTATCCAATTTTAATTACTGTAACATCGTATCTGCGCGTTATTAGGCGTACTCTAGGATACCTAGATTTCCGCTAAAACTATGAAACATGGAACTCTCCTGCCTATGTTTACAAAAAAGAGATATCACCACTAGTTTTCATGGAGCACTGTACGAAAATGGGTCCAAAGGGTAGACAATCTCGCACCACATATGCAAACGTCTAAACGGAAATTTAACATAATTAATAAGTTATAACACAGGAATACAATACACAAAGTTTCAAATTCGTTATCATTTCACTTTTTCCGCTTATTTATGTAAAAGTACATCGTCCATAATTAATAAGTTATAACACAGGAATACAATACACAAAGTTTCAAATTCGTTATCATTTTACTTTTTCCGCTTATTTATGTAAAAGTACATCGTCTCTTATGGTAGAGGGAATTTTAAAGAGGGTTGTGTGTGGCAATGAACATTCCCTTGCTTCTTGTCTAAATGCAAGTTACTATACATGCTGTTCCACGATTTTACGAATGGATATGAAACATACCGTCAATACTAGAAGGCATAAAATTTACTCCACTTTATCTTTGTGCAGCTAAAAGTCACCGTATATCGTGATATTGAAGTTAACTGTGAAGTTCCATGAGATACTAATGTGCGACGTATCATTAGTTTTTCACTGTGTTTTTCTTTGCAAATACCAATTAATTCTGGTTTCAATCAAATATAGAAACTATACCTACTGAGGGTCGGTGTGTGGAGGAGGGTACTTCGTGTACCACTGTCACTTATTCCATTTCTGTTCCAATCGGCAATGGCTCTGTGTGGGATCTAATCTCTTCCAATTTTATCTTCATGATCTTTTCGCGAGATACACGTAGGAGGAGGCAACATATTGATTAACTCATCTAGGAAGTCGCTCTCGGAATATTAACAGCAGAATATATCGTGACGCATAATACCTATTTTGCAGCATTTGCCACTAGAGTTGACTCAGCATTCCCCTGAAACATTCGCGCTTGCTGAATGAACCTGTAACGAAACATTTTGCTCTTCTTCAGATCTTCTCTATTTCCTCTATCAGTCTCAGCTGATACGGATTCCAGACTAACGAGCAATATTCAAGTATTGGTCGAACGACTGTTTTGTAAGCTACTACCTTAAAGGGTCTTCCTTATACGTATTCACAACACGTTACATTACTTTATGTTAGGATCAACTGCCGTCGATCCTCTGTAGGTCCCCCTGCATGTCGCTTGAATATTTTAGCGTTGGGATTTCTCTGCATACAGCAGCAACATCACCGACAAACCTCAACGAACTTCCGGCGTTATCTTCTACTAGGCCATTTATAGGGGAATGGTGGGAAAATTAGTCGTCCTGTAATACTCCTTTGGGCCACAGACGACATTATTTTACTTCTTACGACTTCTCTCCTTTCATAGTGGCATACTGTGTTCTGTTTCCTAGCATTACAGCAATAGGCGGCAGTGCAGAACTAAAAACATCAAAAAAAGTTTTGCATCACCTCGGTTCCGAGAGTTCCGGAACCTGTACAGAAAAATGGAATTGAGGTCGACATAAACATAATTTCCGCCCTTTTTATTGCTCATAAAAACCATACATTGCATGTTGTACCTCCATGCAGCAAGACCTTCAGAGGTGGTGGTCCAGCTTGCTGTACACACCAGTACCTCTAACACCCAATAGCACTGATGCACGCATGTATTCGTCGTGGCATACTAGCCACAAGTTCATCAAGGCACCGTTGATCAAGAGCGTCCCACTCCTCAACAGCGATTCGGCGTAGATCCCTCAGAGTGGTTCGTGTTTCACGCCATCCATAAACAGCCCTTTTCAATTTAACCCAGGCATGTTCGATGGGTTCATGTCTGGAAAACATGCTGGCCCCTCTTAGTCGAGCGATGTCGTTATCCTGCAGGAAGTCATTCACAAGATGTGCACGATGGGGGCGCGAATTGCCGCCCATGAAGACGAATGCCTCGCCAATATGCTGCCGATATGGTTGCACTATAGGTCGGAGGATGGCATTCACGTATCGTACAGCCGTTACGGCGCCTTCCATGATCACCAGCGGCGTACGTCGGCCCCACATAATGCCAAATGCCACCCGAAAACATCAGGAAACTTTCACCTTGCTGCAATCACTGGGCAGTGTGTCTAAGGCGTTCAGCCTGACCGTGTTGCTCCAAACACGTCTCCGACGAATGTCTGGTTGAAGGCATATGCGACACTCATCGGTGAGGAGAACGTGATGCCAATCCTGAGCGGTCCAATCGGCATGTTGTTGGACCCATCTGTACCGCGCTGCATGGTGTCGTGGTTGCAAAGATGGTCCTCGCCATGGACGTTGGGAGCGAAGCTGCGCATCATGCAGCCTATTGCGCACAGTTTTAGTCGTAACACGACGTCCTGTGGCTGCACGAAAAGCAGTATTCAACATGGTGGCGTTGCTGTCAGGTTTCCTCCGAGCCATAATCCGTAGGTATCGGTCATCCACTGCAGTAGTATCCGTTGGGCGGCGGCCTGGTTGAGGCATGTCATCGACAGTTTCTGTCTCTTTCAATCTCCTGTATGTCCGAACAACATCGCTTTGGTTCATTCCGAGGCGCCTGGACACTTCCCTTGGTGAGAGCCCTTCCTGGGACAAAGTAACAATGCGGACGCAATCGACCCGAGGTATTGGCCGTCTAGGCATGGTTGAACTACAGACAACATGAGCCGTGTACCTCTTTTCTGGAATGACTGGAACTGATAGGCTGTTGGACCCCCTCCGTTTAATAGACGCTCCTCATGCATGATTGTTTACGTCTTTTGGCGGGTTTGGCTCTGAGCACTATGGGACTCAACTGCTGAGGTCATTAGTCCCCTAGAACTTAGAACTAGTTAAACCTAACTAACCTAAGGACATCACAAACATCCATGGCCGAGGCAGGATTCGAACCTGCGACCGTAGCGGTCTTGCGATTCCAGACTGCAGCGCCTTTAACCGCACGGCCACTTCGGCAGGCTGGCGGGTTTAGTGACATCTCTGAACAGTCATACGGACTGTGTCTGTGATACAATATCCACAGTCAACATCTGTCTTCAAGAGTTCACGGGAACCGAGGTAATGCAAAATTGTGTTTTGATGTGTGTATACTGAACTTTTTCCGGAAGTCATGGAAGACGGAATCTACCTGGGCACCTATATTTCAATCATTTTTTTTTTTTTTTCGGAACCCATGTCGGTTCCTACAAAGGATATTTCCGATCTTCAGATACACTATGTATTCAGAAGTATCCGGACCCCCCTCCCCGCCCCCCCCCCAAAAAAAATACATTTTTCATATTAGGTGCATTTTGGTGCCACCTACTGCCAGGTACTCCATATCAGGAACGTCAGTAGCCACTAGACATCGTGAGAGATCAGAATGGGGCTCTCCGCGTAGCTCAAGGATTTCGAAAGTGGCCAGGTGATTGGGTGTCACTTGAGTCATACGTCTGTGCGCGAGATTTCCACTCTCCTAAGCATCCCAGTGCCAACAGTAATATACGGAAGAGGCGGTGTTATGGTTTTTCGTGGAGGGGGCTTGCACCCCTTGTTGTTTTGCATGGTACTATCACAGCACAGGCCTACATTCATGTTTTAAGCACCTACTTGCTTCCCACTGTTGAGGACCAATTCGGGATTGGCGATTCCATTTTTCAACACGATCGAGCACATCTTCACAATGCACGGCCTGTGGTGGAGTGGTTACGCGACAATAACATCCCCGTAATGGACTGACCTGCAGAGAGTATTGGCCTGAATCCTATAGAACACCTTTAGATGATTTGGAACGCCGACTTCGTGCCATGCCACACCGAACGAACGGCGTCGATATCTCTCCTCAGTGCTGCACTCCGTGAAGAATGGGCTGCCATTCCCCAAGAAACCTTCCAGCACCTGATTTAACTTGCCTTCCTGCGAGAGTGGAGCTGTCAAGGCTAAGGGTGGGCCAACACCATATTGAATTCCAGTATTGGCGATGGAGGGCTCCACGAACTTGTACGTCATTTTCAGCCAGGTGTTCGGATACTTTTGATCATGTAGTGTATATCAGAATTCGCTAGCACAGAACGTGTTCCAAAATTCTGCAACAAACCTTGTAAGGAGTGTGTCAGAACTCTCCCTTAAATGAAACAATATATCCAACTTAAATGCTATTCTTTGCTTTGTGTAAGCACTCAGATATCGATAGTAACAATCTGAGGGCGAAACATTGGAGCGCGATTCAAAGCATTGTTGTGAGATGAGGTCTATCTGCGAGAGTGGAAGTAGTAGTGTCGGTCGAGATCTTGGAGACAGAAGGCATGTCACACTGCCCTCACTTTGATGATAACAGATCTTACCACACTCAAGGCCTGATTTCATTTTTATTGCCAGGAGAGACTTAGCCACTTGAAGATGGAATTCAAGGTAAAATTCGCAAGCATAGCGCAAAAGCAATTGCAGGGTTAGGCTTGCGATTGTTAGTCCGAGTTTGCAGTAACTCCATGTTTTGCTTGTCAGTTAAAGAAGCTTCCTTATCCTCCAAATAATAATTATTGTTCTCCACATCTAATTAATAAATAAATTCTGTGGTTATTAAATGTTAATGTAACTTTGAAACTGAAATAATTTGTAAATCTGGTGCACAGCCGTTATTGATACCTATGTCATTGTAACTGCCATTGTCTATAACTGGTTAAGGGTTATGTTGTTTCTGAAGTTTTAAATAGACTTAATTTATGTTATCCCTTCTCACAAGTTATTTAGTAGTTGACATGACCCAAACAAACGCCTTTTTTATTAAATTCATTCTTAGTAACAAGCTTTAGCCGCTGCTACTGTATGCTGCTGCGCATTGCTGTAAACCATATGGAAAAAGGCAGTCACATAAGGTGGTGAGTGCAAAACGTAAGGCCAAAACAGACACACTGATACACGACAACATGTTATGCACTCTAATCCAGTAAATTCCATTGCACAAGCCAGATTCTGTATCACTTTTAAATTCTTATTCAAATACGCAGTCAGATAGCCTCTCCCAATGTTAGTTTTCAGTTTTTCATGTAACGATCTGTTAAGGGCTTAAATGACAGTGAAACTGACACTCATACAACACGCACACAGTGTTAGATTCCGTTTACTGAAAGCTCAGGTTGCTTATCGAGTCCATTTTCACTGACGAACACAGGCGATATTGGCTGTAGGTACGTTAAATATTGGTTGCATATACGTAACAACCTAGGTCAAAGATATAGTTTTGTTCTTGTATTCACCGATCCTTCTTGAAAACGGGAAGTCATGTGGCCTTTTTCCAATCATAGCGAACGCTTCGCTCCTCTAGAGATCTACGTTACACTACTGCTAGAAGAGGGGCAAGTTCTTTCGCTTACTGTATGTAGAACCGAACTTGTATCCCGTCAGATCCAGTGGCCTTCCTTCTGCTGAGCGATTGCAGATGCTTTCCTGTCCCACGGTTACTTATTTCTGTATCAGTCTTTTGTTGTTCGTGCAGTGATTTAAAGCAGGAAGTACAGAGTGATCTTTCTTTGTACAACAGCTTTGGAAAATGACATTTAGTATTTTGGCCTTCCCTCTGTCATCTTTCGTTTCGCTGCCGTTATGGGCACTGAGTGTCTTCACGGATGGTTTCGATTCGTTTACTGGTTCCAGATAAGAAAAAAACTTCGTAGAATTTTTTGCCAAGTCGGTGGATGGACTTTTACTTTCAAATTAGCTGAACGCTTCAAGCACTGGTCTCTTTACGCTAATTTTGGCTTCGTTTAGCTTTGTTTGTCTCTGAGGCTTTGGCTGCATTTAAATTTGCAGTGAACCTCTCTTGGCTTTCTTAGAAGCTTCCTACCACTGTTTTCGACCCACAGTGAGTTTTTTTCATCGCTCACAATTTTGCTGGGCACATAGGTCTACCTGCCTAAAGCACATTGTACGACGCTCTTCAGCTTTGTCCCTTGATTCCCAACGTTGTCAGTGCTGGAGATAAAATATTGGCGTTGACCTGTTAGGTAAGCTGAAATCCGTCTCTGTCGCTCTTGCTTTAGAAAGAGCTTCCCGCCTTTCTTCGTTTTTCTATTTGCAGCTGTATTCAGTGATACTGTAACTGCCTAATGATCAGTAATTCCCTTTTTTAAGCCAACTGAGTCGAAAAGTTCCGGTCTGTTTGCCACCAGCAGCACTAAGACATCATCTCCAAGAGTCAGTTCTCTGATTAACTGCACATGGTAATTTCCGGAACAATTTCACTTGATTCTCTGTATCTACTGTCCGTTCTAATCAATTGAGTCTCCCAGTCGGTAAGTTAAAATCTCAACCTAAAATAATAACATGACCAGGAAGTTTATGCATAATATTCACTACATTTCCACTCAGATGTTCCGCCATTACTTATGCTCAGGCAAGTGATCTATAAGAGCATCCGATGACCGTATTTGGTCCACGTTTAAAACTTATCTTAACCCAAATTATTTCACATTTTTAATCTGTACAGTTTCACTAAATATTATCGTATTTTTATTTCTATAAACACAACTTCACCACCTGCATTCAGCCTATCTTTCCGATACGCATTCCAGTCAGACTTCAGAGGTTCATTGCTGTTTACATCTTGTTTCGGCCAGCTTTCTGTCCCTATATTATTTGGGCATTGTTGACGTTTATAAGACATTCTTATTCTGGGACCTTTCCAGAGACGCTCCTGCATTTAACTAATACTATACTGACGTTGTCTTTCAACGATCTGCTATGACGTATGGTACCCTGTCTTTCTGCAACTGTAGAGGGATTTATCTATCCTAGAAAATCCACAAGTGCATGCCATACGTACTCCACTATCCTGGCAGCCGCTTCCCACGTGTAGTGCAAAAATGGTTCAAATGGCTCTGAGCACTATGGGACTTAACATCTGTGGTCATCAGTCCCCTAGAACTTAGAACTACTTAAACCTAACTAACCTAAGGACATCACGCACATCCATGCCCGAGGCAGGATTCGAACCTGCGACCGTAGCAGTCGCGCGGTTCCGGACTGAGCGCCTAGAACCGCTACACCACCGCGGCCGGCCGTGTAGTGCATTCCTGACCTATGAATGGAGGTCCTCCATTTCACAGCCCGAACTGGAGGTCAAGAAATCAGTCTCAAAGATACTTTATGAAAATATTTACGCATGCATCTAGGCGTTGGTGTGGCGTCACTGATTCGAAAAGCCGTTGTCGCTGATTACAGCTAGTAACGGGCATGGATGTGGATACTACATGTGTTGTTGTTGTGTGTACTCTATATGAATTATAATCTAATTTAACTACTAGATTATAATTTTGCAAAGTGGCCTGGAACTGTCATTTCACGTTCAGTTATTTGAAACACCTTTAACACATCTGTTCGTTAAAAAGGTCTGTATCTTGACCACCGCTATCCCTTCTCACCTTGATAAGCCTCCAGCAGTTTAAGTCGTCTCCCGTTAGTTCATTGACGGCCATTAGCTAGAATGCTTGCAGATCTAGATCTATTTTCATGTGAAGTTGTGTTGCGTTCCTTTTAATTCCAAGTTTCAGTCGACCTGGAGGGTGAACGCATCAGTGACGCAGTAACTTCAATATAAGTTTCCCTTTGGTTTGGTAGACGACAAGAGTATCAGGTTACAAATTGTAGAGTACCCGAGTGGTCAGCATTCAGTGATGAGGACGAAGATGTGGAGCACAAATGGAAAAAAATTTATAAACGTCTTACAATAATCCTTAGACAAGTATGTTCTCACCAAGGCCTTAAGGAGTGGGAAAGACCCACAGCGGTTTAATATATGTGTTAGAAAACTAATACGTAAGCAAAGAGAGCTTCATATCAGCTTCAAGAGAGGTCAAAACCTAGCTGACAAACGAAAGCCGAACGAAGCGAATATGGGCGCAAGGACAGCAAGGACCGAAGTGCTCAGTAATTTTGAAAGTAAAATTTTATTCATCGATCTGAGTAAAAACGTTAAGAGTTTTTCATCTTACTTAAAATCAGTAAGCTCTTCGAAATCATGTACTCATTCACACAGAGATCATACTGGCACCAAAACGGAAGATAACAGGGAGAGGGCCTAAATACTGAATTCCGTTTTCCGACGTGGTGTCACCATGGAAAATCGTACCACAGTCCCTGATTACAATCATCACGCGAACGTTGAAATGGTAGATAATGAGATAACCGATGGCAGAATAGAAAAGCAACTAAAATCGCATAGTGTTGGAAATGAATCAAGACGAGACGAGATACCTATAATATTCTACAAAAACTAAGCGAAGGAACTAGCTCCCCTTCTAGTAGCAGTTTATCGTAGGTCCCTGGAGAGACGTAGGGTACCTAGCGACAACGAAAATGTCCTCTATAAAAATCACCACGGATCCCGCAAACAGAGATCCTGCGAATGTCATCGCTCTGTTCCTACACGAGATCCATAGCGCTGTGGACAAAGGCGCTCTGGTTGGTGCCGTGTTCTTTGACTTCAGGAAGTTATTTGACTCCTTGCCGCATTGCCATTAAGTGAAAAAATAGGAGATTATCGAGTATCGAACCAGATTTGGGACTGGATTCAAGATTCCCGTATTGATAGGACTCAACACGTCGCTCTTCACGGAACAAAATCGACAGATATAATTTCCGGTGTCCCCCAAGAAAGTGTGATATGACCATCATTGTTTACAATGTATGTAAGTGATTTAGTCGATTGCATAGGTTGCTCTTTAAGATAGTTCGCAGATGATGCGGTTGTCTATAACAAACCAGCGACGCCAGAAAACAGTATCGATTTGCTGAATAACCTGCAGAGAATCGATTTTTGGTGCAGTCTATGGCAGCTGACAATGAACGTTAATATATGTACCATATTGCGGATGTACAAAAAGAAAGCCACTACTGTACAACAACAATATTGATGAGAAACTGATGGAAACATTATCTACCGTAAAATATCTGGGAGTAACTATCCAGATGCGACCTAAAGTGGAATGATCACATGAAGGGTTTATTTCAAGAGTGGTACAAGTCCATTTTTGTTCACTTTGAGATACAGTGTCCTAAACTTAAATGAGAGCTGAAAAATCTGCAGTTGAGATGCCAGAAATATTCAAGCATATGGCTTCTTGCTAGAGATGAGCATTTCTTTCTGTTTGTTTGGATCATTAATTTCATAAGCATTACAGGCAGAAAAGAGGAGGTAATGGACTTGTACCGCTATTGAAATAAGACCTTCACGTAAAACACGTAGTAGAAAAAGCAGATGCCAAACTGAGAGTCATAAGAAGAATCTTTAGGAAATGTAGCTCGTCCACGGAGGAAGTGGCTTACAAGTCTCTTGCTCCACCGATTCTCAAGTGCTGTTCGTCAATATAGGATTCTAACCAGGTGCGACTGACAGAGGACTTAGAGAAAGATCGACCGAAGAGCGGCACGTTTCATCACGGGATCGTTTGGTCGGCACAAGAGCGTTACCGAACTGTTCCATTGACGCTCGTTACAAGAGAAACGTTGTGAGTCACCGACAGATTTGCTATTGAAATTTCGACACAGCACTTACAGGAAAGAGCAAGGCAACACATTACTTCCTCCCGCATGCATCTCCCATAGTGATCACAAAGAGAAAATTTGAGAAATTAGAGCTAATATACCGGGTGATCAAAAAGTCAGTATAAATTTGAAAACTTAATAAACCACGGAATGATGCAGATAGAGAGGTAAAAATTGACACACGTGCTTAGAATGACATGGGGTTTTATTACAACCAAAAAACACCTCATATTGCTAGACGCGTGAAAGATCTCTTGCGCGCGTCGTTTGGTGATGATCGTGTGCTCAGCCGCCACTTTCGTCATGCTTAGCCTCCCAGGTCCCCAGACCTCAGTCCGTGCTATTATTGACTTTGGGGTTACGTGAAGTCGCAAGTGTATCGTGATCGACCGACATCTCTAGGGATGCTGAAAGACAATATCCGACGCCAATGCCTCACCATAACTCCGGACGTGCTTTACAGTGCTGTTCACAACATTATTCCTCGACTACAGCTGTTGTTGAGGAATGATGGTGGACATATTGAGCATCTCCTGTAAAGAACATCATCTTTGCTTTGTCATACTTTGTTACGCTAATTATTGCTCTTCTGATCAGATGAAGCACTATCTGTCGGATATTTTGTGGACTTTTGTATTTTTTTGGTTCTAATAAAACCTCATGTCATTCCAGGATTGTGTGTCATTTTTTACCTCTCTAACTACATTATTCCGTGATTTATTCAGTTTTCAAATTTATACTGACTTTTTTATCACCCGGTAGACGCTTACCAACAATCATTCTTCCCACGCGCCATTTGCGAGTGCAAAAGAGTAGGGAGGACCAATTACTTGTACCAGAAATATCCTCCACCACACACCATGAGGTGACTTGAGTATGATATAAATGGAGATTCAAATGGTTCAAATGGCTCTGAGCACTATGGGACTTAACTTCTGAGGTCATCAGTCCCCTAGAACTCAGAACTACTTAAACCTAACTAACCGAAGGACATCACACACACCCATGCCCGAGGCAGGGTTCGAACCTGCGACCGTAGCGGTCGCGCGGATCCCGGACTGAAGCGCCTAGAACCGCTTGGCCACTTCCGCCGGTTAAATGTAGATGTACCATACCTGTCTTCAGGACGGGAGGTTCTAGTCTTATTATCTTAGCATACTACACGCATTTAGTTGAGGCGAGTAGGGACGATCTGGCCACTCTGTAGCTGTAGTCAGTTGGCCGAATGGCTAAAATAAAGGTACTAGTAGACCTGGTTCGGAAACCCAGCGCAAATAGAAACGACACGTTCATTGTAATGTTTGTTAAGCTTTCGCCGGTCCCGTCAGAAAGCGACGGCGTATGTTCTCTGGCGAAAGGCATGTAAGCGTTATTTCCGCTGAGCGCGTCTGACAAATCGTTATTATGTGGGGACGTGCTGCGGGGAGGACGAGCGCTGTTTTTGGTGTTTTTGTAATAGGGCGTCTGGAATAACGCAGAGCCAGAAGTAGGTAAACAAGGAGCGCGTAACGCAGGTGGCGGCGCTGGCGCCGCAGCCGGAGAGCAGTACAAACAGCACAGTCCGGCCGTGTCCAGCCACTCGGCCGTTCTGTTTACACGCCGCCGACCGATGGCACCGTCCCATCAAATATATCACCATTTCTACCCCGACACCCGTAAGTCTTCCTCAACACTGCGTTGGCCGAATACGTAGTGACGTCATCTGCCGCCAGATCTTTAGCTACGACATGTTACAAACATGAGGAAACAGTGAATACGATTTTACAGCCACGTATATCTTGCAAAGACAGTCGTCCCAGAGGTGGTTTTATGTCCTGAACTTCTTTTCCATGCTCAGAATGGGATTGTCAGGATCAGTAAATAATGCCCTTGACTATCTGAAACTAGCCTTTACAAATAGCTTCAGGTACATGAATATGTCACCCACTTCACCAAAAGAAATAACTTCCATCATAAAATCTTTAAAAACAAAGAATGCTAGTGGTTATGATGAAATATCAACAAAGTTAATTAAGGCATGTTCCTGTGAGTTTAGTACAATTCTAAGTGACTTATGTAACCAGTCAATTATAACTGGGACATTTCCTGACTGGCTAAAATATGCAGATGTTAAGCCTCTATTCAAGAAAGGCGATAAAGAGATACCATCAAACTACAGACCGATTTCACTTTTGCCAGCGTTCTCAAAAATTTTAGAAAAAGAATGTACAGGCAGCTTCTCAACCATCTGACCACAAATAACATATTATTAAGAACACAGTTTGGATTTCTGAAGGTTTCTGATATCGAGAAGTCTATTTATACCTACAGTGAAAATGTACTTAATTCATTAAATAACAAGTTACAAGCAGCAGGTGTTTTCTGTGATTTGTCAAAGGCATTCGATTGTGTGAACCACGACATCCTTTTGAATAAATTAGAATTCTATGGTGTCACGGGCAGTGCTGCAAAATGGTTCAAGTCATACCTTGCTAACAGGAAACTAAGGGTGTCAGTGCAAGGGACTAGTGAATTAAGTCATCAGTCATCATCAGAATGGGAAGAAATTACATGTGGTGTCCCACAAGGATCCATCATAGGGCCATTGCTTTTTCTTGTGTACATTAATGATCTCTCATCAGTTACACTGCCAGAAGCTGAGTTCGTTTTGTTGGCAGATGACACATGTATTGCAATAAATAGTATGTCGAGTGTAGTTCTAGAAAGATCTGCTAATGATATTTTCATGGATATTAATAAATGGTTTAAAGCCAACTCACTGACATTAAACTTCGAAAAGACTCACTATATGCAATTCAGAACTTGTAAGAGGTTTCCACCCAGCATATGCATAAAGTATGAAGAAGAGCAGATAGAAAAGGTTGACAGTCTTAAATTCCTGGGATTACAACTTGATAATAAATTCAGTTTGGAGGAGCACACCACAGAACTGGCTCTGAGCACTATGGGACTTAACAGCTGTGGTCATCAGTCCCCTAGAACTTTGAACTACTTAAACCTAACTAACCTAAGGACATCACACACATCCATGCCCGAGGCAGGATTCGAACCTGCGACCGTAGCAGTCGCACGGGTCCGGACTGCGCGCCTAGAACCGCGAGACCACCGCGGCCGGCACCACAGAACTGCAGAAACGCCTTAACGAATCTGTATTTGCAATTCGAGTGTTAGCAGACATAGGCGACATAATAATGAAAATGCTTGCATACTTTCCCTACTTTCATTCCATAATGTCATACGGTATAATATTTTGGGGTAATTCTTCAAGTCAAATAAAAGTTATCAGAGTCCAAAAGCGTGTAATACGTATTATTTGTGGAGTAAATTCACGGACGTCCTGTAGAAACCTCTTCAAAGAACTGGGTATACTAACTACTGCCTCTCAGTTAATGAAATTCGTCCTAATTAATATATCTCTTTTTCCAACAAACAGCTCAGTTTATACATACAATACCAGGAACAAAAATGTTCTGCACAAGGACTTAAAAGCACTTACTTTAGTTCAAAAAGGGGTCCACTACTCAAGAACACTCATCTTCAATAATTTGCCAGCAAACAAAAAATTTAGCTACAAATAAAGATCAGTTTAAAAGGAGCCCGAAAGACTTACTAGTGGCCAACTCCTTCTACTCCATTGACGAATTTTTTAATAGAAACAAATGATGTATTGTGTATGTTCATACTATTAGTATTGTTATTTCAGCTTAAAAAAAACAGACATGTTCCACATCCACAGGGATCTCCTCAGCACGGATCTATGGAACGAAAAAATAATCTAATCTAATCTAATTTTAGGTACCACTGAGGAACATCACGCTGGGAACCTGAATTCTTTTGTGTTTGGTCTTACCTTTACTATAATTGGCAGTCTGTTCAAAATGTACATATCGCTTGTTTCAAACATGAATGCTTGTTACCTTTGAATGAATGCGTGAGTTACAACAAAAGCTTGCAACTAACCAAATTCAGGTGGAGGCCCTTGGTTTAGCTTTGCAGTAACAGCATGGTCAGCCAATTAAATATTATATTTCCAATTCCGTTCCGGTGGCGTCAATTCGACGTGACGCCATGTCGCAGAACGCGGCCACGCGTCCCTAGATATCGGGCTAAGTTGTTAGACGTTTTGTATACGGGCGTTCGGACGCCCTATTCAGAATGTCAGCCGTCGAAGGAAGCGGAAAATTTCCATTCTGGAAACATCCCCCAGCCTGTGGGTAAGCCATGTCTCCGCAATATCCTTTCTTCCAGGAGTGCTAGTTCTGCAAGGTTCGCAGAACAGCTGCTGTGAAGTTTGGGAAGTAGGAGACGAGGTACTGGCAGAATTGAAGCTGTGAGGATGAGTCGTAGGTCGTACTTGGGCAGCTCAGATGGTAGAGCACTTACTCGCAAAAGGCGAAGGTCCCGAGTTTGAGTCTCCGTCCGGCACACAGTTTTAATCTGCCAGGAAGTTTCACTGTAATGTTGTCAGTTACTTTATATTTTAAAACTCTGGAAAAATATTTATTATAAAGAACTATTGTACCAGGTTCTATAAATCTTTAAATTTTTTAAGTTAAGCCTGACCTAAAAATATAAATGTTCGTAGTAGAAGTCGTTGTCCACGACGAAGGTCTTATTCAGTATTTTCAAGTTTAGGACCTTAATTACCGTACACACCAATGGCTCTTTAAAACGTATATTCTGATAAAGTGAGAGAAGGTCAACAACAATTAACGAATTTTGCATTTTAAATTTTTTTTCTCAGTTGGGCATAAAATACCGCCCCCTCTCCATTGATAATGCGCGTTATGGAAAGTGGGGCTAAGTTTTAGGGTTAAGTTTGCGGAACGTGGGTAGCAGTAGTCGCAGTAAGCAGTTGCTGTTTGTATGGGAATTAGATCGGTTTAGAAGTACGATTCTACGTACTGATGGAGCTCCATCGTCAGGAGCAGTACTGAATTATCGCAAGCGACGATTTCAGAATCGTGTTTCCGTAAATACAAATGGAACCGAATTCGGCGTTTGACCAGTTACGAAGCTTTTTATGGGACGTATGCCCAATTGATTTCCATTGTTCTTTCCGCTGTGAGTCACGAGCTTCCTTTGATTGTTGAGTTAGCAGTGGAAAATGGAGAATTTGGCTTTCGATTCTTTGAGTGTGAGTAATTGCGAGTTCATGTTGCACTCCCTTAATACATTCGTCCTTTTGCTGACAAATGATCGCCACGTTAGTGTTGTTTGCTAGCATAGAACCATAGGTTTCGTGTTTTTGTGTGTGTTCCGAGAAAATATAGTTCACATGGCTCTGAGCACTATGGGACTTAACATTTGAGGTCATCAGTCCCCTAGAATTTAGAACTACTGAAACCTAACTAACCTAAGGACATCACACACATCCATGCCCGAGGAAGCTTTCGAACCTGCGACCGTAGCAGTCCCGCGGTTCCGGACTGAAGCGTCTAGAACCGCTCGGTCACACCGGCCGGCTGTAAATATAGTCTCAGGAGTAGATTCCGTATGTGAAATAAATGTCAATAATGAACCTACTTAGTTTGTTAAACTCTTCCACCTAAGTGCACATCTGCACATGTACACATGTCTAGTAATGTTCGGCGTCCTGTACCACTTGAGAGAAAATTACTTAATATGTTAGCAAAGTGTGATCCCTAATCAGTCGTTCTCGAATTCAGTAATTAAAATTTAATTGTGTGGTTTTCTCTTCAGGTTAGAGAGCAGGGCTTATAATCAGTTAAAATTTCATGAGACTTCAGGCGACTTGGCACTCAGGACTGAATAAATAATGTCAATCAAGTTGCTTGTGCACAGTTGGGGCTAAGCTACCCAAGCGATCTGATGTGAAGTATGAACAAGTTTTATATTTCCTCTTCTTACTTTTATGAGGGGTTCCTCGTTTGCATAGTACGGTTTTACCTGTGTTGAAGATTTCAATTTTTGGCAGATTAATTTTTGTTCACACACACACACATTTTATGTTTTTAATTTATAATCACAAATTTCACCTACCTATCGTCATTTGTTCACAGAATTGGACAGGAATTATGATTCCGAATCAATATGAGCGTTGATCTTCTGCGATCTATAGATGTGACCTTCTGCGACAATGACATCTGTTGTATTCACCAAATACACTTGGTATCAAAAACATAAATATGGCACGATGAGAACCCGTAACCACCGACCAGTAGCTGTTATTTGGTGACTCGATTGCACACAGCAGTCGCACAGGGTCCACATAACGTTAGGCAACAGCTATGGCGTAGATAGATGGCAGCACAAAATAGCAACTATTTATAATGATTAATCGATGGAAAATAGAAAATACTTAACTCGAGTTTGAACATTGTGTGTGGCGAAATAGTTGAATATCGACTTGCACTGATCCGCCTTTATACACTGGTATAATCTTAGATCAAATGAACGATGCCTAACATCACTTGAATTATGTCCTGTTTGATCCTCTTCGTGGCGACTGTAAATGAATCCTGAGATAAAGTCATGAGGTATTATCGAACTAATTACTGAGGGGAGCGTGTCTACACTACTGACCATTAAGAAGAAATGCAGATGATAAACGGGTATTCATTGGACAAATATATTACACTAGAACAGACATGTGATCACATTTTCACGCAATTTAGGTGCATAGATCCTGAGAAATCAGTACGCACAACAACCAGCTCTGGCCGTCATAAACGGCCTTGATACGCCTGGGCATTGAGTCGAACAGAGCTTGGAGGGCGTGTACAGGTACAGATGCCCATGCAGCTTCAACACGATACCACAGTTCATCAAGAGTAGAGACTGGCGTATTGTGACGAGTCAGTTGCTCGGCCACCATTGGCCAGACGTTTTCAATTGGTGAGAGATCTGGAGAATGTGCTGGCCAGGGAAGCCGTCGAACATTTTCTGTATCTAGAAAGGCCCGTACAGAACCTGCAACATGCGGTCGTGCATTATCCGGCTGAAATGTAGGGTTTCGCATGGATCGAATGAAGGGTACAGCCACGGGTCGTAACACATTTCAAATGTAACGTCCACTGTTCAAAGTGCCGTCAATGCGAACAAGAGGTGACCAAGACGTGTAACCAATGGCACCCCATACCATCACACCGGGTGATACGCTAGTATGGCGATGACGAATACACGCTTCCAATGTGCGTTCACCTCGATGTCGTCAAACATAGATGCGACCATGATGATGCTGTATATAGAACCTGGATTCATCCGAAAAAATGACGTTTTGCCATTCGTGCACCCAGGTTCGTCGTTGAGTACACCATCGCAGGCTTTCCTGTCTGTGATGGAGCGTCAAGGTTAACCGCAGCCATGGTCTCCGAGCTGATAGTCCATGCTGCTGCAAACGTCGTCGAACTATTCGTGCAGATGGCTGTTCTCTTGCAAACGTCCCCATCTGTTGGCTCAGGGATCTAGACGTGGCTGCACGATCCGTTACAGCCATGCGGATAAGATGCCTGTCATCTCGACTGCTAGTGACACGAGGCCGTTGGGATCCAGCACGGCCTCCTGAACCCACCGACTGCTAACAGTCATTGGATCTCGACCAACGCGATCAGCAATGTCACGATACGATAAACCGCATTCGCGATAGGCTACAGTCCGACCTTTATCAAAGTCGGAAACGTGTTGGTACGCATTTCTCCTCCTTATGGGAGGCATCACAATAACGTTTCACCAGGCAACGCTGGTCAACTGCTGTTTGTGTATGAGAAATCGGTTGAAACTTTCCTCATGTCAGCACGCTGTAGGTGTCGCCACCGGCGCCAACCTTGTGTGAATGCTCTGAGAAGCTAATCACTTGCATATCACAGCATCTTCTTCCTGTCGGTTAAATTTCGCGTCTGTAGCACGTCATCGTCGTGGTGTAGCAATTTTAATGGCCAATAGTGTACTTTGCCCGGACCAGCCACATTAATGTGGCCACCGCCTATGTTCGATGTCAACGTGAAATAACTACTCAGAGGTGCAGGTCAAAGCACTAGCAGTGGAGTATGTATAAGCATGTTGCGGGGACGACAAAACAGTATTGTCGTTGTTGTAAGGCGGAAAAGGAGCGGTTTATCTGATGCCGACGATAGAAAGGGCATAATCATTGGCTTATGGCACAAGGGTGGAAGCATTTTTGGAACGACTAAATTCTAAGCTCCACGTGTCGCCGCGGTGAAAGTATACGCTGATTGCCGAAATGGCGCCATCCAAAACTGGCGCTGAGGCAACTGTTGTTCATCACGGGCCGTAGAAGACAGGATTGAACGACGGCTGCAGAGATGTGTAAGGGTGAATAGACGCGCGAATGTTGAGCAGCTACCGTGCGGTTCTAAGCGCGTCAGTTGGGAACCGCGTGACCGCTACGGTCGCAGGTTCGAATCCTGCCTCGGGCATGGATGTGTGTGATGTCCTTAGGTTAGTTAGGTTTAAGTAGTTCTAAGTTCTAGGGGACTCATGACCTCAGTAGTTAAGTCCCATAGTGCTCAGAGCCATTTGAACCATTTGTTGAGAAGCTGATGTCCAAGGTGAACCAAGGGAATACCAACAGTGTCTCCTCAACGACAGTTCAGCAAAAGTTACTGTGTATGGGCCTCCAAAGCAGGGGTCTGGTTCATGCACCAATTGTGACTTCTGTTCATCGACGGCGAAGGCTGGAATTCGCATGCCATTACCTTAACTGGATATCCATAGAGTGGCGACAGGTGACGTTTTCAGATTAAGAACATTTTAAGCTGCATAGGACAGATGGCCATTGGCGTATTCGACGTGAAACGTCTGATCATACACCTTGCAACACTCGTCGAAATGGTCCAGGCCGGAGGATGTAGCGGTATGGCCTGGGGAATGTCTTCGTTGCATTCCATGGTTGACCTCGTAAATCTGAAAGGCACAGTGGATCAACAGAAGTATGCATATACCCTTAGGGACTATGTCCACCCCTTTATGCATTTTGTTTCCCTCGGCACGAGGCGTCTACCAGCAGGATAATGCAAGGCGTCACACAGCTCGCAGTGTACGTGCATCGTTTGAACAGCACGAGGATAGGTATACTGTACTTGCTTGAAAACCAAACTTCCCGGATGTAAACCCAATCGATCAGACTGTGCGCGCCGTAGATCGTTAACCGAAAAATCTAGCGCAGCTGGTCGCGGCACAGGAATCGGAATGGCTCCACATCCTTCTCAGTACCTTCAAAAACCTCTCGAACTCCCTTCTGCGATCCTCGCATCGGCCTGCACTGCAAAACGTGGTTACTCAGGCTTTTAACACGTAGTCACATTAATGTAGCTGGATGCTGCACAAATGTTGGGCGGATGGATGTCCAGTTGGCGAATATTTGAGGGACGTAAAGCCGAAGCGTAAAGTAGTCCTTACTGTGTGCACCAGTTCTGGAGAGTCCTATGTTGCGCCTGACCTGTTGGTAGCTTGACGCCCTTCTATGTAGACTGTGCCCTGTATTATCTGGAAGACACGGAAACAGCAGAGCCCCATCCCTATACCGTTCGGCTACACACCTGTCTAATTCCTAGGCTGCCCTTTATCTCTCACGTCACACATGTTCCACACATCCAACCCTTTGCCCCGCACCTCCTTCTCCCGTCGTTGAGAGAGTGTTTTTCAAAATTTGTCAGTTGTTTCAAGATACAGTGGTTGCCTGGTAACACTGTAGTTATACTGACAACACACACACACACACACACACACACACACACACACATACATACATACACTCAATCGTAACACCCTCCACTCTCCCCCAGCCCCCCTCTCTCCCTCAACCCCCCTCCCCCACATACACACAAATATTGTCTGTGCAAAACAAACACGTTGTACTGGGCTATTAACATGTTTCACTTTGCTGTCCTTACTTTGCAGGTATGAATATAGTCCGGTACAGAACGGCAAAGTACTGTATTTTAAGCTGATTTGAAGAATACTCGTGATTTATTCACCAATGCAGTCACAGTACAATAACTGACATACACTGCTCTGAAAAACTTAACAACGATGTAGATATAGCAACGTAATGTAACTACTCGCTGCAGATGAATGGAAGTACGGAAGCATGTTGCCAGAGATCTCCCAATCATGCAGAGAAAATTATACGTCACATGGCACTACGTCAGCGAGACTATAGAGCCGAATGGGGCTGGCCCTTCAACACGGGCCGGTTGCAAGGAAGGGCAGAGACAGATTGTGTCAGTCAGCGATCAGTTATGATGATCTTTGGTGGTGTTCTTCATTACAACATTGCCCAGAGACAACATTTGGACGAATTCACACGGGGAAGAATCATCGGGGAACTGGAAGAAGGAAAAGTGTGACGACTTTAGTCATGGAACCTGGTCCGGCCCACAGTATTGTTTTACCTGCACGAGGAGCATTTTAAACCCTTGACTGCGCTGCCAGGAGGAGAGCAGGTGGACAACCACGGTCAACACTGTGGAACGGGCTACGAAGGACCCATGTCAGTGTGTGCAATTGCAACCACTCTTAACAGGACTGAAAGCCACGCAGTGTCAGTCTCCTGCGTGCATGCCAACTGCATGGAGGTGGTCTGTTTGCCCTAACAGTAC
The DNA here is from genome assembly GCF_021461385.2 of Schistocerca piceifrons. Lineage (NCBI taxonomy): Eukaryota > Metazoa > Arthropoda > Insecta > Orthoptera > Acrididae > Schistocerca > Schistocerca piceifrons. The sequence goes on from NC_060149.1 coordinate 160,858,809, forward strand.
GTTGTGCTCCGTTGACATCCACACATCGCCGACACCGTTTGCTATGGCGCCGAGAGCTCAGGGACTGCACCGAAATTGAGTGAGGTTGCTTGCTCTTCTCGGACGATTTGGTAAGTTCCTTTGGTACCGAACCGCTGAGGTCATCCATCCTTCTCGGATGAGGGGACATTCAGTCTGAGTAGTGATTCTGGACATACCCTCATATGGAGGGAGAGGAGGGATCAGGTACTGCTCCCAGGAACACTGTCATACTTGATCGTTTTGGTGGTTCAGGTGTTGTGCAAGGGGACAAAATACTTTTTGGGCGTACTGTTCTCCAAATCATTGAACACGTTATACTTACCGGTCAACATTATTGTAATACTCCACTCAGTCCCCATGTGCGTCTTTTCATGGGTTGACCGCATCTTACAGTGCAGGTGGAGGAGCTCTTGGAACGCCCTCTACTCAAATTCCATCGCGCACTTGTGTGATGCGTTCGGGAGACTTGTTGTAACACGTCCACATGAACCAATGATCATCCAACGCTGGTCGATGGTTGGAACGCTCTAACGCAAGAGCTGCTTACCAACTTTGTGGTCAGCATGGGAGCGTGTTGCAGAGCATATACTGCCGTTCATGGTGATTATACAACTTATTAGAATCTTTATGACTTAAGACTAATTATTCTCTTTGAATAAATGTTCGTCTCAATGTGTATTGCTTTACGTTACCTGTAGCAGTTCTTCCTATATGTGGCCCAAGTACCACCGAGCTCTGTTACTTGGTAGTGACACACCATGAGAAAGTTAGTTTCGTCCTTAAGTATTGCACATCAGTGTAGTTCGTACCCTTTCCCTGCCAGGTCAGATCATACTGTACCCCAACACAGAGCCGGCCGTGGTGGCCAAGCGGTTAAAGGCGCTAGTCTGGAACCGCGCGGCCGCTACGGTCGCAGGTTCGAATCCTGCCTCGGGCATTGGTGTGTGTGATGTCCTTAGGTTAGTTAGGTTTAAGTAGTTCTAAGTTCTAGGGGACTGATGACCTTAGAAGTTAAGTCCCATAGTGCTCAGAGCCATTTGAACCATTTTGAACCCAATACAGAACAACATAGCTTAACTGAAAAGCACAGGAATCCATTGTCAGGTCGTCACACGCAAAAATCACTGTCTCCCAAAGTTGCAATCGAGTAAGAATCCAACTCCAGTGGTCACTGCAAGTTTCACAATGACTCAGCATTTATGAAATTATTCCCGTACTCGACACTTTTACATCTAAATCAGTTTCGAACATTAAATTATGCTTCCATAATCGTAGAGGTTGAGAGGGAATTCTGACAGAGTTACTTTAAACTTCGAAAATGTCATTTCTTTCAGTTTTTCTGAGGAAAATAGCTGAAAATAACTCAAAAAGTGGTATCAAAAATGTTCGGAGTAAGTAGGAATTTAATGTAAAACTAAACATTACTCACATTCAGTGTTTTTTCACAGAGATATCATACTATTTTTCATATAAAATGAACGTATAACAGTGTAACTTCAACTCATCTAAATAAAGTGTTTTTAACAGTTCTTCTCTGAAAATATATGCGCACTCAGCGCTTGCTAGTGAGAGTACATTTTACAACGCACATTAATCCGGTTACAAAGCTGCCACAGCTCTGTTAGGGACTTCTAGCGCTAGAGCTAACAGCTAGAAATCCATTTAAATGTGCTCTCAGTTGTATACAGGGCACTGACTCGATTCAAGATAATTTCTGATGAATATTACTTAGAAAATAAGCCTAACTTCTCTCTCATTTGGTTTCATTGTCTAGACCTGTGGTGAATATATTGAAACATTAAGTTTTGATAACTATGTGGATGAAGCATTATGAAGAAATATCTTCAGAAAATTCTACTCAATGTAAGTTTGGTATGGCAATGTGAGTGTAATGTTGTAATGTTAAATAGTAACTGAGAAAGTTGTGTCTTAGACAAGGTGATTTCTCTGTAATTTACAAAACAAAAAGTGGAAAGGAATTTTTATTCAAAATGGTTCAAATGGCTCTGAGCACTATGGGACTCAACATCTTAGGTCATAAGTCCCCTAGAACTTAGAACTACTTAAACCTAACTAACCTAAGGACATCACACACACCCAGGCCCGAGGCAGGATTCGAACCTGCGACCGTAGCAGTCCCGCGGTTCCGGACTGCAGCGCCAGAACCGCTAGACCACCGCGGCCGGCGGAATTTTTATTCTCATTGGTAAACTTAAGAAGCACTGCTATTTCTATACGGTCTTCAACATTGTTTATTTAGCTGACTTCCAGAGAGATACTGCAATGTGTTATAATTTTTTGGACAGAACATTATTATTTTCTAGTGGTATCAAGTAACTCACATATTTAACCTACTGTGTTTTGTTTTATACAGGCGTTGCCGAGCGCAATGCCGGGTTCACCCTGTTTACATACCTCTGTATTTGAATACTCATGCCTGACCCAGTGTCTTTGGCGCGTCAGTGTATTAGCGAAGTAGGGGGTCGAATATGTTGATGGCTGCTTTCTTTACTTGTTTCTGTTTCAGTGTAAGACGGTTCAAATGGTTCAAATGGTTCTGAGCACTATGGGACTTAACATCTCAGGTCATCAGTCCCCTAGAATTTACAACTACTTAAACCTAACTACCCTAAGGACATCACACACATCCATGCCCGAGGCAGGATTCGAACCTGCGACCGTAGCAGTCGCACGGTTGCGGACTGAGCGCCTAGAACCGTTCAGTGTAAGAGAACGGTGAAATTATGGATGATGGTGACCACCCTCGTGCATAATTCTACACTGACACGTGGTATCATTATTATTGTTATTATTAAACTCTTATCTTTAATTGCCAAACATTGTAGGTTTAAGAGCCATAAACTCTTATTTGGCTTTAGTATTCCAATTTTAGAAACAAATATATGTAAGGTGAATCTATCACTGGAAATCTGTTTTAGCCTAGTGTGCAATTTCCTATTACCTGTGACATGTGAAGTCATAGAAACGTACACAAATACAACATACCAGGGGCCTAAGTTATAGACACATGGTATTTATCCAGTGTTACAGCTAGACATTGAATGAAAAGGTTTTTCAACAAACGGAATATCTCCACTTGATGGCAAGCATCGTATCACTTTACTTAAACAGTATTTTTCGTTCCTTTGAAGATCTAATAGAGATTTGATAAGTTGTGCATTTTTCTACAAGCAGTATTAGCTGCTATTGTTTCTTGGTGTAGTAACCAAAGGAACGAGTCTGGCCAGTAACCATATTTGTCGACAACGCGTATGTCTCCATTTCAAGGAAATTCCTGTGAGTATGGCACCATGCCACTACTATTCTCCAAACCGCAGAATCCCATTTTTTATTGCAACTACTTACACGAAAGTATTTTTAAGGCCATTATCAGTCTTACATGCACACAGCGCTAATGTTTTAACTCCAGTAATATTTCTTCTAGAAGAAATAAATCATTTAAAAAGTAATCGCATTTCGAACGACAGTGGCCGTCATTCAGTGGAGAGCTGATGATACATATGAATTTGTCGACAGTATATCGAATACTTTCTCAAATTGTCTGCTCCGGTACTGGCACAGTTATCACAATGGTGAAATATAAGTATGCAAAAGAAGATACTGGCGTATTACACGATGCGTTGTTGTTCGTGGTACATTAAGTTACCTACATACCTGCCGCTTCTGAAAAGCGCTTGTCTACTGAGTACGACGTGCGTCGTCAGAATGTTTCAGAACACTTGCAGTTGCCATAAACTTACGATACTATTCATTAATCACATCCATACAGTATACAATAGTTTCTTTGCACAGTAAGCGGCAATTTTGTTTCTGCAGACCGCACTACTTCTTTCACGTGTTACTGTAGACTCCCCATTTTCACTTCAGGCGATCATACTGCACTTAACGCGACAATAGTTGGTACGCCTGAGGCTGGAGTGTAAATTCTTTGAGATGCTCTAGCATATGGTGCAATTTGCTTATCTTATCTACTGCTGTTCTTTTTCCTGGGCCTTTGAAATGTGCGAGGTTCGAAACGGAAATCCTGCACTACTGGGGCAGTAGCGAAAATTCTTTCACCTTCCTCATTTACCCTGCATAAGACGGTTTATAATACTGATCGATTCTTGGGGCCAATGTCTATACCTTCGGACAGTGCGTCAGCATCAAGTCCACCCGACACAAGTAGCTTAAACGATCAGATGGGTATGTACTTGATTTTTAACTCCATATTCTTTCAGTAAATTCTGAGTAGCCTACAGATTAGAGATTGCCCACACACACACACACACACACACACACACACACACACACACACACAGAGGAGACGGTACGTTATGGCCACCTGTTAAATAGCGTTTCGGTCCACTTTTGGAACGTCAGGCAGCAGCGATTCCGTCATCTATTGGTTTCATGATGTATTATGCACCAGAAGTCTAAGCACATGTCACACTGTTCCCGTAAAATGAGGACCAATGCTTTGTGGGCGTGGTGCTCGCTCCGGATTGCACCCAGGTGCGTTCCATCTGGTACAGATTAGGTGAATTTGGTTACCAGGACATGTGAGTTCACTATCACGCTCAGCAAACCACTGTCAAACGACTATGGCATTGTAATGAAGCCCAATATGCTATCGCCATAGGGAAGAACACCAAACACAAGGAGTTACAGGTAATTCGCAATAATGTTCACGTAGTCCACATTTGTTGTGACGCCTTCGATTACTAGCACAAATCCCATGAAATCTCCTGTGTGTGTGTGTGTGTGTGTGTGTGTGTGTGTGTGTGTGTGTGTGTGTGTGTAAGGTGTGTGTGGGTGCGTCCCAGTTTATGTAAGATTCATGGGCGCTCAACGGCGAGGTTATTTGTGCCTTTACGAAAACTAGCTCATGGAACCTCATGCGAATGTTCCCACAGTACAATATTATTCCACTAGCCTGCGGTGTTCGTTTCGAGTCGCCTATCGTCTGGATGATAGCGTATCCCTGGAATAACACGAGACGTTACTCATCCTATCATGTGACACTTTTCTCTTGATCCACTGACCAATCTCGATGATCACATGCCACTTCAATTGTAATTCAGAGCGTCGTTGTGTGAACACGTGAACTCATAGAGGTCGTTTGCTACATAGCCCCATGTTCTTCAACACTGAACGATTTCCAACAATGTGCACTGGACGATGTGTTCGGAAAGAATTATGTCGGCACAAGGACTGTACCCTATCATCGGACCTATGACAGATCGCTGTCTATTCTGCTTTACAGGGCTCACAATAGTCCGAGCTCAGCGTTCTGTGATGAGGGATGTACGGCTAAGGCTTTGTCACACTTTCGTGGTTTCCCCGTCCATCAATCAATTTCTATAGATGCTCAGGACAGCGGCATGCGAACAGTCGGTCAGCCGGCATACACTCTCACGGAGGACAGTAGTATAATTTTTTGGCTCATCAGTGAATGTGCTTATAGGAGTCTGTGGAGAGTCTGCTATGATATTTGCAGTCATAGGTGCCCACTTTGACTTCTTTTAGCTGCTCCCTCGTGGTGTCACAAAGACATGTGGCTGTTATGGTTTATACAGATTTTTTTGGTATGCTGAATGGAAGATGCTTGATGATCATTCCCTCTTAATTATTCCTTATCTGCAGGCTCACAGGAAATTTCCGACTCCTTACAGAAAAAACTTTCGCCACAATTAACGCAAGTTCATGGAGATTAGCACCTTTACTGCACATTACCTGTTGCAGTGGTGTATCTAGGTGGTAGCAGTTGTAACACATTAAAGAATTCGATATGTATGATCTTAAACCTAAGATGGCTGAACAATACTTTAAGAAAGTGTTGTGTACATAGTTCCGCGTAGTCAGCGCGTACACAACTTTCCCACTAGAGCGCGCCCCGCTAAGCACAACAGCGCAGGCGCAGCGCTCGTCCGTCTCCGCACTACGAGATGGCGCTATTTTAGAGACGGACCAAATTCGGCTTCCGCCGATCCGCGTATTAATATGTAACGCAGCCAGTGAGATTGCTGCTAACCTAAAACCTTTTTTCCTTGCGGATCACACAGTGATACCTGAACGCTCGAGGTATTATAACGAGTGTACAGACCTCCGATTAGTCCGTCTGCATTAGTCTGTACCGGTCTATATTCCTGTACATAGCCATGGACATAGAAGAATAGACACTTTGTCAAGTATCAAAGATATGTGAGAATAAGATTAACGTACCAAGACCAAAGAAACTTCAGATTGTCAATTGTAAACAGCATCCAGAATCAAGTTACATATACCTATGCTTTTTATTATTTTAATAAATGTGTGCGAAAATTAATCAAGTTCCGTTTAAATTGGGTCACCGTCAATCTGCTACTCTAGGCGTGCAAGTGGCATTTCTATCGTCTGACCTAACGGCAGAAGATAAACATGCCACGATAAGACCACGAGACATATTGCTGACACTAGCCTACTTCGTTAGAGCGACAAGTCAAATAATCTGATGGTGTGTGTGCCGAAGGTCTTACAGTACACAAACCACAGAAAGATTGTAAATTCAAGCATGTTTAATGTCTGTAGCCGCTGACTTGTGGATCAATAATCTGCAATAATGACTCTGATGTCATACTGGTATAAGGTCACCATACTGAAGTGCGCCATTGTGCCCTACCCTTAGTGCTATAGACATGTTTACTAACACCAACTAACCGCACCCAGCGTACTACCATGACCTTTCGATCATGTACCTGTAAGCTGAGCATTCACTAATACGCACAGTCAAATTTCTGTTCAAATCTCTCAGTATATTTACAAATTGCTGGCAATTTGGCTGGATTGTGTGTGTGCAGTCACTATAGATATTTAATGTTTATTTTATTGAATGCACATTGCTCCTACTATCAGCATTTAAACCACCATATTATTCTCATTGCTTCTCTTTTCCACAGTACTGGATTGAAATGAAAATTATTTTCGTCCATTCTTGTACGCCTCTGAGAGTTCATATCTGGGATAGAGAGCAAATTAGTGAATGACTCAAACATTCTGTCATTTTGATGATACTTTCGGTAGAGCACTTCATAAAAAAAATTGTTGCGTATGAGAGACTTCAATTTCATTTACAATTCACGGTAAATATTCCAGTATACGTGAAGTCGCGACTGATAATGTAGCAAGATACAGGTTTGAGAACGTTTATAGTTATCTGCCATCTCGTGATTCGGGGAAATAGCTGAAAACTGTTGTTCTTCCTCCAGATACGTACTTTGAACATGACGATGTTCAGAGAATTTATACCCCGATACAGATTTGTGATAATTCTGAGAATATTTCACCATTGTGATAACTGTGCCAGTACCGGAGCGGACAATTTGAGAAAATATTCGGAATACTGTCGACATATTCATATGTATCATCAGCTCTCCACTGAATGACGGCCACTGTTGTTCGAAATGCGATTACTTTTTAAATGATTTATATCTTCTAGAAGAAATATCACTGGAGTTAAAACATTAGCGCTGTGTGCATGTAAGACTGATAATGGCCTTAAAAATACTTTCGTGTAAGTAGTTGCAATAAAAAATAGGATTCTGCGGTTTGGAGAATAGTAGTGGCATGGTGCCATACTCACAGGAATTTCCATGAAATGGAGACATACGCGTTGTCGACAAATATGGTTACTGGCCAGACTCGTTCCTTTGGTTACTACACCAAGAAACAATAGCAGCTAATACTGCTTGTAGAAAAATGCACAACTTATCAAATCACTATTAGATCTTCAAAGGAACGAAAAATACTGTTTAAGTAAAGTGATACGATGCTTGCCATCAAGTGGAGATATTCCGTTTGTTGAAAAGCCTTTTCTTTCAATGTCTAGCTGTAACACTGGATAAATACCATGTGTCTATAACTTAAGCCCCTGGTATGTTGTATTTGTGTACGTTTCTATGACTTCACATGTCACAGGTAATAGGAAATTGCACACTAGGCTAAAAAAGATTTCCAGTGATAGATTCACCTCACATATCTTTGTTTCTAAAATTGGAATACTAAAGCCAAATAAGAGTTTAGGGCTCTTAAACCTACAATGTTTGGCAATTAAAGATAAGAGTTTAATAATAACAATAATAATGATACCACGTGTCAGTGTAGAATTATGCACGAGGGTGGTCACCATCATCCATAATTTCACCGTTCTCTTACACTGAACGGTTCTAGGCGCTCAGTCCGCAACCGTGCGACTGCTACGGTCGCAGGTTCGAATCCTGCCTCGGGCATGGATGTGTGTGATGTCCTTAGGGTAGTTAGGTTTAAGTAGTTGTAAATTCTAGGGGACTGATGACCTGAGATGTTAAGTCCCATAGTGCTCAGAACCATTTGAACCATTTGAACCGTCTTACACTGAAACAGAAACAAGTAAAGAAAGCAGCCATCAACATATTCGACCCCCTACTTCGCTAATACACTGACGCGCCAAAGACACTGGGTCAGGCATGAGTATTCAAATACAGAGGTATGTAAACAGGGTGAACCCGGCATTGCGCTCGGTAACGCCTATATAAAACAAAACACAGTTGGTTAAATATGTGAGTTACATTATACCACTAGAAAATAATAATGTTCTGTCCAAAAAATTATAACACATTGCAGTATCTCTCTGGAAGTCAGCTAAATAAACAATGTTGAAGACCGTATAGAAATAGCAGTGCTTCTTAAGTTTACAAATGAGAATAAAAATTCCTTTCCACTTTTTGTTTTGTAAATTACAGAGAAATCACCCTATCTAAGACACAACTTTCTCAGTTTAGGATCGTAAACCTACAGCCCAGAGATATTAGTTAAAGAATATACTCTACAGAAATGAAGTAAGTAAAACTTTACCACGCAACAGGTTTGAGGTCCTTTTGGGTATGCTAAGGTTTTTTGGATAATTCTGGTACGAACTACCACAAGCTGAACAAAATTCCGCCTTTAGTTGATCTACTAAACGGTAAATTAGAACGTGTGTGCGTGGAGGCTATACAAGAAAGTGAATGTGATTGCTAGCAAGGAGATGGCCCCCGCAGATTATGACATGAGTTTCACTGTAGTGATGGAGTTAATGCATCCATTGCTGAAAGCCGGACACACTCTGTAAGTCGACAATTGCTTTACAAGAGTCGCCTTAGCCCATAAGTTGAACGAAAATTCAAAAATCAAATGGTTCAAATGGCTCTGAGCACTATGGGACTTAACTTCTGAGGTCATCAGTCCCCTAGAACGCAGAACTACTTAAACCGAACTACCCTAAGGACGTCACACACATCCATGCCCAAGGCAGGATTCGAACAAAAATTCAACCTGTAACACCATAGCTCTAATACTCTATTGATTTAAGTTTGCCTTGTGTTTTATTTAATGTTACATCGTTGAGCTTCTGTAAATGTGTTTGGTTGAATAGATAACATAAAGTTGTATACTCCTTTCTTTGTAAAAACTTTGGTGTCATGGTTTGATTCAATGGAAAGTAGTGTATTTGTCATTTAATTTTTTTGTCGCATTTGGAGGGAACAAAACTTACTATATATAGTTGTAATTTCTGTGTGAATAATTTTTTGTAGAAATGTCAATATGTGCAAATGTTCTGTTTTGTTTAAAATGTCTGTTTGCTGTTATGTAAACTGCTGACCTTCACTTAGGGTTCTTAGTTATTCTGTATATAAAAGGTGTTGTGGTTCCCCTCGGGAACGGAACTGTGTAGTGCGTGCAAATTGTGGTTGGCCTAAGTAGAAAAGGTGGAACATGAGTCAGTCGGGGACGAGCTACCAAACTGTGCACTGCCACGTAAAAATTGCATATTGCGCTGGTTCCGAGAGAGGCTTTTTCTGCTACTTTCCAATGCCTCGGATGGATGGATAAATAGCTGGAACGATTCTGGAATTGATATTCATCATCGCCACCAAGAAGGGCCAGAGTCCAGCAACTGCGCCTGCGAATCCACCTACCAACATGCAGTTGCCACCACATTGCGCAATCACTGTTACGGAATACTATAATGATGTACAGTGAAGGATCAGTTTACTGGATGTTTTAGTGTGCAAACAAATATACGGTAACTTATAAGTGAATTTATGTACCTACCCTGATTTTTTCCCTATCACAACTCCTCTCAGGTTTCTCTCCATCTCAACTGTGATTACCGAGTGTCCTATTTTGTGGAAAAAATGAAAGCCTCAAAGTTAGACGGTTAATTACATAATATTATTTGATCTTTGATGAGAAGGAAATACTCAGATTTACTGTGGATTTAGTGAAATTGTGGGAAGCAGTAAATGTGGTTTTGTGAAGTTTCAAAGTCACCTATTTAATCATTTACTTGAAAGTAGAAGACTGTGGTAATAAAAACAATTTGCTGTTCCTTTTATAAATTAAAGTTCTTAAAATTAAGGCTTATAAAGTTTTGCTTAATTAATGGTCATAGTGCTACCTGTAGTAAATTTTAAAAGGTGAGTCAGTTTCCTGCAAATTTGTCAACATTGTGTTTCACTGTAGTAAAAGTGGAAAATTACAATAGTAAAAAATTATATGTTCATGGTTGCTAAGTGTTTGTCTCTCATGCGTATTGGAAGCGAATATTAATAGTATAACAGGATCCACAGTTTGTCTATTGTGCTAATGCGAGGTAACAAGTAATGGGAAGACCACTATTTATGAAAACCATAATTTCCTTATTCAAAGGTAGTGAGAAGCAACCTGTTGGTGGATTCCAGTTAGCTTTCATTTTAAATAGTAAAGTATTTAACTGAGAGAGACTTAACCTATGTCCAATTTATGATCCTGCAGTGAATTTCAATAGTAATGTTATAAAGACCATTCAGTTTGAACAAGCCCTGAAAGTAATAGTGTGTTTCGGTATCTGTCATATTTTTGCCAATAGTTTGTGCTGTTCTAGCTGCAAAAATTTTGTTTATTACTGTTCAAATATTTACGTAACTCTGACTTTTATTTCCGATAAGCCACCCCCGTTAGGTGCAACTCAGTCAACACAACAAAATTCCTCTCAGAGGGTATCACTGCTCTGTTGCTCTATACCATAATTGTTTTAACTATATAGTTTTATTTCACGACCTGCCTCCTACTTTAAGGTTATGGTATAGCAGTAGCAGACGGTAGTGAACCCACCCCTTTGGTACATTGAGAAGTAACAGAAAATACAATGCAATGACCATGGTGAAAAGAAAGGCCAAGGAAGATAAAATGTTATGCATAAAGAGTATACAAATGTTGTTATAGGAAAATGGAACGACAGGAGAGATGCCTTGTCTCTGACCACTAACGAAATTCCAGAATTGGTAGCTACCATCTCAAGAAAAGTAGCAACTACAAAACTATCCACAATCTTGAGATATAATTACGCTAAATTCTTCATAGACGTGTCATATCAAATAGCATCTTATGCCTTCACTTTAGGAAGAGGAGTGAAGTTGTACCCCGAGATTGCATTCGATCTCCTCACAAATAGACAACTGTCAATGCTCATGCTATCTACAAGCAAATAATTGTCAATAATGTGCACGTAACAAAATTTTGAGAAAAGTCTGCACTTCCTTTGATAAACATTGGAAAACTGAAAGATGTACCAAGATCCCCAGGAACAGCAGGAACATAAAATTCACGAAACCATGTATTGTAAGAAACAGGTGGCAAGGGAAACATGTGAACATTTTGTAACCGACGATACATTCACACGTTTGGATGTGCTGAAGCTATGAAGAAATCAAACCAAGTCACCACTAACTGTAAGGGTTGCCCGAATGAAAAGATCATGTTCTTGGACTGTTTCTTTCATTATTCACACATGTAAAGTAAGAATACAACCTATTAAGTAATTAAAATATGTTATTACATCTGCTGTCAATTTATAAACCAACCTGTTGAGTTAACAAATATTCTTCATTTATATTAGTTTTGTTCTGTTCCTCCAAGAAATAAATCTCATTCGTCTGAAATGCTGAAAGACTCTTGATTTGTTATTAAATGTTCTGCATAATTCCCATACAAGTTGCCTAGAAGGTATGACATTGAAGAAATTAGTTTCACAGGCCATGTACGTAACAGTTATACACAGCTGAAAAGACCTTGGCCTAGTATATAACCTTGGTTGACTCAGGTCCGGCAGCCAATGTGTTAATGCTAAGACGTCATATCACTGATGTAATTACAACAGTAACAAAGGACATGTTACTATGATCATCGAAAGAAACTGAATACAGACACGATATTCTTCCTGTTAAAAATGCCCCATATGTAGAGGTGTCCTGATGACCATTAAATAAATACTGTGAGTTGCTGTAGCGTATACGATACGATACGATATGCCGACACGGTGCAAGCGACTTTCATGTAAACTGTTCCCCTGTAAGGGAATATACACAATGAATGTACGAGTACAGGTTGTAGAAAAATAGTTGACGACATATGGAAGATTGGGTCAGGCCGTGAATCCTGCTCGGATAGCCATATGGGGAGCCTGCTCTCAGCCGTGTTGCTAAGCGGACATGCACGCTGCTCTGTGCGGCACTCCCCGAGCGAGTCGTTATTTACTCGCGCTGGTAGTGGTATTCCAGAGTAAACACATCACCTCGAGCCACGATGGTGCTTCCCTTTATTAAGGCCATGATAAAATTAACATACCACGTCCAGTACGCACGACCGAAGGCATACGAAGTAGAGCGTTTCCCTCGTAAAGTAATGCACGTCGATCCACAGGAGCTCCTCTGTATACAACTTACGATCGTCTCCAGCACAGTTTAAGTGAAGTTTGTGGGTGAAGCAGCGTGCGAACAGCTTAATCGTCGTTCCACCGATGGTTATTGTTTCCCCCACTCGGACGGCAGTGTGGGTGCGCTGACTGTCGACCATACAGTCCTCGGAGTTCGGAACATACGCGCTGTCGTCTGTAGTTCCAGCCACGCTTGTTGTGGACGTGCTGCGGCCCTATGGGGAAGTCCTAAGTCACGTGGATGAAAGTGGAACACGTTCGAGACGTATCCTGTTCTGAACGGAGTGCGTCAAGTGCGAATCGAACTGTTCGAACATATCCTACCTTACCTGACCGTTGGCGGCTGTCGAGCGATTATTATTTATGACAGTCAACCGCGGACTCGTTCGGGGTGCGGACAGGAAGGTCATGTTCACTCCGAACGCCTGCAGAGACGCCTCGTCCAGACACAGCACTCAGAAACGACGCCTACATCGCAACCGACGACGCTGCCTATTACATACGCTGAGGCAGCGCGGAAAATGACGGACGTGGACACTGTTCCGTACCCGTTAGCAACCCCCGCGGGCACGTCTTCCGCACCCACGACGCCACGGCCTCCATCGGAATCGTCGGCGAGCCCCACAGCAGCGAGCACGTCTGTACTCCATTCGTGTGAGGAAGGTGAGCACTCGGATCGATTCAAACTCGGATGGGGGAGGTGCCTGCTGTTCGTCGTGATCCACAGGACGACCGAAAACTTCCGCTTCCGACAACGTTTGTGCACAATACATCTTGCCGAGGACCCTCTATGCCCCAGATGCGCTGCTATCGACACCGACAAGCACCGTTTCGTTTGTGATACGGCTGCCGACTGCTGACTCCTCAGAAGTAGCCCGTTGGCTTTGTTGCTGCAACGGATGCCGCAGTCTGTAGGGCCCTTCAAAGTGGTCCATCCCGACGCCACTTACTACCCTGCTGCTTGTCATAACATCACGATGTGTGTTAAAGGCATGGCCTTGTCATACATTTTTAGTGAGAGTGTTACAGAGATGTTACATTTTTAGCATTATTTAACGAAGAACTACACAGTTTTACTGCGCAAGGCGTCGTTTAATTTGCTCTTTGCAAATTGCTTGGGGTCGCTGTTTACTCGTACACATCCTCCAGACCATTGGTGTGTACCGGATGTGCGAAGAGGTTCAAGACATAGCACAGAATGGACTGATGAGAACCATCCATTGCCTTCTAGACGAAATTAAAGCTTCATGTGCTATCATCAGCGTAGTTTCTCTGCCGGTAGACTCTTCTCCTTTCCTTCCGTCCAACGGTGGCACAGTGTATCTGTCATATTATCAACACTATAAATACTTTCCATGTCCTTATATACTTCTCGTTTCATCCTTCCATGTCATTTTAAACCTTTCCCTAAGATTTTTCTTTAGTCCACTTTCCATTCAACTTCTCCATATTTGATTTCTTTTGTACTGCTGCCATACATTTATGTTAGGTGTCATTACCCACATTCTACAAGAATGTAACGGGGAAAATGTCCAATGTAGTGTTAATAAGATCTACATATCTGAAACACCATTTATTCATTATTGTTCTGTTACTACAGTAATTATTATTATGCTAATATGTGATGAAAATTGTAACGATAATTGTATCTGTAATCATTAATATTCTTCATGTTGTTATACATCGTACCATTTACCATGTATATCGTAATGTTAACTCAGTAAAAATACCTGTGAAGACGTAATAGATGGCCTGACGGTCCGGACATTACTAGGTGATACAAATGTAGACGTAAATAAAACCAAAGACTTCAGTTTTCACAGAAACAACACAGTCTAAGTGATTCAGAACTTCTACTAAAATATAGCTTTGTAGTTATGAAATAATTTCTGTCTCCCCTCCATGACAGTCTTCAATTATTTAAGCTCTATTTTTCTAGTTAAGAGCAAGTAGCAAAATATATTTAACATGTAGGCCTCTTTCTGAATCCACACTGCAGCTACAGAATAACTGGCTTGCACTTCACACAATGGAATTTTCGCTGATTCAGATACACACAGAATTAGTAGAAAGTTTGTATTTAAGACTATCGCTTGACTGAACCAACTGTAATCTTATTTACAAAATAATCAATAGCGAAGTTCTCCTAACGTAATAAGAAATACTTTGATGCTGATGATCCAAGGGTTAACCCCTAAACTGCATTTCATCTAGAATGTTATGGAGATCTGAAGAATAGGTAAGGATACTGAATAGTTTGTTCCAGCATCGTATCGCTAAAATGAAGCAGCAGATGGAGAAACATTTAATGTATGCACAGTTACAGCCAGATGCTAGTTGCATCCGGTCTTGTACACTGATGAGCCGAAACATTATGAGAACTGCCCACCTCGAGTTTGAATGCCTCCTGGTGGGGTTGCGGGCACTTGATACATCAAAGAAAGAATATAGGTGGAAGAGAGACGAATGGACAGTCATTATTGCGAATATATGGAGAAGAAAATTCGGAAATCCACTGATACAAACGGTTTTGACATCGGTCACATTGTTGTGGCGCTGCGGTTTGACAAGAAGATCTCTGGTCGGCTGTTTGCGTACTAATGTCGTGAACACCTACGGAAAGTGGTTGACGATTGTTGAAATAATGAGTAGGTCGTATGGTATTGGACGGCCACGTCTCGTCACAAAACGCAGAGGTTGGAGGATCCCCCACTGTGTACCCAAGACAGGCAGCGATCTTGGCAGATCTGACGACAGAGTACAGTGCTGGTGCAGGCTCAAGTGTTTCGCAGCACACCGTTCAATGACCATTGTTGAGCATGGAGCGCCACTTGATCCGACCCCTACGTGTTCCTGTGTTGACCCAATCACATCGTAAAATCCGACTGCAGTAGGCGAAGCATGACTGAGTTTTTATCGTGGATCAATAGAAACGTGTCGCTTTTCGAATAAATCGCGTTTCTTGTTGCACCAGATCGATGGTTGGGTACTTACATTCCGTCATCCAGGCGAATGGCTGCTTGACACGTGCACACGGCCACAAATGCAGGCCGATGACATCAGAATTATGCTACAGGGTACATTGAACTGGGTTTCTATGGAACCTGTGGTAGTGCTCGGAGACACCATACCAGCAGTGAACTACGTTGACATTATTGCTGACCACCTGCATCCGTTCATGGTTGAAGTCTTCTCTGATGGCGATAACATCCTCCAGCAGGATAAATCTCCGTGACACAAGGCCAGGATCGTGCTCCTCATCTGTATCCATTCGAATACATATCGGGCGCCAGCTGCGTACCCACAAACCATCGACCCGTAATTTGTGCGAATTTCGTGACCTGTAAATAGACATCTGGTGCTACATACTTCTGCAAAGATTTATATACTCCATGCCAAGCTGAATCGCTTCAGTAATGTGTTTGAAAAGTGGACCACTGCGCTATTAAACAGGTGATCATAATGTTTTGGCTCATTGGTGTATAACCGTTACGGAAAGATGATAGGTATTTGATGAGCTCGCCCAAGGATGGGGGCGAATTGTGCTAAGGACACCAGTTACAAAGAAACACAGCGTGTGAAAAATCACGTGGTCTATCGGGTTGCATACAACCTAACTGAGCATTCTCGAAATACAATCGAACTGCTGAATGGAAATTACAAGCAGCGTCAGAGTTGTGGTCGTTCAAGCTCATCAAGCGTGTCAAACTAATTCATTAATCTAGTTCCGCAGCGAGCTGATCCACATCCGCCCGTTAACAATTCCTTCGCAAGTAACACTGCAATTACGTCGCGAGCGGGGTTGCATGAATTTCCAAAGCCCTATGTTAGAGCGCTGTTGCAGCGAGCTTTTGCCTCATCGCGATGTTAATAAGAGAAGCAGTGAAGCTTTAATATTGGATTACGGCTAATTATTCACATTTCCGGTCAGTAAAGAGGCTACTATTGCCATCTGATGTTAGCAGCTGTTGAACTTTAATATGGTACCTCGCACTGTTTCAAAAATATTACCGTTTGCTCCATTCTCAAATGAAGACTAGGCCCTATTTATCATCAAATTTCTACCTGTTCCCATGCTACCGTAACTAATACTATTATAAGTTATTTCTTATTGCTCCATGTAAAAATATTCTCGAATATAAGATCGTTCGTCAAAATACGCTGCCCTAGTTCGCGTTTCTCCTCTATTGCTGCACTTAGTTATTTCTCTCTTTTTTTTAAAAAAAAGAAAGGAACTGACAAAGTAGTTAATTAGTTAAATGTAAGAACCATCCCTTTAAGGGAAAAATTCTGTACAGGCGCTGCTACTAACTGGAAGTACACAAGCAAAAGTGTAGTACCCAACTCAACGAGAGGAGTTTATTCCTTTCCCTCCACGTCAGAAATACATTCAACGAAGACTGTCATTCTAACATCGCACCACCCATCTGACGTAGACTCATAACGTTAACTGGATGGAATAAACGCGTAATGAATGGAGTAGTATGTGTAACTCCTATTTCAGAAAAGATAACATTATCCCTACTCTAAATTCAACATTAGTTAAGGAAAACCATGTAAAAATAACCACACTATTACTATTATTATTATTATTAGTAGTAGTAGTAGTTTTAATTACTCGTAGATCACTTTTACAATGATATTGGACATACCAGCTTACATCAAGACGACAGGGACACTGTTAGGTTTTTATTTAACGTACAACAGCC
Organism: Schistocerca piceifrons; assembly: GCF_021461385.2. Lineage (NCBI taxonomy): Eukaryota > Metazoa > Arthropoda > Insecta > Orthoptera > Acrididae > Schistocerca > Schistocerca piceifrons. The sequence continues at coordinate 160,876,290 of NC_060149.1, forward strand.
GCCCATTTGCTAGCTTGAAAAACTACGTTAGTACACCTCTGAGTGAGATTTTGCGCTCAAAAAGAGGACACGGTGTTAGTATTATGCATTACATAGCTTTGTGAGTAAGGTCTTCCAGAAAAAAAGGAAAAAGGAGAAAGAAAACTTATTGTGAAAGTGTAAGTTAACTACGGGTTCCATAAATCACTTGAGTGATTCTTTTATGGAAATCAAGTGAATCGCGTCAGTTTAGAGGTATATCGTTAACTTTAATGAACGAATTACCTTTTAGCTCTACTCAGCGATTACACTTAAAACGAAGTTAAAAAAAAAAAGGAAATAAAACTACCAGGTTTCAAAGTGAAATTCGTCCGTGGAATAGAAGTATTAATAATGGGTGATATCATGTTTTCGTCTAGTTTTGTAGGTATGGACATCACAGTTCTTCTCAAATTGAGATGGATCCTTTATAAGGAATTTCATTAGCGAATATTGGTATTGTGACTGTGCAATTAAAACCCATAACTTCATGAAGAGTTATGTATACGACCACTGTGGGTAAACACAACAGATTATTTTTACTGCTCGCTTTCAGAAATCCATACATTCCTCCTAAGTGCTGATTTATCCCAAGAAATAATTCCATAAGACATTGCAAGTGGAAACATGCAAAAAAATGTCAGAAGATTGTTTCGCTTGTTTTCAAGACTACCAATTATACGAAGAGTAAAAGTGCCTGAACCTAATTGTTTGAGCAGCTCAATGAAATGTTTCTTCCAGTTGAAGATATCGACAATGTGTGCATCCAAAATTTGGAGCATTCTTCCCTGTTTACTGTCTCCTGCTTATGTGCTAAGTCAATTGTTGCTATGACTTTGGTTGTACTGAACTGAACAGGGAGGGTGTGCGTTCTTAAAATTTATATAGAACAAATTTTTGGAGATAAACTTAATAATTATTTGATAAATGATATTAACAAACTCTTATTTTGCTTTCTCCCTAATGGGATTTTTATAACAACAGCGTTGTCGGCAGAAAGCACCAATTTTGTTTGTTGTATGTATGTTAAGTGGAAGGTCATTTTCATGTATAAGGAATAGAAGTGTAATCAAAATTGAACCCTGTGGGACTCACATTGCGATTTCTCCCCATTCACTAAAATCTTCTACCTTTCCAGCGTTGTTTGAATTATCCAGCACAAATTTTTGCGTTCTGTTTGTTGAGTACAATTCAGACCAGTCGTATGTAAAGCCATCAATTACATAAATAGTTTATCTGTGAATGTAGCATGATCTACACAATTAAACCCCTGAGAGGTATTACAAAAGGACTAACTGTCACTATTTTATTATTTATAGCTTGTAATATTTGGTAAACGAATGTGTAAACAGAGTTCTCATTGCGCCACTCTTCTGGAACCTAACTGTGACAGGCAGAGTTAATTGTTTCTCTGAAAATGTGGGACTACTCGTCAGTACATTACTTCTTCGAAAATTTTTAAAAAAGATGTCAGTAAGGTAACTGGACGATAATTGTTTAAGTCTTTCTTGTCACTTTCCTTATAAAGTGGTTTAAGAGTTATACATTTTAAACTGCCTCAATAAATTCCTTGAACCAGTTACTCATTGCCTAAGCACTAAGGGTATAAATTATAAGTTAGAACAACTTTTCACAATTCTGTTTGGAATTATATCAACACCACATGAACTTTTGTTTTTCAGAGTTTTAACAATTCTATTAATTTCAGTGAAGGATGTTGGTGCTACTAGTAGTTGCTTACAGTTTTCTGAAACGTCATTTTCATATATTCACTTTTTTGTTCATATGAAACATTTACTGCTATTTCTGCCGCTTCAGCTAGAATTCTATTGTTAAAAGTACTGACAGCTTGTGAATTATCAGTCACAACATTGTCATTTAGTTTAAGTGTTATGGTTATCTTGTAAACTGACTGACTGTCCTATCCCACCTGACAATATCCCATATAATTTTAATCCTGTTACCTGCATTAATTTTTAAGACTGTACATACTCTTCGTCATTTTAATAACTCTCCTTGAAATCCCAGAGCATACTGGTAACATGCAAGTAATGTCGGATACTGAATTACGGTGGCCTTTATATAAATGTCCCTGTTCCACTTACATGAAATTTTAATTCCACAGCTTGCTTGTCTTTCTTATGGACACTCTGGATAACTTTTTGTAACTAAACTTCCAAATATTGACACACTTTTTGTAACTAAACTTCCAAATATTGACACATATGTAATAAGGAATAAACCGAATCGGACATTAGCATGTCTTCCTGTATATACCTCACCCCAAACCACCTAGTTTAAGTTATTCTTTAAACATTGTGTCCTTTTCTCATTAATAAGTCTCAAATAGGTACACAATAATTTTTTCAGCCTAGGCATCGCCCATAAATATGTTATCAATCAGTATCATACTATCTCGTTGCACACTAGTTAGAAAATCATCCACTGTAATTAGACTGAAACACCCAAACAATGACACTGTCTCATTTTTCCTGTCTATATTTTACGGAATTTACATTGAATTCCTCACAAATAACTGCTTCTTCGTGTGTGACAGGTAGCTCAAAAATGTCTCTAGATACCGCCTCAATATCCGAAAGTTTCCTAGACGCTGTCTCGAGACTGTTACTGTTACCAGAGAAACTTTTATGCAATAGCATCTCAAGTGCACATGCTTCTTTGTTTTGATCTACACAAAAATTATTTGTTTCAAAATATTTGACTTTGTATCTAACTTAGACATACGTTGTTACTCCTCTTTTTGCGATGTTAATTCTACACTAGAAGGATGCTACATACCTCTTACAAACTGTCACTGTCGATGGAACAGCGACCTATACAACACTGAAAAAGTATATGTTTGTGTCTACAGCCACAGTTTATTTGTTTTACCTTCTGCCTACCTGTTCCGGTACACAGTACCATCTTAAGCCATCTCCTGGTACGCGGTCGTTACGCTTACTCCCCCATGGTGGTCTGGCGATGATACTGTGTACCGAAACCTGTAACCGCTAGGCAAATTAAATAAATTGCGACCTTAAACACAGTTATATGCTTTTCCAGAATAATGCTAGTCTGTAGTGTCTTACATAACTTCTCCGTTCCTGCGGTAGCTCAGTGTTCTGAGAGTCCTATAATATCTATGGTGTCAGAATTTTTCGCAACTTGTAAGCATACAACAAGCTCGTCTGTGTTTTTATTCAACCTGTTAAAGTTGTTATTAAATATCTTATTTTAGTTTTCAGGTAACTGTTACATGTAGTATATTCCTGTCCTGTTCTAACGTTTCTTCAGACTGTCTGTCTATAACTGACTCTAACCTAATAAATGTGTCCCTCTGATTCCAGTAGTCACAGGGACTTTATTTTGTGTACTTGTGGCGCCCATTATACTTTCTGCCAGATGTTAATTTAACCTGTAATTCCACATCCTATTCATCTACAGGCTAGGATTTGTGTACCCCGTTACGCAACTCTTGCTGTCGGCACAGGACAGATGTGAGACTTGGGTGCAGTCAATACCAACCCACTTAGCTCTTTGTGTACAAGACTGACAGCCATTTTAACCCAGCGCTGCTGATGGCATTGTAAAGCCCCCACAAACAACCACTGACTTTATGTGAAATGATATGCATTTTATTACCAATATTAGTAATTTTTTATTTGTGTTACAGTTTCACCAAGCCCCCACTGCGTCATCTAACACGGAAAACTCCCGAATGCCCCCCTCCCCCTCAGATTTAGTGGTAAATTGGCCCATTGGACAGCCCGTCAAAAACTGGACACAGATCAAGCATGAAAACAGGAAGAAGGTGTACTGAATTGTGGGAAAAACAAGACAAACAGAAACAGTGAACGGTCCAGATTTAATCTATGCACTGTTTAGCGTCATCGGTCAAGGACGTGTCGTGGTGATGTGGTCATTATGTTGGACTGCGAAAGGGTATACCAGTGTTCAAATCTCACTCGATCCAATTTTTCATTTTATTTTTTTCCACAAAATTACGAACTTTCCGTCTGGTCACTGACGTGCCTGTTCGCTGTATTCAAACTTCTGTATGTGTAGTGGCGTAACGTCAATTTGCAAGAACGTAGTGTAACGAAGGGATCTCCAGACGTACGTACCTTCTATTTGTTGACGCGCGGGGTAGCCGTGCGGTCTTAGCTTGCCAACTTGCCAACGTTCGCGCGGCTCCACTCGTCGGAGGTTCGAGTCCTCCCTTGGGGATGGGTATATGTATTGTCCTTAGCGTAAGTTAGTTTAAGTTAGGTTAAGTAATGTGTAAGTATAGGGACCGATGACCTCAGCAGTTTGGTCCCATAAAACGTGCTACAAATTTTCAGTTTCATTCTATTTGTTCAACACAAATACCACATGTTATGCCTCTTGCGTTCCGTTTTGGAAGTTTTGACTCTTCAATTCCTTCGTTGTAACATAGTTCACACTCGTTTATTTGTTTCCATTTCTGTGAGAGCTTCAAATGGTTGAAATGGCTCTCAGCACTACTGGACTTAAAATCTGAGGTCATCAGTCCCCTATAACTTAGAAGCGCCTAGAACCGCTCTGCCTCTGTGAGAGGTCTATGCGGCATCTCGCCTGCTGTTATTATTCATCACATTTACTTGCGATGGGAATATATTCTTACCAGGTGACTGATATTCTCACGTTGACTGCTGCCGTTCTGTATTGCGTAAGTTAAATTTGACCATCCACTGTTTCTGTTTTTCTTCTTTTTTCCACAGTTCAGCAGTCCCCGGATCTACATTGTTTACGAACAGCCGTCTTCCCCCCCCCCCCCCCCTTTCACCACAATCTCTCAAGCGTTTGAAATAGGACGCTTAAAATTTTAAAAAATCGGTTTTTCAAAACTATGTTCAATTTGTAGCACACATCTTTCTGAAGAGTTTGATAAATGAAACATACATGTTCGGGGAAATATGAGAGATGTGATTTTGTCTTAAGTGTGCCAAAGTACAGTGTCACGCCTGTTAACCCAATATTCTTCTGTCACACGTCACTGTATTTCGCTCTGTGGAATTCAAACGTGTATATTTTGTAATGGAAGCCAGCAAACCAGTATTCAGGACAGTGCAAATGAAAATGTCCTGTGGTGCTTCTCCTGCTCCCAGTCGACCGGATTGACATCCTACCCCTTGTAAAATAAAAACTCACCATTAGTACTGAGTGGGACTATTTGTGGCCGGGAGAATGGGAACTCTTCAGAAAATTTGCACTCTTTATTGTGTATTAGCTAATAACTTCCTCTCTTTCTGTGACACAAAATTAAATGTAGGAACCATAAAACCAGTAAAGACAAGAAACATGCAATATCACACAGTTCTTCAATCCCTGCGTCGCAGCATTTTCTTCTCTCTAATGTTGCTGCAAGCTTACACTGCATGTTTTCCTTTTTGCTAAAGAATCTACTACGTTATCAAACTTCGTCCAACGTTTTTCTACATCAAAAATCAAAATGTCATTGTTTAATACTGAAAAAGCTGTTAATTTAAATAGTACCCAAGACTGGTGTGGTTTCTCGATCTGATTACGTGTATTTTGTCGCTGTCTGCTAGATAAAACAAACCGGTCCTTTCTAAGCAGTTGTAACACACGCCAAATAAGCGAGACTGTTTTGGGTCAGTTGATCATTTTTATCTACTTCATTTACATAAAGAACACGACAAAATATAATTCACGAAATACCAATATCAAATACTTATTAGGCCTGCTACAAGCAAAAAATTTTATGTCAGAAAATAGTGTCACATTTCATTCATTCGCTCCAGTTTCTCAAGCATGAGAGCGAAAAGTAGTAGTACTACGCAATTTTAAAATTAATTTGGAATCATGTCATTCTTTCCTACAATTTGTGTGATTTTCCTGCTTCTTCTCCTTCCTCGTTCAAACAAACAGTCTTGTCATCACTAATTCGGTAACTGTTCGTGCCATTGCCAAAACTTATTCTCCGGTTAACTTTGCTAACCTGCCAGAATCGCCTGTTCAGTTATTCCGAGTTTATTCCCCGGTTAGGCGTTATTATGTGTTCGTACAACGCGTTTTCCGTGCTAGTCAGAGAACAGAACTTAAGCGGCTGCTAACTGCGGACTGTACAACTGACCCCTAGTAGTGTAGCGATCTGGCAAAAATATCCTGTCAAAATTTCATTTTCTTCGACACACCGAGAAAGTAAATGTAATCTTTCGTACTTGTTATTCGCGTTAGTCGTTTATTTTCACTCTGGTAGTTGGAATCTATGGATTTCGCTAATAATTATAACAACGCTTACCATTCGCACACGGAATCCACCACAAAAACAAACGGCTTAACAGCTTTTGGCATTTACCCGTACGAGTTTCTTCTGTTCAGCTCGTATAGCCACATCCCCATTTGTCTGTGGGAAAGTTCATTTATTTTCAGATGCGACGAGGATTCCCCTGACAGAGAAATTACGTACACTATGCATGCATTGAAAAATCAACTTATTATTCGTTTAGAAATCAACTTGGAATGTATTAAAAAATGTCCAAAAACCAAGAGGGATGCGTTTGGAAATTACACTCCCGGAAATGGAAAAAAGAACACATTGACACCGGTGTGTCAGACCCACCATACTTGTTCCGGACACTGCGAGAGCGCTGTACAAGCAATGATCACACGCACGGCACAGCGGACACACCAGGAACCGCGGTGTTGGCCGTCGAATGGCGCTAGCTGCGCAGCATTTGTGCACCGCCGCCGTCAGTGTCAGCCAGTTTGCCGTGGCATACGGAGCTCCATCGCAGTCTTTAACACTGGTAGCATGTCGCGACAGCGTGGACGTGAACCGTATGTGCAGTTGACGGACTTTGAGCGAGGGCGTATAGTGGGCATGCGGGAGGCCGGGTGGACGTACCGCCGAATTGCTCAACACGTGGGGCGTGAGGTCTCCACAGTACATCGACGTTGTCGCCAGTGGTCGGCGGAAGGTGCACGTGCCTGTCGACCTGGGACCGGACCGCAGCGACGCACGGATGCACGCCAAGACCGTAGGATCCTACGCAGTGCCGTAGGGGACCGCACCGCCACTTCCCAGCAAATTAGGGACACTGTTGCTCCTGGGGTATCGGCGAGGACCATTCGCAACCATCTCCATGAAGCTTGGCTACGGTCCCGCACACCGTTAGGCCGTCTTCCGCTCACGCCCCAACATCGTGCAGCCCGCCTCCAGTGGTGTCGCGACAGGCGTGAATGGAGGGACGATTGGAGACGTGTCGTCTTCAGCGATGAGAGTCGCTTCTGCCTTGGTGCCAATGATGGTCGTATGCGTGTTTGGCGCCGTGCAGGTGAGCGCCACAATCAGGACTGCATACGACCGAGGCACACAGGGCCAACACCCGGCATCATGGTGTGGGGAGCGATCTCCTACACTGGTCGTACACCACTGGTGATCGTCGAGGGGACACTGAATAGTGCACGGTACATCCAAACCGTCATCGAACCCATCGTTCTACCATTCCTAGACCGGCAAGGGAACTTGCTGTTCCAACAGGACAATGCACGTCCGCATGTATCCCGTGCCACCCAACGTGCTCTAGAAGGTGTAAGTCAACTACCCTGGCCAGCAAGATCTCCGGATCTGCCCCCCATTGAGCATGTTTGGGACTGGATGAAGCGTCGTCTCACGCGGTCTGCACGTCCAGCACTAACGCTGGTCCAACTGAGGCGCCAGGTGGAAATGGCATGGCAAGCCGTTCCACAGGACTACATCCAGCATCTCTACGATCGTCTCCATGGGAGAATAGCAGCCTGCATTGCTGCGAAAGGTGGATATACACTGTACTAGTGCCGACATTGTGCATGCTCTGTTGCCTGTGTCTATGTGCCTGTGGTTCTGTCAGTGTGATCATGTGATGTATCTGACCCCAGGAATGTGTCAATAAAGTTTCCCCTTCCTGGGACAATGAATTCACGGTGTTCTTATTTCAATTTCCAGGAGTGTATATGAACAATCGAGAGACCAACGTGCGCTGGATGCTAAGCGCTTTGTGAAACAAGATTTTTTCCTGCAAGAATATGATTTTGCCGCCCCCTGAAATTGCCGCCCGGGCTAGATACCGCCGATTGTCTCCCCCCGCCCCCCCCCCCATTCCACCGCTCCTAATAGGGCATGTGGTTCACTGCACCTTCTTCCTGTTTTCGTGCTTGATCTGTGTTCAGTTTTTGACGGGCTATCCAATGGGCCAACTTACCACTGAATGTGGGGGGCGCGTGTGTGTGTGTGGGGGGGGGAGGGGGCGGCTGCCACGGGGAATTTCCCTTGTAAGTAAATTTGTCTGTAGAGAATGTATTTCTTAACACGTTTTAAATGTCTTTTATTGCAGGGTGTTCAGAAAAAAGTGTCGAATACTTTGAGAAGCGGTATTACTCATCAAAACAAGAAAAATATGTCCAATAAACATGGGTCCGGAAACGCAAACATTCCGAGATAAACACGTGTATATGAGAAGGGCTTTAGGGCTTTGCGACCCTTGGTTGCGGATATTAGCACGGTCGTGGCGTTCCGTCAGTTGTGTCGGCAGGGTGTTGTGATGTCTTACTCACAGTACTCTGCCTAGTATTAAGTGGTTTAAGTGGTCTGCAGTCTGTTGTGTGGTTCGAGTCGCGTTGTAGGCGACGTTAGTTTTCGTGCCTTATTGTACGTACTATTTATTGACTTATTTATTTATTGTTCCGTGGGACCAAATTAAGGAGAAGTCTCCATGGTCATGAAACAAGTCAATACACGAAATTATAACACGATAGTAGAAACAGATAAAATGAAGTACAAGAAACGTATTCAGGCGACAATTCGTAAGTTTAAATAAAGAAAATCAACAATGTAACACTGGAATTTGCTTAATGTTTCAGCTCTTCCAGGAGCTCCTCCACAGAATAGAAGGAGTTAGCAATGAGGAAACTCTTCAGTTTAGACTTACAAGCGTTTGGGCTACTACTAAGATTTTTCAGTTCTTGTGGTAGCTTATTGAAAATGTATGCAGCAGAATAGTGGTGGTGGTGGTTTTTGGGGGAAGGAGACCAGACAGCGAGGTCATCGGTCTCATCGGATTAGGGAAGGACGGGGAAGGAAGTCGGCCGTGCCCTTTGAAAGGAACCATCCCGGCATTTGCCTGGAGCGATTTAGGGAAATATCAGCATCGCCGGACGCGGGATTGAACCGTCGTCCTCCCGAATGCGAGTCCAGTGTCTAACCACTGCGCCACCTCGCTCGGTAGCAGAATAGTGCACTCCTTTCTGCACAAGAGTGAAGGAAGTGCATTCCACATACAGGTTTGATTTCTGCCTAGTATTAACTGAGTGAAAGCTGCTAACTCTTGGGAATAAGCTAATATTGCTAACAAGAAACGACATTAAAGAAAATATATACTGTGAGGGCAATGTCAGAATTCCCACACTACTGAAGAGGGGTCGTCAAGAGGCTCTAGAACTTACATCACATATAGCTGGAACAGCCCGTTTTTGAGCCAAAAATACCCTTTTTGAATAAGGAGAATTACCCCAAAAATAATACCATCTGTCAGAAGCGTATGAAAAAATGCCAAGTAGACTACTTTTCGTGTTTAAGTGTCACTTATTTCAGATACTGTTCTAATGGTAAATAAAGCAGCATTTAGTTTCTGAACAAGATCCTGAACATGGGCTTTCCACAATAGCTTACTATCTATCCGAACGACCAGAAACTAGAACTGTTCCGTCTCGCTTACAATATGCCCATTCTGTCTTATCAAAATATCAGTTCTTGTTGAATTGTGAGTTAGAAATTGTAAAAACTGACTCTTACTGTGATTTAGCATCAAATTATTTTCCACAAGCCACGAACTTATTTCATAAACTACATTATTTGATAATGTTTCAATATTACACACAAGATCCTTCACTACCAAGCTGGTGTCATCAGCAAACAGAAATATTTTTGAATCACCTGTAATACTAAATGGCATATCATTTATATAAATAATAAACAGCAGTGGCCCCAGCACCGACCCTTTGGGAACGCCCCACGTAACAGTGCCCCATTGGGACTGAACATCACTACCATTCTCAATATTGCGGAGAAATACCTTCTGCTTTCTGTTCTTAAAGTAAAAGACGAACCAATTGTAAGCTACTCCCCTTACTCCATAATGGAGTACTGTCAACCCTCGGTACGTATCATTGTGTTTTATCTTCCTCCAAACGCGGATTCACTAATGTGTCCACTGTTATTGCGCTGTTTGTACGTGTAGGTAGTGTAGTATATTAACATTTGTTCTCTTCCACCACTTGTTAGCAATGGAAGCCTACTACTTGATAAATGAAATGGTGGATATGGTATTCTGGTGATTAAGCAACTGAACGTAGCCTGTGAGCCCGTGCCCTCTACGCTGAAATGTATCCGCAGTGCAGAGGTCCCTCTGATAACCTATTTTACAGCTTTTTTCAGCATTTTAGGGACGCAGGTACCCTCGCACCTCAGAAGACTGACTGTGGAAGGTTCCGTACAATCTGCACGCCTGGCATGCAGGAGCATGTGCTACGTTCAGTGCAAGAAGTCCTCGAGACCAGTGTGCGACGATTTTCAGCAGCAGAAGGCGTGTCTCACTCTCTTATCTGGGGGTACCTCATGGACAGTTGCTGTACCCATATCATCTACAGCGCATTCAGGCCCTAACACCAAAGGATCCTCATGGCAGATGGCAGTTGTGTCAATGGTTGGCGCAGAAGTGTGCCGCAGATCCACTGTTCACATTCAAGATTTTATTTACCGGTGACGCAGGGTTCACAAGACATGGCGTTTGGAATTTCCATAACCAGCATGTATGGGCAGACGTAAATCCCCAAGCGATTCAGGAAAGAAAGCATCAACACCGATTCTCAATCAGCATAAGGGCAGTTATACTCGGGGATAGATAAATAGGGCCCTGCATTCTACCACAAAGGTTAACAGGGGCGAATTATCTGGACTTTCTCAGTAATTTATTGCCTATCTTGCTGGAGGCTGCACCATTGCACCAACGAATACAAATGCGGTTCATGCATAATGGCACTTCAACACAATCTGCCCAAACATCTGACGCAGACACTTCAGGACCGGGTGGACTGGTCGGGTGCGGGAGAGAGGCCGGCCAACATCTTTGTCTGCTCGTTCTCCAGACCTCAATCCCCTACACTTTTTGTTATGGTGACCCTTAAAGGAATTGGTCTACGCCATCCCAATCAACGGTGTGCGGACACTACAGGATCGCGTCTTCAGTGCGTGCCAGCTGGTACAACAACAAGGCTGCGTCGTTCCTTACGCTGGAGGTCAGAGAGGTGCATTATCATGAGTGGATGCCACTTTGAAGACCTCCTGTAAAGAGGTGTTTATCGCAGAAAGAATACATTTCGGGAACCATGTTTACGCCGGCCGCGGTGGCCGTGCGGTTCTGGCGCTGCAGTCCGGCACCGCGAGGCTGCTGCGGTCGCAGGTTCGAATCCTGCCTCGGGCATGGGTGTGTGTGATGTCCTTAGGTTAGTTAGGTTTAAGTAGTTTTAAGTTCTAGGGGACTTATGACCTAAGATGTTGAGTCCCATAGTGCTCAGAGCCATTTGAACCATTTGAGCCATGTTTACTGGACTTATCTCAGAACGTATGCATTATTGGTCCAGGTTTATTGGATTTATTTTCCTTGTTTCGCTGAGTTTTACCACCTCTCAAAGTATTCGACACTTCTTATGAACTCTCTCAATAAGTTCGTTTTAGTATTCCTTAATCTTCTTGGATAATCTATTGTACAGTTTTGTTCTTTGTTATAAATCAATGTTTTGAAGTTTATATTTATTCTTTCTTGTTAAACGTAAGTCTAGTCTAGATCTTGCGCAATGGACATGGATAGAGCTTTTTGTGCAATAATTATTAATGTTATTTTTCATGTGTGCAACTAATAGGTAAACATATTCGTATAGTGCAGTTAGTGTCCCCAGCATTTTGAACAGATCTTCACAATGAGCTCTGTTTTGTATTTTTGGTTGTTATTCTTATGGCCCTTTTCTACAGTTTGTAGACTGTGTTCATATCCTATATATTTGTTTCTCGGAAAAAAACCTTTGGCTAAGAACTGAGAATTTCATATGAATAGTGTGTAACTACACGATACGGGCTGTTACATGCTGATGACGGACCCACAAGGGGAATAACATGCTGAACATATTCTGTTTGCAGGTATCTTTGTATATTCACATCACTTCATCTGAGAATATATATCCATTCCTTAAAATTTTGTGTTCCGTATGCAGTCTATAGTTGTGCTATCTACATGTACATTAAAGGTGGTATTTTTCCCTCCTGAAACTGAAATTCAAGGCATTTGTTTCCTTTATGTTCAACGCCACTTTATTGCATGTTAAGCAGTTGTAAACTTTTTTGAGAGTTTCATTTGCGTTCTCTGCAAGGAGTTCTTTTGTTTTCTTAGTGACTATAACGTTGCTGTCATCAGCAGAGAGAACTTTTTCCCCATGACTAAAACTACTGGGGAGGTCAGAATGAATATCAGGACAGTAATGTTAGAAATATGTTTGCCTTGTTCTGGTAAGTGTTCCACTAAAAATTTAGCCTTATTTGAGGTATGTGCTTACTCTTAATATCGTATCTCATGGGTATGATCGGAACCTGTCATTAGCTACGCCTCTTATTTCTACTAATTCTAGCTCATTTAGGGGATTTCTACGGTCAGAAGTATCAAAAGCTTCATAAAATATCTGAATATATGCCTGTAACCCTCATTATTGCTAATAATTGCTAAGAGCATCAAGTACAACCTTTCTGAATTACAGAATGGCTAATTCCATAATCTCATCACTTCCGACACGAAACCGTGATTCACTTGGAAGGCTGTACTTATTCAAGTAATTCACTAATCCGTCTTAGGAAGCACCATGGCTTTTCTGTGAAACAGCAGAGAATATTTCTCAACACTTATCTGAATATCAGTCAAGAATGCTTATGTCATTATTTTCTTTTATCTGTTTTGGTATGAGACATATATTTTTATTGTATGACTTGAGTGTACCTAACATAACCTTACTAGTGATTTAGTTTCACTTTTTTCTTGTTTCCAGTCAATACCTTGACAGGACTAATGTCTCTCTTCTGTAAAAATAGAGCTATAAAAGTTTTCAGGCAATTCATATGACACAGAGGTTATGGTGAGTTCCTTGAGTAGATTTAACGAAGTAAAGAAGCTACAAAATTCAGCAGACCTAGTTTAAGTTTCTGTTAGGAATTCTAAAACTTCTGTGATTGGTCGCGACGGCCACATACTGTGTGAATCTAATGGTGTTAGTAGTCCATTTGTTGCTTCTCCCCAGTGAAAATAGTTCCGTCTTTCTGAAGGGAGACTACACTAGGTCTGACATTCAATCAGGCAAGTGCTCCAGAGACTCTGTTTTAATTTTAGGTCTTCATTAGGTTACATTTCACGTCTCTGCTGGGTGCTTGAAGTTACACGTGACCAGAAGTTTTATAATGAAGTTGCGAAGATAAAGTACGTAATCTGTTTGACTTTAATTTCCTTAGGTGATGAAGCTGTTATTCTTATTTATAGCGTTCCTGAGTGCGTCTTAAAAATAGCAACATATTTATGGCTCGAGGCGAATCCATCACTTTACAGACCTACTGGCGGTGCATGCAAAACTATGACTTCGAACGATAATCGCCTTCTCATGTTATTCTGTTGGATAACGTTTTGGCACACGAAACCCTCAACGAGTCGCTTTTTTTTCTTTTCTGAAATATTTTAACTGTCAGTTGGTGAGAAAACCCTGTCGCTCTTTGTGACATATACGGGGTGAACCAGAACTCCGCTGAAAATGTTTTAGAGATCGTCGAGGGAAATTTTATGATTATTTTAGTATAACCTCCTGCGTCCTATGGTATCATATATGATATCGCAGGTTTTTATTTCTTATTTTGTCGTGCGTTAACGCTGGCGAGTTGAGCTGCTGGTATCATAAACTATATGTTACGAGCTTGCCGTCTGTCACTTCTTTCACATTCTTAACGATCCCAGTAGGTGGCAGTGGCAACAGCGTTCTGTAGTAGCGGAATTTATACTGCAATGACATGTGAAACAACAAAAATAAACAGCTTCATAAGTTGTTATTACTTAGGATATTTCTATGTCTTATTTTTAAAAGTCTTCGAACTCACATGACTCAAAATCCAGTACTTGAAAGTGATACTACTATCACTAACACAGTTTTCTGCGTTGTATTACCCATGATACCCCAGAAATCTGTTACTGCAATTGCGTTTGTTAGCAATATCAGTTTATAGGTCACACTGAACTACTTACACCTAAATATCATTCCTTTGACATTAAAATTTTAAAAGCATATGTGTTCAAATGTTGACAAAGTGCCTGTAGGTTTGTCTGAAAACGGAATTCTGGAGCTGTTGGAGGTGACAGATCCAAATATATCGGATAAAGAATGTTCCTAAGATAAAGACGATGCTGATTTAACTGTCCAGCATGCAACTCCTCCAGCGGATGACATAAAATGGACAGCGAGAATAATATATCATTTTGTCGATTTTGACATAGCTGCTGCATGGCTAGAATACAGATAGAATGTGTCCAAAATAAATGGGTAAGAAAGGGTACAATGCAATAGTACCCATTTAAACTTGATATTGGTCAAAATATAATCTACTACAAGAGGCTTACGGAACTAAATGAGAGCAGCTCAGAAGAGGATGATGGACAGCAAGAGTCCAAGTGTCCGAGAGTACTTCAGGTGATACCACCATTTCAGTCTAGGTCATGAAACGCTTTGCCCTTGTCAGAGATGAGAAATTCTCACCAGAAGTGCAGATCGAAATGTGGGTTAACAAGATGTAAGAGTCTCACGTCCATTCGTTGTACAAAATGCAAGGTATTCTTATGCATCACAAGTGAACGCAACTGTTTCTTAAAGTTTCACAGTATGTAACCTAAAAACTTAAAGCAGCAAACTGAAAATATTATTTGTTTCTTTTTATTCCTTTCATGATATTATGTGACATTTGATTCCCCAGGTATCAAATATGATACCATATATCAAATTTTATTAAAAGTAAAAATTAAAAAAGCAAAAGTATTTTTTTTTGCAAATTTGTGCATGTAATACCCGAGAAACAGATTTTCATTAAAATAGAACGTTATATGTACTATCAGGACGCAAAAGGGAAAGGACCCGTGGCCACCTGTGGCTCGTTACAGAGTAATGATGTATTTAAGATTTATTAAGTTTATCACTCCAGTTACCTTTATTTATGGGTAAATATACGCACTACAGTGAAAAAGTCTGTAATACGAAAGTGAAAAACAGAAAGCGATGCAGCAACTCTCAAACAGATGCAGAAGTCGTGTAATGGGAAGCTACACACAAGGTGCATTTCGGCAACCTATCCATCGGTAAACCATCCGTACTTGTTGTTGGTTGGTTGATTTGGGGAGACGGCACCAAGCTGCGACGTCATCGGTTCTATCGAATTAGGGAAGGATGGGGAAGGAACTCGGCCATGCTCATTCAAAAGAACCCTTCCGGAATTTGCCTGAAGCGATTCAGGGAAATCACGAAAAACCTAAATGAGGATGGCCTTTTGAACCGTCGTCCTCCTGAATGCGAGAGTGTGCTAACCAATGCGCCACATCGCTCGATGTACTTGCTGTCTATCATCGTTAGCAAATAACTAATTAGGCCATGAGTGGATCGAGTAAGTGTTTCCAAATAGGGCACACAGTGCCTACCGTCAAAATTTCAGTGTTATTCGCGTTTTTGCAGTGAAATACAGATAAAATGGTAAGTGAGGGCAATAAAGTATATGAAATTCCACTGAAGCCACCGAAGACCATGGTCCTTATACCAAAATACTCAGAAAATTCCCATGAACAACATCCGAAATTTTGTCGGTGGAGATGTGGTTCACCCAGTATTTCACGATTTACAGGGTTTTTAAGGTCGTAACGGGCGGTTTATGCATACTTCATTTAACCCATTCGGTGCTGAAAGTTTTAAATGTAACTGTGGTTGCTACATACCTCTCTGCGTTCACTGCAAATCTTAAGAGAGTATTAGATCTTCTCGTGGACTGTGCTGATTTCAGACGATCTCTTTCTTCGTGTTGTACACGGATAAAATTTTCACATCTTCTACATCAGTAAATGTAGTCACGTTGCTTCATTACATTTATAAGCGGTGGTGAAAGTCGTCTGGTCTTAGAAGCACCAGCAACGGGGGCACCTGAGATGAAAGGGCTTACAAGAAACGTGAAACAATTCTGAAGAGCAATAGTTCAAAGATTTATTTAAAAGACAATTGTTACATCAACACTAGACGCTGGTAAATTATATGGTATCATAGCTATACACGAGTAGAATAACTCCAACAGTGTCTTCGAGACATATGCAATAGCGCAGCATCCGTCTGATGGAAAGGCGGTAGCAGACAAGTCTGCGTTACGTCAAATGTTACTCAACGACTTGTGACTGTATAGTTTTTATTTGCAACGTCTGTGCGCCTGAACACGGTTTCCTGACGCTTTGAATAGGGTATTTGACTGTTATCTGGAAATCGTCTTAAATGATTAATTACGTCATTTTATGCCAATAACATGCTTTTTTCTTCCTTGAATTTCAGTACTCTTTTACATAAACGAAAATGAAATTCAAATACAGGGTGATTCAAAAAGAATACCACGACTTCAGGAATTTAAAACTCTGCAACGACAAAAGGCAGAGCTAAGCACTATCCGTCGGCGAATTAAGGGAGCTATAAAGTTTCATTTAGTTGTACATTTGTTCGCTTGAGGCGCTGTTGACTAGGCGTCAGCGTCAGTTGATGCTAAGATGGCGACCGCTCAACAGAAAGCTTTTTGTGTTGTTGAGTACGGCAGAAGTGAATCGACGACAGTTGTTCAGCGTGCATTTCGAACGACGTATGGTGTTAAACCTCCTGATAGGTGGTGTATTAAACGTTGGTATAAACAGTTTACAGAGAATGGGTGTTTGTGCAAAGGGAAAAGTTCTGGACGGCCGATCTTACGGCTGATCTTACCCCCTGCGATTTTTTTTATGGGGGTATGTTATGGATATGGTGTTTCGGCCACCTCTCCCAGCCACCATTGATGATTTGAAACGAGAAATAACAGCAGCTATCCAAACTGTTACGCCTGATATGCTAAAGAGAGTGTGGAACGAGTTGGAGTATCGGGTTGATATTGCTCGTGTGTCTGGAGGGGGCCATATTGAACATCTCTGAACTTGTTTTTGAGTGAAAAAAAACCTTTTTAAATACTCTTTGTAATGATGTATAACAGAAGGTTATATTATGTTTCTTTCATTAAATACACATTTTTAAAGTTGTGGTATTCTTTTTGAATCACCCTGTACTTTCAAAGCCCGCTAAAACGCTCCACTCAAGTCATGTCATGCCTGTGACGTCACCGGCTAGCTCGCTGCTCCTACTGTAATAAAGCCAATTCACAGTGACGTCTTATTTTTTCGAAAAATGAATTACAAATAGTGTGTAGTAACACACTGTACCAATAAAACCCACAAAACCTCTTGAAAAATTGTTTTTGTGTGTTTCAGAGAATGAGAAGCTGCGTAAAAATTAGTTGTACTGTACTGGCAAAATACCACCAGGTCGATGCCCAAGTCATTAAGATGGTCTTAGCATTAATTTACCTCCGAGATACGCTTTCCCGCTATTACAAGGATGGATAGCGTCAGCCGACGAAATTAAACTCTCAATGAAAATTATCGTTACACCATTGGTAGCTCGCTTGGTAGAGCGGTGGATTGTCGAATATTGTAAGACGAAATTCATAGGTGGCTGTTTCGAATCAAATCTACAACAGTATTTCAACTTGTTTATGAAACCAATCGACAGTCCTTTCTTATGAAAAGCAAATAACAATTACAAACCTTCACCACACCTATTAGAAACATAGTGTTACTGTGTTTTCCTTAGCATTTACATGCCCTTACATTTGCAATAGCTGTTCACACACGTCACGTTCAAGGAGCTATTTTCTAGTTAATGTGACCACACACTTTTTACTTTATTGGAAACAATGGTTTTCTCATCTTCATACCATCCACCTAGGGTCCTTATTTTTTAAGCTTTTTAAGTTTCATCACCTTACATAAGATGTAGTTAATTCTGCTTCAGATACTGACGTTAGTTTACACTCAAAACAGCACATCCCTTACGTTTGCGTTAGCTGCATGCTGTGCCTGCTTTATAACTCTCCGGATACAAAACCACATCGTCCTACATCTCATTGTACCGTGGGAGTATGGTGATATCTTCACTACTAGCAGTGCTCTCTGATACAGGTAATTGTTTCAAATCAGATGCCTTTATTTTCAGTTGTCCATTTCTGAGACTAAAATTAATGTGAAGCTATATACAATATATCCCAATATCGAAGCAACTGCTACAACGAGTTCTTGCTAACGGTATTTTCACATTTCGTGTAAAACTTTAAAAAGTTGTAGATTCTTCCAGGACTCGAATCTGTGTTCTTTTCATCAGCAGTCACGTGCACTATACGTTGCGCCACAGAGAGCATGTTTGTGGTAGTACGTCTATTGAGCATCTTGTGCAACGAAAATCAACACTAAGATTTTCCAAGAATAATTTTATTGTGCTTTGGGTCGTGCTTCATGACTGATGGTCGACAATGTAGCTATCAGATACGGACTCATTTGCAAAACTTCCACAATTCTTCGTTTTGAGCGAGTTTAAAAGATGTTACAAGGAGCAAGGAAAAGAACGTTCGTCCTTAACATATCGCAGCTCTAAATGAATGGAGCATAAACTCATCGATTTTCGTAAGGTTTCCACTAGCAGTGTTCACAAAATTCTTTTCTGTCGTTATTTAAAAGTTGTAAATGTGTTTTCCATCACCAAATAGTTAAACTATTTGCAGAAAAGTACGTAAAATCCTAGTAACTTCGGCTTACATTCCTGTAACCCACGTGTAGCTTCGTCTTAACTCCTAGTCTGTGACGTCACCCAAGCCTCGGCCAGTAACATATCGTTACCGACCACGTGACCAAATCTTGATATTTAATGATTTTTCAGCTTTAATTACGTGAAAATAAGACATATTTTCTGAGAATATTGACAGTAAATGTGATTTGAATGTTACAGTCACTCCATGTAACAACAGTCCGAACTATATTTTTAACACAGGAAAATATCCTACAGCCTACAAGTTTCGTCCACTGTTCGACTAGCATTATTGCTAACTGGTTCTGCCTCAGTTCTTTAAGAACGCACTGAGGATACGTAAATAATAACCACATCTATATTTTCAAAATGACACGTACAAGTTTTTAATGGTATACCACCGAGATTTTCTTATGATAAAATGTGCTACTCACAAAACGATTGCATGTTACTTATTGAAACTGCGAGAGGAGCAAAGAAACATTCATCTTTAGAGTCCCACCGACATCGTTGTCTCCTTGGGCGGAACGTAAGTGCTTGTTGGTCAACATTGGATAAGGAATCGGTCGTAATAATCGAATCCCATTTTTCCGGATACGAGTCCACCAACGCATCCTCTAGACTACTTTGTACAGTATGTATAAACCTTATTTCATGCTAAATTACTACTGTTTTACATTACCTGGGAAAGAAAGTGAAGCATCAAGAAGGGGAGGAGAAAAAGAAATGAAATATGACTGGTTGGGAGAGTATGTGGTGTTATTTCAGTGATTACAAATTCGATACAAGTTGACAAACAACTTGCAGTATGAGCCCACTTACTAGTAAGCTGATGCATCCCATGTGGCATAGATGCAGGCACTGATTCGAATGAGAAGAGTGTTGTAAAGGCACTGTATCGTCTCCTGTGGCAAGTTGGCCAACAACTGTTGTCTGGATCTTAACCTCCTGGATACTGAGATGGGAAATAGTTGACGTCCCGGCTGGTATTACTTAAGTTCTATCAGAAACAGATCTGGGGATTTCGCTGGCTACGGGAGTACCTCAACATAATGCAGACAGTTCACAAAGACACGTGCCATGTGTGGACCAACAAAGATCTGTTGAAAAATGGCACCACGCTACCGTCTCATATGAGGTAACACTTGACGACGCAGGATGTCGGTGACGAAGCGCTGTGCTGCTACAGTTCCTTCAGTGACTACCAGTCATCACATGAAACCATACTAGACAGCTTCCTTCACCGTGATGCAAGAAGTAAACCTGCGTGCCTCTCCAAAACATGGGTATTTGTTGAACAATACAGCGTCCTCCCTGATGTTCAGACGTGGTCGCCCAAAACGGTGACGATGAATATTTCTTCCCTCGCGTTCTGATGTAGTCCAGCATCCCACCGCTATCATAACTTTACTCCCTATAAATCTGAATATTGCACGATTTGACCAGCAAATCAGTTGCAGACCTGCAATGAGGCCGCTGTTAAGCTGTGTCAGGTGTTAATAACGCTGTCTCACACGACTACGCAGCATCTCTTTGATCTTCACAGTGCTCACTGAACATATGAGTTTTTCGTACCCCTTATATACCCTACCACGCCTCTTAACAGCACTAATCATGAACAATAATGGTCCAGTTTTGTGGTTATTCTACCTACTGCAAAGATTGTATCTTTTATAATTTACATACACTCTGTTGATCTTGAAACGTGTCAGTAAGGTCCGTTTCATAAA
Source organism: Schistocerca piceifrons (assembly GCF_021461385.2). NCBI lineage: Eukaryota > Metazoa > Arthropoda > Insecta > Orthoptera > Acrididae > Schistocerca > Schistocerca piceifrons. The sequence goes on from NC_060149.1 coordinate 160,897,034, forward strand.
TGTTAAATCCAACAAACGCCTCAACGTGTTGACTACGGCTAGTTTTCGTGTTTCTGTTTTCACTGCCTCGTCAACTCTCATCCTCAGCTGCAGAGTGTGCGTCTGTGTTTAATTATTTATTTTCCCTTCACGCAGTCAATTTTCCTACCTATCTTTTCCCTTTGTGTGTGTGTGTGTGTGTGTGTGTGTGTGTGAGAGAGAGAGAGAGAGAGAGAGAATATGAGTGTGTGCATATGATTGTGTATGAGAGGCTACGAGTAATTTGAAATCCGTTCCGGTGTGTTCAGAGCTCTTCGTAGAGTAGTAGCTTCGTAGTACAAACCTAAACTTCAGACAGCTTGAGCTAAAACCAAAGGCGCTGGTCAGGAAAAGTGAGCGCTTGTCCCGTTTCTCGAGGTACAAGTGCCTAGTTGGCAGCGGTTGTTTTCCCCAACCATTGGTGGAGGGTGAATGTGTCCGCATCAAGGAACTCAGGCACTTTTCAGCAAGACTTGGTAAGTCAAGGACGCACTTCTGTGAGCACTGGTCTTCCATCATCGACAAAACATTCGATTGAATAATTTCGATTTGTATCTGAGGTTAGCTTGGTACCATTCTTTGGGGAGACAAATGAAGGTTTTTGTGAGTCTACATTATTTTTGAAGTAAATTTATTTGTTTCGTGCGGTACGCAGCTTCGTACTTTGTCTTGAAAGTATGACCGTAAAACTTGGAATCTTGTGGTGCTTATGGTAATTTGAAATGTGCAATATTACTTGCATTTTGTTTCTGTGGTCTTGCCATTCATGTATTGCCTTCTATCTCTTGGACTGTTCCTATTTCTAATGCGGTTTGCTTTGTGAATGTTCGACTGAATGCTGGCCATCAGCAAACCGTGTGCTTATCAGTTCAAGAGTATCAACCTTTGTCTATGTTTAATCGATAGATCTTATTCTTCTGAGTTCATCGAGTATCCAAACATTCGTGTAATTCTCATTTATTTTGCAGTTTCTGAATTTATGGGAAATAGTCTTAATACTGGCCGTCAGCCAAACATATGCTTTTCCATACAGGAATATGTACCCATGGTTATAGTTAATCGACAGATTCATTCTCCTATGTTTAACGAGTACCCATATATACAAGCAATTGTAATTTATTCACGATTTTGAATTTATTGAAGATAGACTAAATACTGGCCATTAACCAATTACGTGCTCAGTATACGAAGGCTACTGTAACGTAACCCTTTCGTTAGTATGTACGATGGTTACATTCTTGTGGGATATTACTGATTGGTAATGATTTTTATATTTTTAGGCCCATTTATGTGTTGGTGGGTGACCCTGCTAGTCCAACTAGATCTCGTTACACTCCCTAGAGCACTCTGCGTCTGGCGAACATTTACATTAGAATGGTTGATAGCCTGCATACATTACGGTGTGAATCACTTAGACACGCACATCCCCTGGTTCCTATTTTCATTCTTTGATTCCCACAGAGTTGGTTGTGTTCAATTAGTTCACCTTTTGTATTTCTTTACTTTGCATAAGTAAGTGTTGATTAATGGAATTTCTATAGTAAAATACATTATACTGCTTATACAAATTTTCGCTTGGGAATGTGTCGTGTAAAAGGTTTCCACTTGTAGAAGTTAATGAATAAATTAATTTTTTTATCAGAAGATTTTGTGATGAGTAATGATAACCGGCATTTCTTAACCACTTCCCCATCCAGTCATTCTGGAAAGGAACATCAAATGAACAACAGTTTTGAGTATTCACTGTATTAAAAAGGAGCTGGACCTTGCGTGAGTTAAACAGATAAAATCACAGATACCATTGCACAAACCACGATGTTATTTTCGTCTATCTCCTATGTGCGTGGTATGTAATTCATCCAGTCAGTATGCAGGGTGGCGAACATGGCGTGCGTGAACGAGACATGACTATCAGAGACGGGCGTAGAGGGTCAAAATACATTCAAAGAGCACAGGATCAGCGTTTACGTGGTCGACCCTGCCCAGAATTATCCATACTTTTCGAGATTCCGTAAAACTCTTAGATGGTAGGATGTTATCTAATGGTCTATTTTTATAATTCCAAGGATCACACCGAGCGAGGTGGCGTAGTGGTTAAACACTGGACTCGCATTCGGGAGGACGACGGTTCAATCCCGCGTCCGGCCATCCTGATTTAGGTTTTCCGTGATTTCCCTAAATCGCTCCAGGCAAATGCCGGGATGGTTCCTTTGACAGGGCACGGCCGACTTCCTTCCCAGTCCTTCCCTAATCCGATGAGACCGATGACCTCCTTCCCAAACAACCCCCCCCCCCCCCCCAACCAAGGATCACGTATCTCTTCATGTGTTCTTCCTCTGTGTTGCTAGACTGCACTACCGTGCTGCTCCACAAAATGTATTGTCTGATATTTTGTATTTTTATGTTTATTTGTCTTTATTGCAGTGTGTAATATCCACCTGTGCACCTTGTAATGTGTGGTGTGAGTACTGTAAGACCATCGGTACACACACCATCAGATTATTTGACTTGTCGCTCTAACGAAGTAGGCGAGTGTCAGCAATACGTCTCGTGGTCTTATCGTGGCGTGTTTATCTTCTAGCCGGCCGAAGTGGCCGTGCGGTTAAAGTGCCCGCATCTCGTGGTCGTGCGGTAGCGTTCTCGCTTCCCACGCCCGGGTTCGATTGCCGGCGGGGTCAGGGATTTTCTCTGCCTCGTGATGGCTGGGTGTTGTGTGTTGTCCTTAGGTTAGTTAGGTTTAAGTAGTTCTAAGTTCTAGGGGACTGATGACCATAGATGTTAAGTCCCATAGTGCTCAGAGCCATTTGCACCATTTAAAAGAAACGCAGTCTGCCTTCGGCAGTGACACAGTGCGGACCGTGTTGCCTGCCGGCCGCGCTGTGGTGCGCGCGCCTGTTTGTTTACGCCGGAGCAGCTTCGCGTGTGCGGTGTTGTGAATCTAGAACGAGATGCACACTCGTACAGAAAAACGACTTTGAAGTTCAGTTTTGCGAATGACTATACACGACCAAAGGCACACGAGATTGAACGTTTCTTCAGAGAAGAGGTAAAAATCGATCCACAGGAAATCGTGGGAATCAATATATCGCTCGTTTCAAGCGTCGTCTATGTCAAGCTTGTTGACGAGGCTGCTTGCGAAAGACTTCTACAACGATCACCGAACGGGTATCGTTTCGGTCATGCCGACGGGAATGTTGGTGCGGTTACAGTCGATCACGCGGGAATGGGGATCCGCACTATACGAGTCTTCGAACTTCCGTTTGAGGTCCCGTCTGAACTTGTTACCGACGCCTTTCGACCATACGGTACAGTTCTATCCCATGTGGCCAAAAAATGGACGAGTTTTACCACGTACCCCGTTTTAAATGGGGTGAGACAAATACGGATAGAACTGCGCAAGCACGTCCCCTCTTATTTGTACATAGGAGGTTGTCGAGCGATTATAATCTATGATGGGCAACCTCGCACTTGCTCGGGGTGCGGGAAAGAAGGTCACGTCCGTTCGGAATGCCTCCAGCGACGTTTAGTGCAAACTCCACGGGATGACGTTCAGGCGCCACAACCGACGACTGTCTTACCATTGACCTTTGTGGAAGCCCTGAGAGGCGACGTGAGGGAGACTTCCGATGGGCACCAGCAGCTGCCCCCTATAGAGAACATGGACACCAACGGACTGGAACTACGACCACCGGTTCCACCACAGCAGACACAGGACACCACAGAGGAGATGCAGCTGATGGCCGCTCCAGGCTCATCCGTGGTGGCTGCCAGTGCTTCCACCGAGAGCGTGATAGGCCAGGCCCAAGACGGAGGATACGCAACCCCAACAGCCGATGCGGAAGCAAGGCAACGGAAACAGCGTTCGCCGAAGAGAAGAAAGAAGCGTCGACTGACTTCTGCTGACGATAGCCATAGTCCCGAGGGGACAGTGGACGACAACGACAGTATCGACCTGAGACCAGTGGATTCAACAGATACCGAGATGACGATGCAGGAACTACACAGCGACGATAACTTGAACTCTCCTTCTGGTGACCGGAAGGCGGAAGTGGAGATGACAACTGTCCAACATCAGAGCGATGACAACGTTACCTCCCATCCTTCGACCAGTTCCGGAAATATGCTGGGGGACTGGGAGCAAGAAATGGACCAACAGGAACAGGATGAAAATACGAACGCGACGATTGAGGACAGTCCTGGCCAGAGGCCGGGAGGGGTCGGGAAATGTTGACCAACTTAGTGTGTTGAGGAGCGCCGGGGGTGCAGATGGACGCTTAATGACACCGCCCTACAACTGATGAACACAAGCCAGGCGCACCGCATTGCCACGTTAAGCATTAATGGCATACGGACACCGCTTAAAATTCAAATGCTGAAAGATATGTTACGCGCTGCGGACGTGGATATTGTACTCCTACAAGAAGTGCGTTTCACATCGCCGCCAGAGTTCTACGGTTACGAGGCACATTATTCAGTGCACGATGAAAGTGGATGCGGTGTGGCGATTCTCACCATGGAAGGAATAGGGGTGGAGGACGTCAGGTCTCTCCCTTCGGCACGCGGCATAGCGATCACTGTCGATGGCGTTCGTTTCCTCAATTTATACGCACCATCTGGCTCCACAAAACGAAGAGAAAGGGCGACTTTTTACACCGAAGAGATAGCACCGTTGTTCGCTGGACGCTTTGATAACTATATAGTGGGCGGCGACTTTAATTGTGTCGTCGACAAAAAGGACCAAGTACCTTATTATGTGCCATGCATGGAACTGCGTGCGTTGATTACCGAAATGGCGCTTCTGGATACCTGGGAACTGCAGCATGGTGACAGACCGGGTTATACGTTTGTCACGGAACACTCGGCGAGTAGACTTGATAGAGTGTACGTGACACGAGCTCTACGGACGACGATACTGGATGCCGAAATCTGGCCAGCGGCTTTTACGGATCATATGGCGTACGTCTGTACGATTTCACTAACGCGTCAGAAGATATGGCGGAGTAAAGGTCACTGGAAAATGAATTGTGCACTTTTACGTGACACTGAATGTCACCGGTCGATAGAGGCGGCCTGGGAGACCTGCGTTCGCCGCCAACGAGCATACACCTCGGTTCTCCAGTGGTGGATTAAATGCGCAAAACCAACGTTACGCAGAACGTTGATACGATACGGGCAGGACAAATCGCAGTGGAACCGCACAACGGCTGATTTTTATTTTACAGCCCTGAGGGAGCTGATGACCCAACAACCATCGCCGGAAAGGCACACGGCCATGCGCAGGATAAAAGCCAAGTTATTACAGCTGACGAGACTAAGAATGGAAGGCATAATGGTCCGGGCGAGATTGGCCGACACAGTTGCTGCCGATACCCCCTCCATGCACCACGTGGTACGTGAACGCCAACGACGACGCAGGACATTGATCAGGGAACTAATCTCTGAAACTGGCCAGCAAGTTGTGCACCAGCGTGATATTGCGCATGTGTTTACCGACTATTTCCGCCAGTTATATGGACCTGTACATGTGAACCACGAGACACTACATGATGTCATCTCGGAAATGCCAGATAGAGGACCACCACTGGATGCAGAGACTTTCATCACAGCGATAACAGAGGACGAGCTGACAGACGCAATTGCCAGGGGGGCTCCGAACAAGTCCCCAGGACAGGACGGCTTCCCAATTGAATTTTACCGCGCCTATGCATACCTCATGGGACGGACCTGGATTCAGATGTACAACGAACTCCTGTTACCGCAGACTGAGATAACTGCCGAATTCAAGGAGGGTATCATCATCCCAATACCCAAACCACGCGGGGGCAGAAATCCAGGAGATTATAGACCACTCACTCTCTTGAACTGCGGCTATAAGATTTTCGCGCGCATCCTTGGGGCTCGCCTGCGGTCTTCACTTTCTGATAGACTCCTCATAGATCAAACTTGCCTCGGCGGTAAGAGCAACGTACATACGGCGCTCAGTGACTACCGAGATATCATCGCATTAGCAGCGGCATGCCGAGTGCGTGGGGCACTCGTCGCTATTGACTTCGATCATGCATTCGACAGCGTGGATCATACTTTTTTGCATGCGGTGATGGGCATATTGGGAATCCCACAGGCCTTCATCCTAGTGATCATGCGACTGTTACACGGCGTACGATCAAAGGTCTCGGTGAATGGGCGGGGCACAGACTACATTGTTATTTCAAGGTCAGTTCGTCAAGGTTGCCGTGGGCTACGTGTATAACGAATCGGAAAAGGACAAAATCGATTTTTGGCATTTTCTCCTGGATGGACACACGAAGCTGCAACAGCATAAGAAATATAGGCAAGACTTCGCTAATTACTTGCGACTTACATTTACCGACCCGCCGGCCAGATGGGGTGTGACGGGTGAGAGATGAGATAGACGAAGAAGCCGAGACAGACATCGATCACACTTACGGTCCCTTAGTTAATTTCGAGAAGACGACCCAGTCCTACACCAACGTCTGGAGAACGAGTCGATAGATGGCTCTCTTGCTCTATCGAACGTCGGGTCGTGAGCAGGTGTCGCCCCCGACACGAATTTCATTTCATTGCTACAGGAGCATGTATCTTTTGTATTTGTACTATCCGCAATGTCTTCATGTCTTTCATTTGGGCATTTTCAGTTTTTTCATTTCCTTAATTAATTATTTTTCTAATTAGCCACAATTTGTCAACATATGGACTTTGTAGACACTATTTATGCGGTAATACAACAACATGTATGTCAGCAAAGGTGGTAAGCCTGACATTGGATAAAAACAAAATCAAAAATTAAAAAAATAAAACTAAAAAAAACAGGTGTTGGACTGCTATGCAAAAGGTTATGAGTTCGAATCTAGTGCGGTGCTTAATATATTCATTATTTAAAAACGATATCGAAGTGCCCTTCTTCACGAATTATATTCGTTTGAATGCAATTTTTTGAAATTTCTAGTGCAAAAAAAAAAAGGCGCTGCAGTCTGGAACCGCAAGACCGCTACGGTCGCAGGTTCGAATCCTGCCTCGGGCATGGATGTGTATGATGTCTTTATGTTAGTTAGGTTTAACTAGTTCTAAGTTCTAGGGGACTAATGACCTCAGCAGTTGAGTCCCATAGTGCTCAGAGCCATTTGAACCATTTTGAACTTTTGTTTATCTTCTGCCGTTAGGTCAGACGATAGAAATGCCACTTGCACGCCTAGAGTAGCAGATTGACGATGACCAACTTTAAACAGAACTTGATTAATTTTCACACACATTTATTAAAATAATAACAAGCATAAAAATAACTTAACTTAGTTCAGGATGCTATTTACAATTGACAATCTGAAGTTCCTTTGGTCTTGGTACGTTAATCTTATTCTCACATATCTCTGATACTTGACAATGTGTCTATACATTTCTCTTCATGGCTATGTACAAGAATATGATAATCTTATTAGGCGCAGACTGAAACTTGACTACAGACTGATGCAGACTGACTAATCGGAGGTATGTACTCTCGTTATAATACCTCGCGCGTTCACCTCACTGCGCGAGTGTGATCCACGAGGAGAAAAGGTTCTACGTTAGCAGCAATCTCATTGGCTGCGTGACATATTAATACGCGGATCGGTGGAAGCAGAATTTGGTCCGTCTCGTAGAGCGGAGACGGACGAGCGCTGCGTCTGCGCTGTTGTGCTTAGCGGGGCGCGCTCTAGTGGGAAAATTGTGTACGCGCTGACTACGCGGAACTATGTACACAATTACCCTCCTGAACCCACCGATTCCATATTCTGCTACCAGTCATTGGATCTCGACCAACGCGAGCAGCAATGTCGCGATACGATAAGCCACAATCGCGATAGGCTACATTCCGACCTTTATCAAAGTCGGAAACGTGATGGTACGCATTTCTCCTCCTTTCACGAGCCATCACAACAACGTTTCACCAGGTAACGCCAGTCAACTGCTGTTTGTGGATGAGAAATCGGTTGGAAACTTTCCTCATGTCAGCACGTTGTAGGTGTTGCCACCGGCGCCAACCTTGTGTGAATGCTCTGAAAAGTTAATCAATTGTATATCACAGCATCTTCTTCCTGTTGCTTAAATTTCGTGTCTGTAGCACGTCATCTTCGTGGTGTAGCAATTTTAATGGCCAGTAGTGTACATTCGACGCCACATTGGGCCACTTGCGCGCTGGAGGGGGATGAAATGACGATGAAGACCGGACAACACTCAGTCCCTGAGCGGAGAAAATCCCCGACCCACCCGGGAATCGAACCCAGGCCCTTAGAACGGCATTCCGTCACGCTGACCACTTTATTTTGCATTTTGTTCGTTGCTGATCGTTGTGTTTGGTCGTTGCGGACATCACATGACATCCGTTCAAGTTCGTTGTTGATCCTTTCACTCAGTTTGTTATTACAGAGGCCAACCAGCTCTCTGACCGAACACGCTGAGCGACTGTGCCGGCTACCACTCAACGATCGGGGCGGACTTATGTGTAGTGGTTAAGACTCTTTGGTATTTTGTAAACGTGATGCAAATCTTGGGAGTGATTTTGTGGTGTTCAAGAGATCTGTTTACCTAACTGCAGCGTAGTAGTCAGTGAGTTAATAGGAATGAGTGTGATAACTCGGTCAAAGCCGAGAATAAGGCTAACGATGAGAGTTCGTTACTGACGAACAAGACAGCTGATTTCAACCTGCTGGGTTATAGGGTCACCATGTTCGACGTGTGTGATGGCAGTTTGCCCCAAAGGATTGCTAACGATCATGCAGACAATCTAAGGAATGAGGAAATTAGTCAAGAGTCGCAAGAGGCGATCTTATCTTTAGATCACATACATGACGATGTGGCACTAGAATCGCAGATGCAGAAATTCCTTTGTAACAAGTTTTTTAACTTCTATTGCAGGCCTTTTCGCGTAACACATCCAAACACCATGGAATTAGAAACACCACATTCCAAGTGTTCGAGGGGAGTGCAGTTTGAAGATATTTATAGGATAACTGAGTAATGGGCATGGGAAGCTGAATTTTCTTTTTCTTATAATTTTATATCTAGTATGTGTATGCTTAAATGTGTGGTTCCCTCTAGGTTACTATGTTATTCGTGATTATCTTCCGTTCCTGAATATTACGTGAGTGTCACCGTTGACTTAAGTATTCCTAATTGTGTTATAAGTGGGCACGATTCGTATGATGTTTAGGTAAGGTTGCATTTTGTGGGGAATTGATCCAGCCGAAAGGGAGTGCAGACAGTTGAATTTGAGTGTTAAGCTCTGAAAACTACTGGGCGAGATGAATGCCTTTTATGCAGCATCATGTCTTTCCTAATGTTTCAGATTCTTTCGTTAGTGCAACGTTGATGAATTTAAGTTCAAGTTCAGAGAACGCTTGCTGTTATGTGAAAAAATTCCAGCTGCCAGGTAGAAGCGTGCCCATATGGATGAAGTGAGAGTTGGCATTAAGGATTTATTTTTATTTTTCCGGTCGCTGAAAAAGTGCTCTAAGGGAGAGGTTATGAAAATATGAATATGTCGTGTAGGACAGAGAGAATACTCGGAATTCGACATCTGTCTTGTATTGTCACTTAAATACACACCAAGATTTCTTTTAGTTTGTTTTACTATGGGACCTTGGAGACAGGAGGAACAGTGAAGGCTCCTACGAAGGTGGATGAGATGAACGACGATGGCAACGAGAATGTCAAATAAGACATTTTTTTCATGTGCCTTCTAAATGAGGATATCTTTCCATGTAGCAAGAGATACATTACTGTAAAGGGTGACGATTATATGCTCATCAGGGTAACCAATGCCACGAGCTAAGTTACATAAGCAAGGTAGAGAAACAGCAATGACATTTTTGTGGAATAAGTAATGGATATATGAGCATCTCAGCGTGTTCATATTAATTTTTATACTTTATACCATTGTCCTGGTACTGGTTGTAAGTGTCTTCCCAATTTAAATATTCATTCAAATGAGCTGTTATGTTAAGATATCTGGCTGGTGACTGTCAAACACGCATTAGAAGGAAGCGAAGGCTATCATTAGTCATCAAGAGAAAAAGAATATATATAGCAATAGGACTTCCAGGACACAATTCAAAGACTACGTTGTTGCGTAGAAAAGAATGCATGCAAGGGAACATAATAATGTAGTCCTACTAATTTTAGTAGTTTCTGGAATTGTAGCCTTTCAGCAATGTTGTAAAGTGTCAAGAGTAGGCAGAAGGGTTGTACTAAATTGTGACGATCCTGTAATGAAGAGGAATTGAATAGATAGAATTGATGCCTCGGATTTTTTTCAGGCCTTTTCTTCATCTTAGAGTATTGTCAATACAAAATATCTGTTTGTGATGTGAAAATTAGCTTCCTTGTCAGTCATGCCACTGAGATTTGAATTTTAAAGATTTATCACATTCTTGTGAATTACATCTTTTTTTATTCATTGTCATTTCGAAAAGCCAACCACTCAAGCTGCTTGTAAATTTGTAAATGATTGTTTCATACTCCTCTTGAGGAGGACACTGTGCGGTGTGTGTGTCTAGTATTGTAGAGATTAATATTGCCCATTTGTAAACGGGTTTTTCTTATCTTCGTGTTCTCTAGAAAGTGGTTAGATGTTAAGATGCTTCTGTGTGTGTTAATGTTTCTAAATTTTGCCTGTAAACCAATGGACGTATATGGGGGCTCAAGAACGGATTGCGCTCGTGAGGAGAGCTATCGGGCCTGGCTGTTTGGGGGAAGCAGTGAGGGCCACTCTCCTTTCACTGACGGAAAAAAATTTTAGTATAAAAATAATTAATGTAGAGTAGTGGAATTTCAGGAATACCTTTATCTAGGTGACATATTCAAATGATTAATATTCCAAGATCTCAGTTTAATGTAAGCACGAGATAAGCCATTGAAAATGTGCAATGCTGCTACATTAATAACCAATTTAACCGCCAGAATGTTAAATGGAGGAATGCAAACGAGCATGCATTGTGTTACACAGGTACTGGATGTCAGTTTGTGGTATGGAGTTCAATGAATGCGGCACTTGGTGGCCAATAAATGGAGGGTTAATGCCGTTTGTGGATGAGGCTGCAGTTGTCGTCCGATGATGTCCCATATGTGTCCGATAGGAGACTGATCTGGTGAGCGAGCATGCCAAGGCAGCATGTCGAAACTCTGGAGAGCGTGTTGCGTTACAACAGCGCTATTTTGGCGAGCGTTATCCTGTTGGGCAACACCTCTTGCTATGCTGGTCATTAATAAGGTCGTATCACCAGACTGAAGTAAAATTTTGCTCTCAGGATGCGTGTGAAAACCACGAGAGTGCTCCTCCTGTCATATGAAATCGCATCCCAGAACATAACTTCAGATGTAGGTCCTGTGTGTCTAGCACACGCGCAGGTTGGATGCAGGCCGTCAACTGACCTCCTTGTAACCAACACACAGCCATCATTGGCACCAACGGAGAACGAGCTTTCATCGGAAACCACAACAGAGCTTTACTTTCCCCTCCAATGACCTCTCACTTGGTTCAAATGGCTCTAAGCACTATGGGACTTAACATCTGAGGTCATCAGTCCCCTAGACTTAGAACTACTTAAACCTAACTAACCTAAGGAGATCACACACATCCATGCCTGAGGCAGAAATCGAACCCGCGACCGTAGCAGCAGCGCGGTTCCAGACTGAAGCGCCTAGAACCGCTCGGCCACAATGGCCGGCACTCCCACTTGATGCCACTGAAATCGTAAATGGGGGTCGTTTCGAGCCAGTGGAATGCACGCTACAAGGCCTCTGGCTCAGAGCTGTTCTTAAAGCAACCGATTTGTAACACTTCGTTGCGTCACTGTGGTGCCAAATGCTGCTCATACTGCTGCTGCAGATGCAGTACGATGCGACAGACCCATACGCCGAGCACGATGGCTTCCCCTCTCGGTAGTGCCACGTGCTCGTCTCCTTGGTACCGTACATACTCGTGACCACCGGGCCAGTATTCATTTATAGTGGTTACATTCCTGCCAAATCTTCCTGCTGTGTTACAGAAGAAATATGTAGCTTCTCGTAGTACTATTACACGACCTCGTTCAAACTCAGTGAGGTGCTTATAGTGGCGTCTTTGCCGTGTTAAAAGCACTCTTAATTAAATTCAACTCACCACGTCCATTCTCAAAGGTAACTAACACTCACGAGCGTTACGGCCTGTATTTAAAGCAAATCTGATTTATGGCGCTACTAGGGCCGCTCTTATGCGACTGATGCGAAATGTGAATAGACGTCGTTTTTCAGATGAAGTAACTCGCCTACCAACTTTTGTTTCTGTCGCACAACTCCTCATTGGTGTTGCGATTATTTTCCATCGGTGTTTGTCGCATGGGAAGGCGCTCACAGAACATTTCAACTGGCTGTCCCTTATGAAAGGCGGTCATTCTTTTGTAGTCCAAGGACAGTGTCCAGTGTGGGTGGAGCACTGCCCTCCCCAGTCCCAAGGTAATACTCACTGATGTCACGCCGGTTTCGGGCCACTAAATCCTGCTACCACAATGCATGACGAGTTGACAAAACTGTCTTGACGTCAGAAGCTATTCTGTCATCACTTTGTGTAGTGTGGCTATTGGCGAGATCACGCCCATTATCAGACCACAGTTGGGACACACCGGGCACTGTGCAAAGTGACGTACACTGACTAAGTGCATCATGCAGCCACAATTCTGATGCCCATCACACCACACAACATTTCTACAAAAATTTGGCAACCACAAGCTAAAAGAAGAGAGACTGTCTACCTGAAACGCTCCGCGCGATACCCACCCCAAGCACGCTCGTGCTACAAGTCAAATAAGGCCCATCCGGGGTACGGATGAAGTATCCTTACCAAACTTGAGGCGAGAGGCAACAGGAGTTCCAACGGGGAATAGATTGGTATGTCATCAAAAAGATGTTATTTGCTCCTTCCCCTCAGACCAAGATGCCCACCGTGCTGGTGTACTCCACTATCGAAATACTGTGCAGTTACCTCTATTACGTCATGAAGATTAATTTTTTATGCTCATAAAGGACTATGAAATCAAGTGTTTTGTGAGGCTATGTGGAAGGTATTACGTGAACCTTATTTAATTTAATTTTTTTCTTATGTCAGTCTGCGCAGTATGTTACAGTTCATTTCGTGATGTAGCACATGTCTTCTTAAATTATGTCACTTCGCTGGGTGCTACGTCTCGTAACATTTGCTATGCAGCTGGTGGAGCAGCCATTGCTCCTCAAAGTGCATTTCAGGTGTTGCATCTCTCGTCAGAGATGCTGCAGGTCATATATTCTCCCTGTGAGCATTGCGAGCATATTAAGCATACCCTTATTCTGGCTCAGATGATGGCTTGAAAGTCAGTTCAGTTATCAGTCCTTGTGTATTAGATTTCGATGCTCACCATTTCATCTAAACATCCCATCTACAAAGGGCACCCGTTGCTCCATTTCATCCTTCAATTTTGATCTAATGTTGCCTTGGGAACTTAGTATATCGTTGACCTGTTCTGACCCTTGGTTCCACGAGATGATGGTGTTGTCTACATACCTGTACCATACCTTAGGTTTGCATAATGCCAGATATAATTCCTGTCATTCACTGGGAGTATTTTAGTTAAATTTCAGAGCATAAGTGAAACAGTTTCGATGTAACATCTTGGTAGGCATGCCTCTGTGTGCCGCCAGGTGACACAATGGCGTACAGGGATATTTTTAAAAGATAATACGTTTATACACAACTGGCACCAAGTTACCAAGGCACTATGCAGATTGTTACGACTTGTCAAAATGTCAAGACGGAAAGGGGTCGACCTGAGCTCGGCATAGGAAGATTCCAGCTATGAATCTTCACTTGTAGACATAAATTAAGATAGTCACGTGAGGATGAAATTTTCCAGCAGCCCTAGAAGCTAATGAATACAGCCATGTGAAAGGGCCTTAATAAGTGTAGAAAACAGAGCCATAGTCAGAATAATGTCAGTATCAAGGAAGTAGTAGAATAGCAGAAGATCGCAGTAACTGAGAGAGAGCCAGAGTGTGAGATGGCAGCAGCTACCGATCCAGCAGCAGTACTTCATCTACGAGAAAACAGTATTAATCTAGAAATTTTGGAAATTTGTGGTTAGTTCTATGGGACAAAACTATTGAGGTAATCGGTCCCTAGGCTTACACAGTACTTACTCTAACCTAAACTAACTTACGCTAAGGACAACACACACACCCATGCCCGAGGGAGGAATCGAACCTCCGACGGGGGAAGCCGAGCGAACCGTGGCAACACTCCCGAGACCGCGTGGCTATTAATCTGGGCGGCACAACCGCAAACAGTAGGTAATTGGCAAAATTATTTGTATCTGATATATGTTAAAATGAATAGTGTTGAACAGAGACAGACATTCTCTGTCTCATAAAGCACTGTAGCGGATTTCAGTTGTTAGCAGCAACAAGTAACCCAATAGCGCCTGTTTCCTTTGAAGGAGTCCAAGGTTCCAGTGGTGAAATAATTAGTCCAAGTGGCCATAAATTCAGCAGACGTTACGACAAGAGGCAAAGATTGCACTTGTCTCTCAATTAGGCACTAAATATAGTGAATTTAATGAGATTAGTACAAGGAGCCAGATGGCTCTTTTCTCTTGATAGTGGGAAGCCCATACGGAATAGGATGGAATCATAAAGAAATGTGTTTCAATGGTAAATAAATAGGTATCAACTCATTTACACATATGTTAAGGTATTTGATGATCAAACACCTCTCATATAAATATGTCTTATGTTAAATAAACTCATTGGAAGAGTTCATATCATCTTGCTCCTTTGGCTGATCACTATCCCTGCCAGATATCCTTCTCTCTTCCCCAACACCGACCTTAAAAATCCAATAAGGATCTACTCCCTGTTGACTACATTATAAAGGTTATTTAGGGGAAAGCACAAAGAAACAATATCGTCGTTAATGGCCTGATTGCGCAATGCTAAAAAAAAAGTGCTCAAATAAGTGTGAATTCCTAAGGGACCAGACTGCTTAGGTCATCGGTCGCTAGTCTTAACCGCTACTTAAACTAACTTATGCTAAGAACAACACACACATCCATGCCCGAGGGAGGACTCAAACCTGTGGTGGGAAGAGCTGCGCAGACAGTGACATGACGCATTAAACCGCGCGACCACTCCCGCGCCTGCACAATGCAGGTCACACCAACACTGTATCGGTAGCTTGGATCTGTGCTGGGACGAAACATGCCTGTCTTTCTGAATGTTCCGTGAAGAAATTTGCAACCACCAGACTAAGTGGACTTCTCATGACCATGACTTCTAGCTGTTCATAGAAATCGCCATTCATATTCAGCAGCTCAAAGTAAGACATGCACGGTACGCACTGATGATATCGTGCAGGAAGTCGAACAAACATGCTCCGTACAGCAACTGAGTATCACTTTAGTAAACAAAGAAACAAAATCAAAGATATCTAGGATGTTGTTACGTTCAAGTTCCAGCTTCAAAAATTGTTCAAATGTGTGTGAAATCTTATGGGACTTAACTGCTAAGGTCACCAGACCCTAAGCTTACACACTACTTAACCTAAATTATCCTAAGGACAAACACACACACCCATGCCCGAGGGAGGACTCGAACCTCCGCCGGGACCAGCCGCACAGTCCATGACTGCAGCTCCCAGACCGCTCGGCTAATCCCGCGCGGCAGTTCCAGTTTCTTCATCTTCTCAATTAAATGTTCCAACAGCCGAATCCTTATGTATATATCGGTTTGTCCTCGTGCTGTTTCACCAGTTGATGAGGTATGAGTGCTTGTGATTGATCTTAATGGTATATGCGTTATATATTAGTTTTTGGTAACCCATACAACTGAAGTGGAAAGGCTTTTGTATTGCGCAGGTCCTCTGTACATCAGCGAATTCAGAACACACCTTGATTAGCCGATCCGTGTTTTGTCTGATTCGCTATATTGGATCTGCGCATATCTTTCATTAGGTTGTTGCATCATAACTATGAAAAGAGGTCGTACGTCGTTTAGTGAGGACATTTAACAACGAATTTATACGAAGACGGAATTACGGTTTCTTAATGTTTCAGGAAATAATTTAAGGGAGCAATTTCTCTGACTCGCCCTGAATATACATAGTATTTCATAGGTCCTACTACAGGCTTCTAGATATTGTAGATGGGACTTACTACATCAATTTTTGATGAAGAAACCATTCTAGGATCTCAACTGCTTGGATATAAAAACAGTTTCAAGATTGCATCATTTTAAAATTTCCCACTTCACGTAGTGGTGCATAGTCGTAGAACTGCTCATTGTATGGATCGAGAAAGTTTTCCGTAGCACCTCAATATATCACGTACCATTTTTGTTCGACTACAACATCGGTTGCGACGAACTGATACGTTAGCAACCGGGAGGATTGACTGTGGTGCTCCACGGACGCGCACCATTATTTAAGGATCGTGGGTATGAAAGCACGTACACTGTTGCATGCCAACCTTTTGTAGGGTAGTAAAATAGATGAAACTTTCGAAGTCCGAGAGAGAAGCTATCTCGCTACAGGCGTTTCTGGCGAGCCAGGAAGCAGAATTCAGTAGAATGTAGTGCGGCAGAGCAGCCAAACAGGGTCGCGTCACCTTCGTTATGCGACGAAAGCAAGGCTTTGGGGAATGCAATAAACGCTACCAAGAGCTCTCACAAATCAGTTCTACGGTCGAAAAAGCTCTTTAAGCAAGCACAGCAGAAGGGAAACCGTTGATACCTTCGTAATAGCAAGCCCTATGTGATCATGACGAATGAGGTCGGGTAAACATTAGCCACAACTTTGCTCCATAGCTACCACAGCAGTTTAGCTCTTCAGGCAGTCAGTCAGATGGAACGATTGTGTACATGATTGCAGCGAAGTGACGTCTGGCGCAAGTCCGTTGTAGATTTCCTGCACGCTACGGACAACAACAGTTGCTACTGGGAGAGATGGCTACATCACCATAATCACCAGTTTCAGAGCTCAACCCCACAGTCTGCCTCTGTCGCTGATGGGATGATCTGGAGGACTTTCTGCCCCATCACGATCATGACACCAGCTATCCTGACATTCCAGCGGACTGAATAGGGCCTACTAGGACGCAGGCCAATATCGTCGAACTTCACAGCTGCACAATAGTCATCGCGGTACGGCGGATGACGAGAAGGGTGGTGCGTCGGATCACCTCCAAATTCGGCGTGTGTAAGTTCGACACACGCGTCGCCGTCGGTCACTGCCGTGGCGTCGCGGTACAGTCACACCCGGGGCCACTGCAAGCGGTGAACTACCAGTGCAATAAAATGGTTCAAATGGCTGTGAGCACTATGGGACTTAACATTTGAGGTCATCAGTCCCCTAGACTTAGAACTACTAAAATCTAACTAACGTAAGGACATCAAACACATCGATGCCAGAGGCAGGATTCGAACCTGCGACAGTAGCAGCAGCTCGTTTCCGTACTGAAGCGCCTAGAGTCGCTCGGTCACAACGGCCGGCTACTACGAGTGCAACAGCCGGCTGGAAAGAAGTGTGTGATGTTAGCTGTCGTGAGCGGGCTGGAGGTTGTTTACGACGCGATTCTTTTACTGCATATACCGGCGACTACAGGCCATTACCATCCTGCCGAGGAAAACTGGCAAGGAGCGAAAAAGATCGGAAAAGACCGCGCCGAAATGCAGACTGGAACAGACAGCCTTGTAACGCTTCGGTTCAAACGCGTTCACACGGCGAGAGCGTTCAGTCGTGCTGGCTTACTAGTGTCACGACTCTCGCCCCGTCCTCACAGCTTCACTTCTGCCAGTACCTCGTCTCCTATCTTCCAAACATCACAGAAGGTCTGCTGCTACCTTGCAGGACTAGCACTCCTGGGTGGGGGGGGGAAGGACATTGTGGTGACATAGCCTAGCCACAGCCTGCGGGATGTTTCCAGAATGAGATTTTCACTCTGCTACGGAGTGTGCGCACACAGTTTTAATCTGCCAGGAAGTTTCATATCAGTGAAAATCTCGTTCTCGAAACATCCCGCAGGCTATGGCTAGGCTATGTCTCTGCAATGTCCTTTCTCCCAGGAGTGCTAGTTCTGCAAGGTTGCAGAAGACCTTATGTGAAGTTTGGAAGGTAGGAGACGAGGTACTGGCAGAAGTGTAGCTGTGAGGAACGGACCTGAGCCGCGTTTGGGTAGCTCAGATGGTGGATATTAGCTATGTCGGAGAAGTCTTCCCAACAACACGACTGCCGACGTCGCGAGATGTGTACGCCGGTGCCCCAGGAATACCCCGGAAAAGATATGGCGCATTATACGGAACGTGTACCTCCCAACGTCGGTACGCTCAACATGGTATGTGGTGGTAAACAGGAAGTTCGCAACCAACCAAAGGCGGCATGCGATTCATTTGGCAGACACTCCATTATGTTTAAGCTGTACAACAGTGGACACTGATAAACATCGTTTAGCATGTAGTGGGGCGGCTCCGGTATGGCACTTGGCACGACAGACATTGGCGTTCCTGTTATGCACTGCCCCTCACACAATTTCATCGGACACATCCTTTTCCCCCAAGAATCTTATTTTCTGGTCCATAAAACAAATGCAGTGACATGGGTACGGGGAATGGTTGTGGGCAATGTCTACAACGAATCGGAAAAGGACAGAATGGATTTTTGGCATTTTCTCCTGGATTGACACGCGAAGCTTCAAGAGCATAAGAAATATAGGCAAGACTTCGCTAATTATCTGCGGCGGACATTCACCAACATGCCGGCCAGATGTGTGACGGGTGAGAGATGAGATAGACGAAGTAAGTCGAGACAGGCATCGATCACACTTAACGGAACCTTAGCTATTTTCGAGAAGACGACCCAGTCTCACGCCAACGTCTGGAGGACGGCTCGATAGATGGCTCTATTGCTCTGTCGACCGTCGGAAGGTGATCAGGTGTCGCTAACAACTTGAATTTCATTTCATTGCTAGAGGAGCATGTTTCTTTGCTATTTGTACTATCAGCGATGTCGTCATGTCATTTTCATTTGGACAATTTCAGTTTTATTCATTTCCTGACTAAATTAATTTCTAATTACCCTATATTTGTCAAAATTTGGTCATTGTAGCCAAAAAAAGTGGTAAGGCGACCGCTCGCGCTAAAAAACATCGCGCTAAAAAACAAGAAAAGGTTGGTAGAACTCTTGCCCGGAAAGGCAAAAAACGAAAGATGGTAGAGCACTTACCCGCGAAAAGCAAAGGTCCCGAGTTAGAGTCTTGGTGCGGCACACAGTTTTAATCTGCCAGGAAGTTTCATATCAGCGCACAGTCTGCTGTAGAGTGAAAATCTTGTTCTGGCACAATTATATTTCTTCTACATTGTCGGTAACTGCGAGAAGTAACCAGTGGCAGCGTGCTGATCATCGTCCTGTTTCTATTCTGACCACCACTTCCGTCGAAAAAAAAGTAAGTTTTTTCGCTCCTTCGAAGCTTAGGTTAGTTAGTATGTGGTGAACCATGGACTTTATTTGGTTTGATCCTTTTGCATATTCCTACTATTTCAATTATTCCCATTTCTTATACTACCTTCTGCATTTAAATCGTCCACAAAATCACTCATTTTCTTCAAAACACTCACAACAAACATGTCAACAGACACACTGTTCATCAGTTTAACTGTACTTACCGGCACATATTTCGACGATTCATCGGAGGCATGAGCTTCATTGTTGCGTACGCGGTCGCTACAGCGCAGCCAAACTATCTCTGTAGCTCTGAATGTCTATATTGGGAAGTCTAATGTCAGTTGGAGTGCTTTGCATCCGAACATGGCACGGCGACCTCCATGTCAGTTGAACTTGCCGCGTTTTGGAAACATTGGACATTTAGGGGCTTTGCACACGAAGACAACGTGCAGTTAGCGTCCTTTACATCCGAACACTATTTTTCTGCAGCCATTTTCAATGGTATATAGCGGGTTTTGCACCTATAAAACCTATACCATTGTGTATACCGCAGTGTGTCCAGCTCAAAATCGGATAAAAAGGAATTTTGCGGCTTCTGCATTTGGGCTACTCTTATAGATAAGGACTTTATCCGACACATTTTATATCTACATCAAATAATAACGCTGCTGATGAAAGGCAACTTATGCTTGTTTGCTCCTAGAAGTTTTATATGTACTGTATGACACTAAATGTTACTTACGTTCCAACTCTGACTCAGCCGTCAATGCCGAAACTGTTACTCCTTTCCACTCGTTAAGGAGCTTCGCTGTTGCTACGAGACGTGCAGAGTCTGGCCACGACGTGTCTGCTGTTTGCGTGCAGGTAGCTTCTGTCTTATGTTCGCATTTTACAGCTGCGTGTGCAGCTGGCTTGCTTATTGCTGCGGTGGGAGCCTTTAGACGCCGTAAATTTGCTAGACACACTGTTGCCACGTTTACGTATATTTGGCTCTAACACTTTCCTCCGGCCTCCTTGCTGGTAATATACAGAAATGCCATCACCTGTTTAATGCACATCCGCCGTATATAATCTGGCCAGCTTCTGTCATTTCATATGTAACAGCAAGGACGGTGTTCGTTTTACGGAGGGGTCAGTTTAAAGCTCTACACAAAATCACGTTTATCTGTTTGTTAACATAGCTTTCCTAAATGTGATATTACTTGTTTCCGTGGTCATAACTAAGACAAATCTAAGATTGCACAACACCCTACGGGACATCGAACTACGTGGATAGAGACAAGCTTCAAAGCTCTATATCTGTAAGGTGATAGAGCAAACTGAAAATTGTTTACGTAAAAGAGTATTGTTTTCTTTGACTTTCTTCAGGAGGTCTATTGTAACTATACTGCAAACTTTTATTACATCAAGGAGTTCAAGTTCGTTTGGCGCCACTATGCTGTTACGGTTTATACGTAGTTTACTGTTCACAAATCAGGTACTGTAAGCCATCAAACAGCTATTTGTGAATATTGATTCACGTACCATATTATTAGCTGTCAAGCCAGAGAACACTTATTTTACTTTTTTACTCCCAGTGAGGACCATGGTCATAATTCTACCAATAACATGAGTTCCCTTCAGGTACAGTTATTTTCTGACTCGAGTTATAAACTAACTAACGTATCTATCCCTAACTGCTGTAGAAACGTAAAAACTCTCGCATCATACCACTTAATCCCCTATCATCGGCAACAGATTTTACTATTACTCTGTACATAAAGCTGTTGGTGTTATGTTATGTATGTGGATGGAGCGCTTTTCGCTAGAAACTGTTCCCGATTATCGGTATTTGCTTCAAGTATCCATTCTGTTATCCGTGCATTCCCGACTTCTTCGGTTGAGTGTCAGAATATTCTAAGCTTTTAGGTGTTAAATCGATAAGAACCTTAATTGGCAGTCACATGTTGCAGATATTCTTAAACGTCTATGCCCTGTAACTTCATCGTTACGAGTACTATCAAATTCTGGAGATGGAAATATAGAACGGCTGACTTTTACCAGTTTCGTTCACTGATGTCTTATGACATCATATTTTACGGTCACTCGTGACTAAGGAAGGTGGTGCTTGTTGCAGACAAGCGTTTAATGGATGATAGCGATGTCCACTCTAGAAACTGCCCTTTCAACAAAAAATGGTTCAAATGGCTCTGAGCACTATGGGACTTAACATCTGTGGTCATCAGTCCCCTAGAACTTAGAACTACTTAAACCTAACTAACCTAAGGACATCACACACATCCATGCCCGAGGCAGGATTCGAACCTGCGACCGTAGGGGCCACGCGGTTCCAGACTGAAGCGCCTAGAACAGCACGGCCACAACGGCCGGCACCCTTTCAACAGTTGGGTACACTGGTAACAGTCTCATAGTAACACCGTATAAACGTTTTGTGAATAATCAATCACAGCTCGTAAACAATAGTAATATCCATTAATATAATGTTAGAAGAAAATATTGGTTACGCTATCCTTCACGCATTCTTAGTACAGCGTAGAAGGGAGTCAGGTATTCAGCCATAAAAATCTTTGATCAAATACCGAGTGATGCAAAGTATTCAACACATCATTTATTAAATGAAAACCCACGACTAATAATCGTAAGATGTGCGCTTTAGAGATACTGAAAGTTACATATAAATCATTGTATGTAAAGAAACCTAGCTTAAGACATTTTAAGACTGTCACTCGCTGTAAATATGACCTGGATGTTCGTGATGATTACCACAAGTTGTTGATTGAGACCCCTGGTAACGCAATCTAACTGAACTGTAAGTTCTGAAAGGAGAAATTCTAATCTCTGCCGTATTCGAGCAATGAAAGAGTTCATCGGCGACAAATGAAAATTTGAAACAAGGTTAGGATTCGAACCCAGGTCTCCTGTTCACTAGGCAGACACGTTACCCATCTACGCCACCTTAGCAAAATGGTTAGACATAACTGCATCGACTACCCAAGTGTGCCTCCCCCCTCAATCCAAATATCCAGTTGCCACACACTACCGAAATTGTGTCCCCTAGCCCTTTTTTCTATGTTTACTCGAAGGCTAGTATGAATATTCGCTGTACAGCATTCTTGCAGGACTTCGCGTTATGCGATGAGCAAAAAGTCTGGAGGGGGAAGGGTGAGGGGGGGGGGGAGATGGAAGCGTGCTCGGGTAGTCCGTATGTCTAACCATTGTGCCTAGGTGACGCAGATGTTTAACGCATCTGCCTAGTGAGCAGGAGATCCAGCTCCGAATTCCGGACTTGGTACAAATTTTCATTTGTTGTCTGTGAATTGTTTCATTGCCGAATACGGCAGAGATTGAAATTTCTCCTTTCTGAACGTATTCTACGTCCGGTCGTGCGATCAAACACGGAAATGGCGTAAATTCTTTCGGTTGTCTCCAAAAGAAGAGACACCATTCATATAGATATCAATTTTCACTACTTCGGAAGTGACGAAAACTTCAGAAAAAGCAACGATGGAGTTTGATCTGAAGTAAATCGGAATAATTTAGATTCGGGTATTGATTACCAACCAAAAACAATGATAATTTGTCGTGTGCGAAACCATGCCGTATAGACTCGACCAGTGTAGAACAAATGTGATAGTCTAAGTGAGAAACCTATCAACTTACGAATTGTTGTGATGGAGAAAATGATATCCGGTGACGTCGTCTTTGCAACCGCATGCCTTGGTGTTGCATCGCATGTACTTAACTGTTCTGCTGAAAAATCTTACGAAAGACAAAAGTAAAAGCATTGTGTGATTAAATTCTGTTGGCACTGAGTAAAATGCAATTTAACTGAACTTTATGTTCGCACATTGATAATTGAAGGATACGTGATCAGAATTGTAAAATAAAGGAAGTATGCGAATAATAAATATCGAATACCAAAAATACAGAAAACGTAATTCAACGATCAGTGAGAGAGGTTACAGCATTAGTTACCTTGTAATCACCAGCCCAGAGTGTCAGATCTAACATTTCAGACACCCCATATGTATATCGTCGCACAAAGAAAATTTAAAAATAAATAACGTTGTGATGTTACAGATAGTGATTACACGAGTTTAAGTCACATGCAACCTGTGATATTTGAGTGAAAATTGTATTCTCACTACCATGTGCTCTGGTGAAATCGGATAACTACAAATGCACTAACTTCCCACCGCAGCTCGAATGAAAACTACAAGGCCAGATATTACCTCGATTTGTTATAGTTTGAAGTATATGCACGCTCCAGCAACAACAACAAAAATTCGTTAACACATTAAGCAAGCTGTGAACCTCACCAAATCCATTATAGCTGCAGTT